>NC_135440.1:6677231-6989731 GCF_051991255.1 Vanacampus margaritifer | reverse complement strand
GTGAATATTAAATTTACCAAAATCCGTTTCACACATTTGAGACTATGTAGAATGAATTGCAGCTAATATATATAATAATGATCATTTTTATGTACTATTTATCAATTCTATAATTTTTTTTGATGATTATGCTATTTACTTGGAAAGCTCACAATGGATAAAATGGTGACATTTTATTGTTCTCCAGTAGATGGTGATGTTACCCAGCTAAGCAGAGCTCTTCTAGTTGTGTGATTTATTCACCCATACCAACTTTTAATCTTTCCGCTAGACAAGAATGCTTTTTTCTTTACTTATAAATGACGACTCAAACGTTTGTCACAGTACAACCATTTGCCCATGCTTGAATTCCATTTATGCATTGATAATATGACTCATGAAAGACAGATTTCTCCAGATTCAACTTTAGATAGTAAGTATACAGTAGCTTTGCTCACTTAGCTCACATTTGCCTATTAAAACTTTTTAGGTACATGCTGCGATATACATTTTGCACAATATTATGTATGTGTTGTCCACAAGTACAAGTGACTCATAACCTTTTTTGTGCTCTTTTTCAGGTGAGTGGCCATTCTTCAGTTGATTCTTTGAGACAAGATGTAATTGTGAACGTCTGAAGCTGTCAAGGCCAATAAGTACTATGATGACATTTACTCAAACAGTCATGCACACATACACATCATTATTATAACATATATAAATTAGAGAAGTATATAGATATATATAAACAAGTTGTGTTGATGGAAATGTGCTATCCTTGACAAGGTCACACTTCTCAAGGGTTGGTTCAAGTAAAAAATAATAATAAAAGTAACTGTACATATACTTGTATTACATGCAGTATTCCAGTTTCATCGACAAGCAAACCTATAATCTACACATCACTGTCACATATCAACTATGCTGGCAATGTTTATCTCTAGACTGTGCTGTATTAATACACATACTGTAGTCTATATTCCACTGCCTTACCCTATATTTAAGGCTGCAATTCATTGTGATTTACGTATCAGCCTCTAAGCAACAATAATTACTCACAGTTTTACCTTGCGTAGTTTTTCTTTGCTTTGCAAGCTAGAGCTCTGTTTTGATGCTATGAAACTTTTTTTGTACTTAAAAAAAGTACTGAGCTCTGTTTTGTATTAAGAAAGAATTGCATACATCTTTGTCATGCAATTTGCTACTTTCCATCATTTTCATTATTGTTGGCATACTGACTGCTCTCACAGTTTACTGAGCAACCTGAGTAGTTGTTTTGGCCCCTCTATTGCAAAACCTTCTCCTGGACAAACTACTATAATTTTTTCCACTAGTTTCACCCCTTACTGCGTGAATTAAATTTTTGACACATTGTTCAATGTGTTTTCAAACAGTGAGGGAAGGGAAGCTGTCCATTGTTTGGACTACTATTATCTTTTTATGGCTTGAGGTTTCAGAGGTGCATGTCACAGTGGAAACAGGATATGGAGTCAAGCAGGCGAACTGATAAGAAATGTCCTGGAGTGAGGCCACTTATGTGTGTGTATGCATGTATATATTTTATCTATACTCATGGACCACACAATTGGATACTGTTGCAAAAGAGAGATCAATGAACAAAACCTTTGAATATAATATGGGATATTACGTAGCTGAATGTAAATATTATTGGAAACACTCAGAGCATGCAGGAGTGCTGCTAGGATATTTTGGATTTATCCTTCAGTGGAAGGGATCCGCAAAAGTATTTATAAAAAAAAAAAAAAAAAAGAAAGAAGAAAAAACTGAGGCACTCAAAGGTGTTCCAAGTAAAAAGCCTTTATTGCCACATGGCGAGTTAATTAAAAATGACCAACGCGTTTCGTCCTTGGTAAGCCTTCGTCAGGGCAAGCTGAAAAGGACTGTCATACCTTGTATAGAAGTCACATGTTCACAGTGGGATGGACACACAGTCAGCTGGTACTCATCATCCAATCAGCAAGCAACAATCAGCGATACTTTTAAAATTCAATAATAATAAAAAAAATTAAAAAAAACAATATACGATTTACAATATATAACATACAATTATATATAACATTTACAATGTCTTTTTCAGAAGAGATCTTTAAGAAAAGGAATGCAATCCAGTTCATCATTCAGACCAGGAAACTTGGCTCTGAAATGACTGCAACATGAACAATCTACTTTTTGGAGCTTTCAGCTATGTTAAAATGCTAATTCCTCACCAAAAACATGACCAAAGTTGTGTTTTCCTCCATTCGCCCCTGTATGAGAAATTCTAGGTTATTCTGCTATCCAAGCACCAGCCCCTCCCAACCTGGGAAAACGAGATGTTGACACTGTTTGACGTCATAGCGTGCGGCCCCACCCCCCCACCGCCTCTGCGGACTAAACGCACACCCACCTTCTTTGAGACCTCCCTCCATGGGATATTGACAAAAGTAGCTTTTATCAATAAACATTATGTCCAGATGAATTCAAAGCAATCAATTATTCTTCACATTTGCAATGCCAAAGTGCAATGATATGACAATTGGCTGACACTGGTGTAAACTTTAAGTAAAACATTTGCGCTGATGAATTTAAATGAGTGGATGCTGTAGTGGATAATGCGCTCGCCCCATAAGCAACAGGGCGCGGGTTCGCGACCTGCTGTGGTGCTATTTTTTTCCTCCTCCTTTCCCCTAACCTCTCTGCTCTCTTCCTCTTCCACAATTTCTTGCGGCAAGGACCCGTTTTGTTTCAAATGTTTATTCAAGAATTGATGGCGTGACCAAACGCAGAGATCTAGCAGCCTGTGAAATCCATTTTAAAAATCGGCTTAAAACTTATCTGTATGTTTCGTGGGCGGTTGCGCGAAGCAGCCAGCTCGGACGACGTCAGGAGAGGGGCGCGGCAGCCACAGCGGGAGAGGCGGGGTTTTAAGATTTCTTCATTATGTGCCTATAGTTAACTGTGGAAGGACTTAAAATTCCATGGTGTAGATCTAAAAAGACTCCATCTGCAGGAGTCTCCTCCCCTTATAGACTCAGGTATATGCGCTATACCAGGGGTGCTCAAGTTCGGTCCTCAAGATCCCCTATCCAGCCTGTTTTCCATGTTTCTCTCCGCTAACATGCCTGATTCATGATCAGGATTGTTATCAGGCTTCTGCAAAGCTTGCTGATGAGCTGATCATTAGATTCAGCTGCACTGCAGGAGGGAAAGATGGAAAACAGGCTGGATAGGGGCTCTCGAGGACCGGACTTTGGCACCACTGCTCTAAACCATAGGCTTTCAAAGTTTTATTGCAATGATTGGAATATTTATAATGCAGTGCCGTAGGGTATAGAGCATTGCCAGTTCTTATAGCTTGTTTGTGCTTGGCAAGCCTGGATTTCATTTTGCGCTTGGTTCTACCAATGTAGAAACGGCCACAAGGGCATTTAAGTTTATAGACCACATAGGTAGTGTTACAGTTGATAAACAAATTTATATTGTATTTTTTATTCAATGTATTTGTAAAAACATTGGTAGTCTTTATGGTGTCGCAATACACACAGTTGCCACATCTAAAGTTTTCCGTTGTTTTACTGAGCCAAGTTTTTTTCTTTTGCAAAGGGGGAGATAGCTCTTGACTAGTTTATTGCCAAGGGTGGGGGCCTTCCGCGGAGTATGTGGAAGTATTTCTGTAAGTGAGTTGTCACTTGTAAGGATACTCCAAATTTGTTTAATTATATGTTTCATTTGGTTGGCTTCTGAGGTATAAGGTGTTACAAAATACACTTGATTTTTACTTTCTTTGTTATTTTTTTTCTAAATCAGCAAATCATTTCGATTTTGACTTGTAGCTTTCTGATGAGCTATGGACATAATTTCTTTTTTGTATCCTCTGCTTATGAATCTTTGCTCCATATCTCGTGCATGATTGTCAAAATGAGTGTCTCTTCATCACATATTCTTCTCAGTCGCTGAAATTGACTATAAGGGACGCTTTTTAGTAGTCATGGGGGGTGGTGATTATCAGCTCTCAAGATTGTATTACGGTCAGTAGATTTTCTATAGATTGTAGTATGAAGATCTTCTTTATCATCTTTGTAGATTTTTAAATCAAGAAATGTGATTTCAGTCACAAAAAATTCTAGACTCAAATTAAGATTGGTGTTTGTATTATTTAAATAGCCATAAAATTTAGTTAACTCCTCTTCTGATTCAGACCAAAAATAACAGCACACCATCTATATAGCGTCCCCGCCATACTATTTTATCAAGAAACATATTGGAATAAACTCTCTTCCCAAAAAAACAAATATAGATTGGCATAATTGGGTGAAAAGCAAGCTCCCATTGCTGTACATTTCTGTTGTTTATACATTTGGTTGAGAAACAGAAATTATTGTTGTATGAAGTCCATTTTGTTAGTTCCACGATAAATCCAGCAGGGGGCAGTTGTTCGGGAGATCTTCTTTCTAAATAATGTGCAAGGGCCATTAGTTCCTCCTCATGTGCAATATTGGTATAGAGCGAGTCAAAATCCATAGTAACCAAATATTTAGGGCCAACTTCCTTCAGTTTATTCCAAACGCATGTGCTGTCCTGAATGAAGGATGGTAAAGGAGATACCAAGCTTTTAATGTGAAAATCAATGTATTTTGACAATGGTTCAGTCAGGGACTCATTACCACTAAGTACTGTATAGGTCTGCCGGGTGGACTTTGTAAGTTCTTATGAATATTGGGGAGCATATCAAATACAGAAACACGTGGGTTTTTACAAAAAAGGAAATCATATTCATGCAGTGTTATCCAGTCTTCATTTTTAGCGTGTGTAAGAAGTTCAATAAAGTCAGATTGAAGGTTGTGGTTGAGGATTAGACTGTAATGGAGTGTAGTACTCACGGTTCATCAGCTGTCTCATTGCCTCAGTGAGGTATTGGTCTCTCCCCCAGACATCTACAGCTCCTCCCTTATCCGCACATTTGATGATAATTTCTTTATTCGTAGATAGCTCATTCAACGCCTTTTTCTCTTCCAAAGATGGATATAAAGAGTTTGTCTACTTCATATGTCACTTTTTATCAAAGGTATTTAAGGTTGGATTGCTAATATTAGGCTTAAATGTGGATTTAGGCTTAAATGTTCTTGTTGTACTTGGCTGTTCTCCAAATTGGGGGACACCTTGATTAGAGTCTGTATGATGCCACAATTTCAGCTGTAGGCTGCGATGGAATTTAAACAAATCCACTTTTGTCTGAAATTCTTTGGCTTTACTTGTTGGAGAAAATGTAAGTTCTTTGCACAGCACAGCAGTCTGAATGGGTGTAAGATGAATATCGGATACATCGATCACTTGTTCATCCATGATTGACTTGTGGTGTGTTGTCATCGATTTTGAGTATTTCTTAGATTTCCCTCTGCCTCTTCTGGTCTTGCATTTTGACGTCTCCGAGTTCTGTTGTCTCCTCTTGGTCTTGACTCTAAAAAAACAGTTGCTTGGTTGGTCTTCCTTTTCAGAGTGCTCTTCTTCACTGCTTGGAAGTTGAAATTAGATTAGTTGTTTTCCATTTGTAGACTTCCTTATAGTCAGTTTGATCTCTTTTGAACTTAGCTAATTTAGCTTGTGCAATTTCTTTTTGCAATTTAGCCAGTCCTTCTTTTATTTATCTGTTGTTCGTGGAATTGCAAGGCTATTTCTTCTTTCAACTGAGCCATTTCATTTTGTGTTGGAATGTGTTGTTTCTTTGCCTCCTCAATTAGCAGGAGTATAAGGTCCAGAGAGCACCTATTCAAAATGGCTTCCCACTTTTTCTTGAATTCATCATCATCTACACCAAATTATGGAAATTTCTTGATTCTTAGTCCCCGTGGTATTATCCCTTCACGCCAGTCAGACAATGTAGTCATCTGAAGCTGTAACTTCATATCCTTTTCAGAAGCTTTCTTCAGATTTCGAAAGAGTGTTTTGGCATGGTGTGTCTTCAGGAGACTTTCACTCAACAAAGTGTCAGGAATAATAATGCGCTCACCTTCTTCTTTTGAGTAGGAGAAGTAGTTTGTAGCCATTTTTTTACCAATAGTGAATAATTCCAACGTACAATGAACGGAGAGCCCCAGTTGAGGGTGATCCCTTGATTACCTTTGAGTAATTACTCATTGCCATTTACTTGGAAACAAAGTTGAGTGCTTCAGTTTTCTCTTTTTTGAAAATTATTGGAAACACCTCTTATAATGCAATGCAGTTTTGCACAACAGCAAATTAACATTTTGTTCAATGAATATGCAAAATGTATATTCATGTCACTCAAAACTGAGCATTGTAATATTTTTTATGCATCTCATTAGTTAGAGTGCAGTGGTGAGATCAAATGGGTGCATGCATATTGGTAGCTGAACGGTGTATAGTGCTAGTCATAGCCCAGTCCAGCAAAAGCCTCTGATATTTTATTTTTTCATCTATTATCTATATCGCATAACTTATTTAGGTTTGCCTGGAGCTAAGCCAATGCCTGCTGGCTTTAGGTGAATGTGATAGCATGCCTTTTATTGTCACTATACACATATACAATGAGAATGAAAACTGCTCCCTAAGTAGCACAAACGTGTAAGCAAAATATAAAAAATAAAGTCAACACAAAATAAAAACAACTAAAAATAGAAGAAATTTACAGCAAAAATATATACTGTAATACTATAGAGATATTCTCATGTTTTTTTTTCAGGGCCGATAACATCAGCCTATGGATTGATTATAGTCAAAGAGGCTGATAACAGATATTTTGAGCCGGTATTTATTTTCAGTAAAAGGGAACAAATTGGTGGCCAAAAACAAAACAAAAAAAACCCTCCAACTCTTTTGTTGAAATGTAAAAAATTAAAAAAATTTAAAGTTTGAGATTTAGATAATGTTGTTGTTTTTTTTCATCTTAGACAATAGACTAATTTGTTTTACAATTCTAACAAAAAGTTGAAGGAGCTCCCAGTGTAATCAACATGTCTTAAGTCCTACGTTTAATGAAAAGTTAAACAACTAAATAGCTGCTGATAGTTTCAGAGAGTAAATAAAGTTTACCAAAATTTCAAAATACAGTTAGCTGAAATGCTAAACGTTAACTTATTTTTGTTTTAATTTCAAGCAAAAGGTGCATAGAGTTCCCAGGATCGATTATAAAGTTAACATAAAATTTAAATAAATTGTTCCCTGTTGATAGTTTTAAATGGATCTGTTTTCGGGTTTGTGTGTGTGTGTGTGTGTTGGGGGACTCTGGAAAATACAGAAAATTAGCAAGGATAATCGTTCTATCCCTAATAAATAGTAATGCAAGGAAATATTGAATAGAATTGTGGCAGTTACATTGAATAAACAATTTTTGAGTCTGTTAGTTCTTGCTCTGACACACCTCTAACGCCTCCCTGAGGGCAACTGGTCATTGCCAAAGTGAGAGCTGTCCTTAATGGTTTCTCTGCTGAAGCAGTGTGAGATGTAAATGTCCATCGTTGAGGGGAGGGGCCCGCTTTTACTCCTCTCTGGAGCTTCTCCCTGTTCGCCACTGGGTACAGCTGCCGTACCATACTGTAATGCAATATGTCATGCACTATGTATGTGCTGGCTCGGTTGCCAGTCAGTCACAGGGCACTATTAAAAAATGTCCATGGTACCGGTTGCTTTTAATCAGATTTGTGGCATTAAAACATAGACTGTTTGCGTGTTGTGAATGTCATTTACGTGACAGACTACCGCAAACAATTGATATTTCTATGTCTCTAAGTAGAGTCGCTCTAGATTGCACGTGTAGTATTAGGTTGCATGGGCGTGGCAATGTCTGCTAGTGTCTCATTACAGTGGAAAAACAGGATTTAGGAGGGCAAATGAAACCCATTTTGATGGAACAAAAGCGCTCCAGTGACTGTTTCTGCTTAATGACAGACAATTTTGTCATGACAGTTTATTGAAGTTCCTGATGATGGTGAGTCACCGCTGTCTGTAACTTGACTCCAAAGCCGCCAAATAATGGGCCTTTTCTTCCCTCAGCCACACAGACACAGCAAGTTTTCTGCATGTCTTTCGTGAAAGTAGCAGCCCAGCCAAGACTTTTTTTTTTGCGCTCAGAGGAGAGAAAGAATGCAATGGATTCATTCTCTCCATATGGAAGAGTTTTATGGGAGTGGGCATGATAAATCACTTCTGTACGTGTACGCGTGTGTATGTGTATGAGTACAGTGTGTTGACCAGAGGAGGTACCCTTATTGTGATAATGTCTAATTTAATACACAGCAATCTTCAGAATCCAGATCCAAAAATAACAAGTAGCCTCTCTGGTTACAATGCAAATCCTCACATTGTGCCATGTGGGCAGGAAGGCCAATGTGTGGATCCTGTGACAAGTTTTGTTGTGTGATTGTTGGTTACCCGTAGCAACTGCGCGGCCATGTTCCCCTTAACGGTGCACATCTCATTTGCCTAACCTTTGGGTTGGGTTGCCACAGCAACCAAAGGCCACACCCTAACGCTGACTCACCCTGCAAACATCTTTTTTTCATTTTCCCTTTAGATACAGTTCACAGGAGTGGTTCCCAACCTTTTTTTGTCTCGTGTACCCCCAAGCCCTTTCATCATACCTTTGGTGCCCCCTCACTCATATGTGTTGATGATTCTCCATTTCACGTATCATCAAGTGAAAGTAATTTTATTTTGTCTCTTTAATGTTAACATTTCATTTTTGGGCATTGTCTTCTTTTTAACTCAAATTTAAAACATATATGATATGTTACCCTGAAAATAAATACGTTTAAAAATATGAAATCAAAATGAATAATGAACCTGCCTCTGTTGTGTGCATTATAACCTCCTTTACCACACAAAAAAAGTAACACATAATGAATAAAAGTCCCCGTTAAACAGGCATTTGAACTTGAATTATCAGCGGGAAACCCCCCCAAGAGAGCCTGTAACCCACCAGAGAATATCAGCCCCTGTGCTGAACAGCAGCTGAATCCCATCTCTACATTCAGAAGAAAAGGGAACTATCTGTCGTAAGATGAACATTTTTGAAAGCATAAACTTGAAAATCGTTCATGGGATATGTTCACAATTTAGACCTTGACACAGAACAGAATGTGGAGGAAACGATTCATTATCTTTATTCACCGCAACATTATAAAGAGAAAGGTTACTAGTTTACCGGTAGTTAAATAAATAGTTAATTTCATTTGCATCTTTGCACATCTCGAAAAGCTCTACAGCATATAAAACAAATTTATTAGTATAGCAGATGTCATTTTTACTATATGCTACAGACTGCTTAAAAATGTGACGGCGGGCCGCAAATGGGCCCCGGCGCTGTAATTTGGACACCACAGGTTTAGAACATTTAAGACTGCTCCATGCCTTTAAAAATAATGTGTTACCATATTAATTTATAAACAGTTGGTTCTACTTATAGAAATAAAATAT
Source organism: Vanacampus margaritifer (assembly GCF_051991255.1). Classification (NCBI taxonomy): domain Eukaryota; kingdom Metazoa; phylum Chordata; class Actinopteri; order Syngnathiformes; family Syngnathidae; genus Vanacampus; species Vanacampus margaritifer. The sequence continues at coordinate 6,980,320 of NC_135440.1, read as the reverse complement.
ATTTTTCCCATATTTTAATTAGATGCATGATTTTTTTAATATATTGATACTTCTGTAAACTAAACTGCAGATGGGAATAAACCATGTTGTCAATAAACATTTGAACGCAGGTGAAAAAATGGCATTGCCGTTGTAGTCATTTAACATTCATGAATTCTGGCGAATGATCATCAACAGCCCAAATTTTAAATCTCTATGATTGTTATTTGGGGCATTTCTCCCATCTTCCATTTGTCTGTTATGTCTGCCAGTAGACATATGTGGGACATGGCACTTGGTATCCCAGGCAGCAGGGAGAATGTGTCCAAGCTGGCAAGCCCTCAAATTTATGGTGTAGATGTTCCTCTGCTTTTTCACAACAGACATGAAAAGATTCTCTTGTTCTTTTCTCAGTAATACCCTCCCTTGTTACCCTCCACTCCCATTCCTTCTCTCTTTCACACCCAAATTGTTGATGCCATGTCGGTGCTGGGCATGCAGTTGCTCTCACAGGGCTAATATGCAGAAGTGACAGCATAACTGAGCTGTGTGCTTCGTGCTGAGGGCTTTATAAGCACCATGAACAAAGGAGATCCACTTGGTGACAGATTCTGGCTCAGTCCAAAAAAAGGTAAGTTTCATGTTACTAAAAAATTTGGATCTATAGTCGGACTGACACTAAATGATTTTGCACCGCTGTTCTGCACATGCGTTGCCACTCTGATGTTTTGGAGTACCAAGGCTTAAACTAAGCATTTATTGTGACACAGTTGTGAAGGCTATCTGCTACAAGTGGGATTATAAATCCTGCACAGAAATTCTTGGCTGCTTTTGGGTTTGTAGTTGTTTGCAATTTTGTGCTTCACTCCTGGAATTTGTTTGCTGCACAGTGTTTCAGGATCTGGCTCTGGCTCTAGCAAAGCGTGCAGAAGCAGGCCAAAAATGTTTTTTTTTAAACAGGGCAAATAATTGAGCATTATTAATTGAGTATATTTTCCACAGTCTATGGTGTTAACATACCAAATCTGCTCCTTATTATCCTTGCTTGGCCGCTTCAGGAAGAGCTTGGAGGATTTAGAGTCTTTCTGGGTTCCTCTGCTTATTTTGGTGACTGTAGGCATAAATCTCTGACCTCATTTATTTCCACTCTGGAAAAGGTAAAGTCAGTGTGATCCGGTACTAGAGAATTTGAACATGCACACACCAACTGTCATTTTTGCTGTCCAACGCATTAGGGATTTTCCATGTATATTCATGCTTGAATTTGTGAAACAAAAGTCATGAAACCATTTTTTCCCTGCTGCTCATACAAAAGGCTATGATCATAAAGCTCACACATTTTTTATTGCTTGTTTAATCTTCTCCTATCAAAAAGATACTTTTGCGGAACTTCGCTTTTCCGTAAAGAACACACAGAACACACACCTGACATTATTTTTTAAAGCAAATCTACCTTCATATTTACTTCAATAATCCTTGAAACACATATGTTTATGGAGCAAGGATGTTTAACTGGGTGGGACAAGACCGCTTCAAAAGTGTTTACATTTATTGTATTTTAGGATATTGCATTTTCATTTGCACTACGCCTCACAACCCTAACCAGGACATTGTTTTCTGGTAGCCTCTTACCTGTATTGTGTGGTTGAAAATACAAATATGTCTGTTTCTGTAATTATTTACTGTAATCAAGTACTGTGGAACAATTTCCATTATACTTGCTTTGTATAAAGTTGCCTTCCTGCTATCAATTAAATTAATCCTAATGACACTTAGATTGTCTAAGGATCTGGCAGCCGAAAGTTGCCAACCTTTGTTGAATTTGTCTGTGTTGTAGTTCAATTTGGATGTTAAGTCAGACTTTATTTATATGTTCAGGCTGTTTTGTCTACAGATGAAAATAAAAATAAAAGAAAACAACAACATTTTGGCTCCTTGTTGGATTTATTAACAATAACATTTGATAATAAGACTGTTTTAGTTAAGCAAATATATTTAGAAAAATTATATATTATATTATTATAGATACAATTCGACATGTACGAAACTAAAAGACCACGGCGACCGACAGCATTGTTTCTTTTAGGAATGCTACGGAGGCTTACCTTGCTTTCTTTATTCTCATTTGGCTTCGCTCGGCAGAAAGCAAGCAGACATTACACTACACAGAATGTTTTGCGACGTAAACAACAATGGCGGCGTACGTACAAATAAAATTTTTACAAAATGTATTAACGTGGAAATGATTGTTGATTTTTTTTTTTTTACATACACTATTCTATGTAAATTACAATGGCAAACAATATATATATATATTAGTGATGCACCGAATATTCGGCCACCGAAAATTTTCGGCCGGAATAAAATTAAACCCGAAGGAATATGGCCGAAATAGGTTGTGGTGATGCAAGCAAAAAAACGCTTCAAGCAAGCATCTGTTTGAATTAAACAGCGAACGTGGGGGTGAGTGTCCATCGCTGGATTTTTACCGTGTGACTTTGCACCGATCGGTCGGAGCAGCTCCCGGGGTCATTGCGCATACTGGAGGAGAGGGGCTTCACTTGGCGTACAATATTTAAGTGGATCAGAAAAAGACAGAACTGCCGTGTACTGCAGTACAGGTGAGCCACTCTTTCTCCCGCAGCGCCTTCCCTTTTCTTTAGAGCCCCTCGAACGCTTACACTCTTTCACCTGCATCCCGGTGGCCATGCTGAATACTTTAGCTAATGCTATCACTATTGCTATCAACTCTTTTAAACACGGAAACACTTAACGCTATCTCCGGGTGGCTACAGACCTGTACAGGACGCTCTGTGTAACTTTGCAGTCCGTTCCCGAAGCCGATTAGCTGGTGCGAACAAATGTATTTATTTATTTTTAAACGTTGGTGAATACGTGAATGTGCCGATTTTAAGTGCGCCGCACCTTGTACCGCCACATGCATCCGTCCCTACCTGTGCAAACTACATTGACTATAAAGTGCAATCGCACCGCCAGAAAATGCTCAACCCTCGTTTGGTGTGTACCATTAGCCTTCAATTTATATTGTACTTTGTTGAAATGCCATTGCTAAATAAATATTTTATAATATTATCATTTTAATTGATTATAATAAATGCAATGATAGTAAAAATTGGCATAATTTTTTTCCGGCTTTTCGGTTTTCGGCCAAGCATTTTTTATTTTCGGTTTCGGCCAACTATTTTCATTTCGGTGCATTTTTAATATATGTATAGATATAGATATAGAGACAGACAGACAGACAAGCATTACCACTGGCACTTTTGTTTTGAATTTCACAACAAACTTGTTACCGTTAGAGTTGCAGAAACAGGCATGGCTGTTGAAGCACCATTGCTTTAAAAAGAAGAAGTGTATTGTTTAATACAGTGCACACTGAACCATGACCATTTTCTCGAACGATTCCATACAGATACAAGTATTGTTGTATACATACCTAATGTTACTAAGTTAATACGTTCTTGATTTATTTGGTCTGTGCCTATATAGGCTAAACACTTAAAACAAAACATTTAAACCAACTGAGACCCTTTTTTTTTTTCACTGTATGTAGTCCATTGAAATGTATTAATTGATTTACAATTAAACATTTAAACATTAAAATAAAATCCAATACCTAATCTAAAAGAACAGAGAACGTAAGAATATATTTACTCTTTATGATCCTCCTCATTCAGCATTCTCTAAGTTTAGAAGATTCCTGGGATGGATATGTTTGAGCTTTATCATGCCTCAGCTCTGTCAGGGGGCACAGCTGTCAATCCTGGGGGTCAAACTCCTAACTATAACCTGTCAGGTGACAAGCTGGCCCAATTAAAATAAGCTGACTATCCAAAGAAAATGGTAACCTTTACATTGCAGTCATTTGGTACAGTGGAAAAAGACACTAGTTATCTTTTAAGCTGTTCCTCATCAATTGCAAAGACTGAGGAGTATTTGAGTGCTAGACCCTAATTGTTAACCTTGCCAGCAAGATGAATTCTCGCGGTATTTGTGAGGTTACAAACTCCGGAGGATACATCTTGTACTGCTCCCGCTGATACGTTTTTAGCCGACATTTTTTAGGTCGGACCAATCAGGCGTTGTTTAGACAGGACAAAACCAATAAGCATTAATGGCGGGGGGAAACAAACAAACCAAACAGACGAATTGATGCTGCAATTAATTAAGTTCTTGCAGAATTACTCACCGTTTCCTTGTTGAATTTGAACGAGAAGCATTTCGTGCATTTTTATCTGGTAAAGATGTTCGTGCTTACCCCTCTCTCTCTAAGACGAGACGGAAGACGAGATTTTCATCCATTGCCTTAGTTGGTCAAAACAAATGCGCAAAGATGCCGCATCGTCCAATCAGCTCGAAGTTCCGCCTTTGGAGTGAAGTACCCTAGTGAAGTACCAGATTGATAATGTGAAGAACTCCCTCAAGTGAATCACAATTATCAATCTGGCTGGTAAGGTTACCTAATTGTACCATTAATAGCGATTGATTTCTTATCATTTAAGAATTGTTGGTCGTTTGACTGTATCTTGCTTGGGACTGACATCGAAATGTAGGCTAAAAGCAAATCCCGGCAGTCGCCAGCTAACATTATTTGGTCATGACAGGTTTATTCCTAGACTTGTGGGGGTCTAAACTAGTGGTTCTCAACCCCGGTCCTCTCGGACCCCTATCCAGTCTGCTTTACATATCTACCTCAGCCAATACAAGTGAGGATCGTTATAAGGCTTCTCCAGAGCTTGCTGATTAACTGATCATTTGAATCACCTAAATTGGCTGAGGGAGACATAGAAAACGATGGATACGGGTCCCCAAGGACCGGGATTGAGAACCACTGGTCTAAACCATTCTAAAAAAAGAAACAATCTTTGTGTTATTAACATTCATATGCCGGTTGCTCATGTGTAGATATTTTAATGGTTTAAGACTCCTGAAATTGACTGGGTTGTGTGGCTACTTTGTGAACTTCAATATTAATTTCTGAGAGCCTCGGTGTCTGGTGATGCAAATGTTCTCACATGAGATAGCTCTTGGCATGAATTGTATTCAACTGTTGACATATTAACTGTGATTGTTTGCATATTTTTGCAATTGTATTTCGGTTTGGATGGATTTAGTACAAGTACCAGTTATGCATAACTGTAACATTTTTTTTTGCATTATTCAAAGATAGCTGAAGTCGAAGTCAAAGACTTCAAGCAGAATATACACAGCAGTACACACCCTGTACAATGTACCTGAAAATCCTTTTGTTTGTAGTCACCTCCCAGCTTATGAAAGAATCATTAACCCAACAATCATGAGGGATGTTTGAAACATATTTACCAAAGGTAGGGTACATGGGCATCCTTTTCCCTGCTAAGTATGGAGTAGATTGTCGTGTTGTCATCTGGTAAAGATATTTTAAATGTCAGTGTTGTTAATGGTATTAAGCAATTTTCCATTCATTACCAGCAAAACACTACCAGTAGCCACTCAGTGATTGCTGCATAAACTTAAAAAAAAAGGTCAAATATTAGAATGCTTGAATATTACAATAAAATGAAAACTTTAAAACTTTAATGCCCAACACGCACCATGCTATTGGATTGTGTTTGTGGAATATCACTAATTCAGATTAACATTTGTGAGGTCAGAGATCGTGAATGTCAGATTTGAGGCAGGGTCTGCTGACTCGATGTCTCTGTTCTAGTTCATCCCAAAGGTGATTGATGCTATTGAGGTCAGAGCTTTGTGTAGGTCAGTGAAGTACTTTCACACTCAGCTCATCCAACCATGCCTCGATGGACTGGCTTTGTCCACTGCCATTCTTGAACAAAAAGGGCCTTGTTTAAGAGTTGTCTACTCTACATCTATTCTACTTTTGTCTACAGCATATAGTTCATTTCTGGCTGTACTCAAACACACGCTGTATGACAAAAAATCTAATCTTGAAAAAGTGTACTTATACCATCAGTTTATAAACTGCAGTACCACTGCTGCACCCAAAGAGGATATGTGGCTCCCTTACAACTAGCTCATTTGACTGTTACCATGGTAAATATAGTAAAAAGAAAAAAAGAAAAGAAAAAAAATTCCACTAGTGGCTGAATGTCTAACACTGCATGTGGTTTAAAACACCCGGGAGAAATGCTTCTTTTCATAGCTGCCCACTCAAATTGCGCAACTGTACGTCACATAGTCAACTGCTCTTTGTTATGTTCTTTTTCTGAGTTTATAACTGCTGTAGATTGATGTGCTTCTGCAGTCCTTGATGAACAGTTCACCTTTGCTTTTAACTGGACTCCGTCCATGAGAGGTCACTCTCCCTGACACAGAGAGACAGATGCGCAGAGGGGAGAAGTGATCTAGGGATAGAAATCTGATCTCATGTCTGTGAGTGACGAAAAGGTTAAATGTAATGCAAAGTTCTTTTTATAGTTATGCAAGTGTTATCAGCTCATTTGAAGTATGGCGTTCTAATGTTAGCCAGCAATAAACCTTTAAGGTGCTTTGCCTTGTTGCATCATTTTTATGAACTGTCAAAGTGACTTGCAGTTCTTCTACTTGTATAAAATATATAAAAAAATATATAACAAATGAACACGTTAGTAGTTTATGTCCTTATCTTTGCGAGAACAGACATTTGTAGGATTTAAATTAACAAATTTTAGTCTTTGTCTAAATTCATTAGTCTTTATTTCACAATTGGGAAAGTTACACCTTCAGTGTAGAATGATATCTGATCTGGAAATGTGTAAAACAATATACCTTGTTCTTAGTACATGCATGAATAACCAGTGGCTCCAGGCTTTGATGGATGTATGCCAAACAGTGTTCTCGCTTTCTTAAAGTGTATCAGAGTTTAGAAAAGCCCATTCATTGAGTTGGTGTGTGTGACACACCAAAGGGCGTATGTCAGCCAGCCAGGGTGTTAGTTTAAAAGTGTGTGTGCGTATGCGTATGCGTGTGTGTGTGTGTACATTATGGAGGTGTGTACTTTACTGTGTGAGTGGGCGTTTCTGGAAAAGTGACAGAGCCACAAAACATGTGCTCGGACACACTTCAGTGTTGCTCCATTCATTTGATTTTGCTCTTTCTTAATGTTAATAAGTTTATTGCAAATTTGTTTTTTTTTCACTTCTCCGTTGCTGCGTTTAATTGAGAACTTTTTTCCATGCAAGTTTTTTTTCCCATAAGGAATTGAGAGGGAAGGTAGGAGGAGCCCAACTAAGTGTGCTTCACTTTTTCTCTTCCACACACTCACATGCGCTTTCTCTCTCTTCCATTCTGTCATTGCCATCCCAGCAGAAGGGAGCAACACTTTGTGCTGTGGGGCGACATAATTTGAATTATGTTTGAATGACATTTGAACGGATTATTCATTTTCTTCATAAAACCTGAAGGATCAACGAGAACACAAGTGTGAGAAAGTAAGGGGGCGTACTCCACAGACTTTTTTTCTCTTTCATTTAAGTTTAATTGAATTGAAGCACGTGTTTTGCCCGAAGATTTTTTTCTCCTCACTGTAAGACGTGCGTTCAGTTGAGTCTTATTTTTCTTTTTTCTTGGAGATAGTGTAGATATAAAGCAAAATGGTTGCTGGAATGCTTATGCCCTTGCGGGACCTGAGGGCAATCTATGAGGTTCTCTTTCGAGATGGTGTCATGGTGGCCAAAAAGGACAAGCGACCTCAGACCAAGCATCCTGAGGTACAAGGAGTGTGCAATCTACAAGTAATCCGTGCTATGGGATCACTTAAATCCAGAGGCTTTGTGAAGGAAACATTTGCCTGGAGGCATTTCTACTGGTACCTTACCAATGAGGGCATTGTTTACCTGCGTGACTACCTCCGCTTGCCGCTGGAAATTGTTCCTTCCTCCTTGCAGAGGTTTAAGAAATCAGCATCCACTCTGGCAATGGCTCAGCGAGCTGCAAGGGTCCAATATGTTGAAGGTCCTACATCTTACGTACCCAAACCAGGGCATAGGGGTGATACTGAAAGCCAAGAAGCAGTGGCAGAACGTCAAAGCTATCGCCATCGGATGATGGGTCCCAGAGAGAAAGAGAGCTATTCTGACAGGACCCCCAGATTCAGGGGCCGCCCACTGTCTGCAGAACATGTTAGGCCTAAAGAAATAGATGACCAGTCGCATTTGTTGTTTACAAAGGGGAACAAATTTCAAGGTGAATCAATGCCGATGGACCGCTTACATCAGCAGCCAGAGGTGAGCAATGAAAAGGCAACATATCAGGGAAGAGAATTATCTGAAGTTCAAAAGGAGAAACAATTGAGTTTGTCCTCTACTTCAAAAGCCCCTTGGAAAAATGATGTACCAAAGCCTTCTCTGAATGCAGGATCCTCCAAAACAACCCCACTTCTTACTGTGGCTCCTGTTGCTGAGGCTCCAGATGCCACAGATGGAATTAAACATGCGCCCTCTAGTCTTAAAGGAAACACAGACAAGATGAAAATTGCAGATGCAAATGCTTGTAAAATTATTACCAGCAATTCAACTAGCTCAGTGCCTTCTGAAACAAAGATAAAAAAAGTGGTCAGCAAGGAGGCTGTTGAATCTTTTTTAACGGCCTCAAATGTACCAGCAACTGATAAGGTAAATGCTTTGAGCTGTCAGGCTTCTGTCCAGGGAACTCGCACAGTGGTGACCGAAACTGTCACAACCACCCACGTTATAACCAAACCCACCAATGATGATGTCAAAGAAAAGATGAAAGGGAACATTGATGCAGAACAAGCCACAACTGAAAAAGCAGCTGATAAAGTAAAGAAGAGTACATTGGTTAAAGCAGCTTCTCAGGAAAAATCCAAACTCCTTACCAGTACTGATATTCCTGTTCTAAAACATGCTAATAAAGATGCCGTTGGAGAACAAATTAAAGGAGAAATGATTAAAAAGGAATCAGGTTCAAAGATCCAAGTAGGATCTAAAACGGGTAAAGAAATGGCCAAAACAACAAAGGTAGCCATCATTCAGGAGACAGCCAAATCTCAACCAGTGATGTCTGTGGATGCAGACAAAATGACTACATGTAAAGATCCTCAGAATCTCATCGTCTCGCCGACACCGGTGACTCTCCCAGCAAAATCTCAAAATGAAGAAATTTGTGAGACTACAGCAACTGAGTCCTCACTAACTGAAGTTAGTACAACCACTGACACAAAAATGATGGTTAATACCGAAAAGGCAAAACCTGACAAAGTCAAAACTACACCTAAACAGAAGAAGACTGAGGTAAATGCAAGTCATGGTGTCAAGAAAGAAGATGCATCGGCACCTAAAGAAGCATGTAAAATTCCCGCGCAAGTCTCTAGGTCGGTAGAAAAAGGCACTTCTCCTGGGTTGATTCAAACTATTGTACCCACTGAACTGCCTATTGAAAACAAACCAGTGATTGAGGGAAACTCTAAATCCAAGCGAAAGAAAAAGAAATCTCAAGCAGAGAAAGTCAAGACTAGTGAGGGTCCTGCTGAGACAATGGTGGAAGACAAAAATATAAAGGACAAGGCCCATGACAAAGACCATATCTTTGAAACAAGCACAATGCCCGAGGGACTATCTTCCAAGGAGACAAATAAGGCTGAGCCAAAATTAAATAATGATAGAATTGATGTCTCTAAACAAATGGCAGTGACACCAGAGGGGGAAACATCTAAACAAACAAAGGCTATTTCTGAAGAGTCACGCTTGCCATTTGGCCAGAATACCGCAGTGCTCCCAGTGGCTCATCGAGAAGTTGCACAACCTAAATGTACTCTGCCTGACACAGACTCAGTTATATGTGAGAAAATTACTGCTGCTAATTTTAAAACATTGACAGAGCCAGTGCAAGAACGTGCTCAGCCTAAAAAAAAACATGTAAAAAGTTTGAATGGAAAACAAAAGGTTGAGACTTCAGTGTCTTCAACCATAAAGATGGAAGCAGAAACACTGCTATCCACTGAAATGACACCTTTGCCTGGGGGCACAGTTAAAGACTGCCCTGTTGTGACCTCTGAACTGAAAAAACATAATGTTTCTCCAAAAATGACTCCTGAAAGAATGTGCATTGAGGAAACCAAACAGGCAGCAGCTGTGCTCGTTCTCGCCCCAGCAGACAAAAGGGAGGTGGAGCCAGAACTGCTCTTTGCAGAAAAAATCAAGCAGGAGGTTCCGAAAGCAAAAACATCCTCCACTGTTAGGGAAGCACCCAAAGCCAGAGAATTAGCGTCAGCAGAGCCAGTGGTAACAGCAGAGGCAGCTGTAGCTCAGGCACGGGCCAACCCCCTTGTCAAGCGAGAGGAGCCTCCCATAGTTGCACAACATTCAGCCACTCGGGCAGCAGAGCGCGGCACAGCAAATAAACTCTCTGTGTCGGAGGCCTTAAAGCAGGAGGAAGAGAAGAAGAGGGACTTGGAAGAGGACACACCCTCTGCCACTGCAACTCCCGCAAGTGTCCAGCCTCACCTGGGGGACACCTTTTTGTCCGAAAGCACAGAAACAGACGAGGGCAACATGAAGAGGAAAATTGTAGTGGTTGAAGAGGTAGTTGAGGTGAAGCAGCTTGTTAGTCCTCAGGCAACTGGGGAGCAGACGAGTCCACAACCTGTGCAGCCTGAGACAGACGAAGAAGAAGATTTGGACTTGGATGTTTTGGAAGAGATTGCCATAGAGAGGGCACTTTTGTCAGGTGCGCCGGGTGTCAGGGTGCATGGAGCCTCACCTGATGCAGACTGGGACCACTCGCTGGAGGACCCAGAGGACAAGACATTCCCTAACTTCATAGAAGGTTTGTGTACCAATTACTCTACTTCCTGTATCGTTCTCTGTGGCATTTTGTCTTGTACATTGATTTGAAGTGCATTTAAAGGAGCACTATGTTACAATGATTACTCTGAGAATATAGACTGTTCTTCATTAAATTTCAAAATTGATTAAAGCACAGAATATTACAGCACGTTAAAGCACAGCCTCTTTCGAGTAAGACCAATTAGCTGTCACTGTTGACTATGACTAGATAGTCTGAATAATACATCGAGGTATGCATGGAATTTAATTATCTGTGTGTTGTGATAAATAAATTGTCTGTTAGACTATTGAAACATGCCAGGGGTATTTTCCAGCCACTGTCAGTTATCACATAGGAGTGATTAAAGATACAAATAAGAATCTGTCCAAACAATCCCTGAGTGTCCCTCTACGGGCAAGTGATGAAACAAACAAAATCCATACTTATAGTTTAAGTGGGGAATTGTGGTTCTGCAGGATAAGAAACTGATCTGCAAATAGTTAATTGAAGTCATTCTCTCTGGGGCCACTCTTCACATGTTTTCCAAATGAGATTCTGCAGACCTGAGGTCACTCCAGCAAGGTGGGGCTGTTTGCTAAGATTTGGCCTTGCCTGGTCCCTGCAGAGATACTTGTGAGCCATAGCCAGATTGAAGTGAAGGAGGTGTGGTGCTTTTGGGAGCCCTTCTCATCCTTTCACTTGCAATAATACTTAAGATATGTCTGTGTACAATGCCTGTGTTTTGGTTCTCCTGTCAGTTTGATTTGTATGAGTGATAGGTTGGATGGCATTCCATTATGCAATAGTATGTGTAAGTTTTGGGAAGTATGCATGCAATGTGATAAGAGCTCTGTAAGGTTACCTCCTTTTTTTTTTTGATTCTGAAAAGGGTCACCCAACTGGTTTTCTGCCCAACAGTTGGATACTATTTGAGTATTGGCACTGAATCGTGTTCTTGTGACTCAGATTATATGGAAATGAAAAGTGAAATGCATGCAATAGTCCAGCTCACGTGACAGTGTAGAGCCCTCTAAGGGTGTAAGAAGTGCTTCACATGGGCGTTGTCTGGTGTGGGTGTGAGTAATAGGCAAAGAGTGAGGGAACGGCTTGCTCATAGCTTTCCAGTTGTATTTGTTTGCTTCAACACGACATGAGATCTGGATCTAATTAGCAGACATGATACAATCTGTGGTTAAAATGTAACAACTCACAGCAAAGTATCAATACTTGCAATTCACCATAAAATGAACGACTCCACCAAATCAAATATACCGGTAGTTCTAAGACTCTTCTTACTTTTGATAAATGTATTTGAAATACTTTATCTTTTGTGGTTTTAGTAGTTGAGCATTTTACGTGTGAAGGGGGCTGAAGAGTTTCTAATTCAATCTGTTAAGTCATTCTGTCAGTATTTTGTGTCCCACTGCTGACATCTGCTGTCCATTCACAAACCACTGTTATCTTTGACTGCTAATGTCAACAAGTTTCGACAGGTGGTTCTCGGTTGTCTGTGTCCTTCTGATTTGACCTTTGATGAGTGTTATACACAGGATGACATTGAAACCATTTTTAGTACTGTGATTATTTGTGGTTGGCTTGTTACATACAGACCTGCCTGTAGATAACGATACCACTGGATGCATGGACTTTCCTGCAGTACGTTTACTTTTTCTTCTTCTAGAATTACTTTTGTATTATGTGCCATTAATGTATGACAAAAAAGTAAGAGTGTGTATAATGTTCTGCTTGTAGCTGCGTAGAGAACACCCATTGAATGGTGAGTGCTGCTCTAAGACTGTGCACATTCCACATTTGAGTCTTGTAGGCATGCTTTGAGAAAGTGTTTCAACTCTGCCCACGCATGGCACAAGTGACAATTGCACTTCAACACAGCACGGACGTGCCACTGAGGTCCTCCTTGTTCTCTACTGAACTGTTGCCCAATGCATACTTGTGTAACCGCTTAAATGAACAATTGTGAAGAAAAAAAATGCTGCAGCTTAGTGCCTTTCATTGTGGTGGTGGATCATATTGGTTCTGTGACAAACTTCACAAATTTAAGTATTTGGATTAAATACCTCACAATGCAGGAACTTTGTAGCTTGCGAATATTTATACCTTCTATATAAATAGCAGTGTTTAAAATTCAATTGACCACTGACAGTACTGAAATTATAATTATTAATATATATATTATTTGGTTAATATATATATATATATATATATATATATATATATATATATATATATATATATATATATATATATATAGAAAGTGCTGTTATTTTGGACTGTTCTTGAAGGTTCGTCTGGGTTTGAAATTACAGTAACTGGATTTAAACTGAGCCAGAGCTGAACGATTTGGGGAAATAATAGAATTGGGATTTTTTTTTGCCCCTCAAAATTGCGTTAGTGATTTAATTTCTATTTTTTTCCAAGGTGCTTTTCTAATTAGTATTTTTCAACAAATGATTATCAAAACAAACTATAGCAGAGCTATAATGGATTATAGGATATTAACATAAGGGCAAATGAAGCATTAATATGAAAGACATTTTATCTACTACAATTGTACGTATAAACTTTCTACAGTAAATACTTTGACATGCAGTTTGGTAAGTGTTCACCAGGAGAACATAATTCTGCCACTCGGTTGTGGTGTAAAACATAACAACATACTATACCGTAAATCAGTAAGACACAAACATAAATGCAGATTACAACAATAAGCAAACAAATCTGTGGATTTGTTTAATGAAACATGACGCAAACGTGGACTGCACTTTTGAATCCCTGAATTTATGGACCGTATATGACCCATATGATCTATAGACCGATACCAAAAAAAAAAAAGTATATAAAAATTCAACCATACCGATCTCCAGTCGGTAACATCACACATGCCAACTTGTAGGGATATGGAAAGTAAGATTAAATCCATTTATGATGTAACTTCTTATTTCAATACGGATAAGTGCTCGCATTAATTACAACTCTGCGATGTCTCATTGATTTAATGAAGAGTAACATATTTCATACTTGTCTGTCTTTGGTTAATGAAACATATGGACAAATGTATCCACTTAAAATTTGACCGCTTGACAACTTTGCACGGTGCTGCCATTTTCAAAGCATTTTACTGAAAGTTGAAACCACCTGGTTCTTGCGTTTTGGAGGCATGTCTGGCACCGTTGAGTGGATTATTGCGGTTGCAGAAGGGGCATCAACTTTGAAAAAGTTCTGATGCTGGAAAAAAAAAAATCTTTAGTGCTCCTCTACTTGCTGTCTATTTCTGAGGTGCCCCTGAGCAAGGCAAGACAGCAAATATGCTCGTAGCTCATTATTGTGGATTGGAACCAGAGAGTTAGAGTTTGAGTCCTGCTACAGAGGATAATTAAATTTAATTAGATTAAATTAAATCAAGTGATAGCCTGCTTTGTGGCTGAGGTGCCCCTGAGCAAGCTAAGACAGCAACTAGGCTTCAGCAATAGAACTGTTAAGTCAGTATCAGCTAAACCCAGGAAACAGAGATCAATAACATGTGGAAATAATTGTGGGTTCAGTCAAAAATGCTTATGACTTTAGTCATGTCCCAGGCTAATGTCAGAGGCTGTGTGAGGCTACTCAGCTCTGTGAATGTTTAAAAAAGCCAAAACTTTTAATTTGGTTTTATATATCTATATTCCATGTCTTCATTATCCCTAGTAGCTTGTATCGTTACCCTTTGACAATGGTGTCGATGGACAAATACTTCCATATGGACACATGCTTAAAATACATGAGTTATGTGTTTTAAACATGAATGCTATGTGGATAAGGCCTTTGTAATGGCGAATATGGAGGTCCATAAAATACATTTTCCACAATCCCTTGTAAAACCCCGAGTTGTTTTTTCCTGTATAGGAGCTTTGATTTCACAAAGTACATCAGGCAAAGTAACTACATTTCAAGTCTGCTCCTCAGATACAGGTTTGAATTGCAAACAAATGAGATGTGTTGACAGCCCCGCAATTCATCATGTCTTGTGCACATCACAAAGCAAACTATATTTAGAGATTGTTTGTGCATTGCTGTAATCCCAGAAGAAATATGGGATTAAAAGAAGTGCTGAAGATGCTGGACTCGTTATTCATTTGTGATCTAAAATTGCAATATTGATGCGTTTGTTTTTTGACCCAAAATATTGGCACTGGAACTGTTTGGTTGTAACATAAAGCATACTGAGCGTGGCTGCCGTAAGTAGAGCTAACCATGTGCAGATAGTTGTCTAGTTGTGCTTTAATGGGATTATTGTCTTTTATCATCATTGGTTGTATGTGATGGGGAGCCGTCTGATTGTGTTTGCGTTCCCATGGGCGAATTTGCCAAATGTCCTACCAAAGTGCTTCCATCAGTTTCTAACTGTGACACTATGTGATCATCTGTCTGTGGCAGATATTAATAGCCCCCTTTCTGCCTGAACATCCAGCCCTCTTAGCCCCTCGCCCCTGCCCTTTTCCCCAGGCTTGGGGTCGTCCCTCCTCCACTGGCCACAGAAGAGCAGGCTGACAGATCCAAGCAGCAGGCGCAGCCTGTCAAAATTCAACACAAGGGAGAACCAAGGCAGTTCCGAGCAAACAAAAAGCAGCCTCTCCTCTCCTGTTCACCCCCCATCAGTCACGTTTAGTTCTTGTGTTCGCCGTCCTCGTCTTCCTCTTCTCTTCTGTATCATCACTTAGATGAAGATCATACCTGGTAGGTCACCAGATTGGGGTTGCTGTGGTGTCTATGTGCCTAGTCTTGTCTCTCCGTCTTGCCTGCTTGTCGAGTTGTGAGCTGTCAGAATTCTTTTGGCAAACACAAGGTGGAAGTCTTGTGATCCCAGCGCTCCCTCGCATATTAACACGAACGCAACAGAGATACACGACACACTGTACTTATACTGTATTCGTGTTGATGTTGCACTAACAGAAACTGGCACCTACTGCAGCACACATTACGTGCCACATTTAAAGGATCGAATTAGGCTTGGCTGCCCTACTGCTTTATTTAATTTGATAGTGTGTCAATGGAGGGCACAGGGCCAAAGCCGCCGCCCACCAACCTAATCAACACCCCTTGCTAGTTTTAGGAACTCTGCTTGTTGCCAACAATAACAAGTTTGGGCAACTTAAAAATGGTGTAAATAATTTCAAATCATTTTAGTTTACTGTGAAATATAGGACAGAGTGTGTGCCTTTATTAAGTTATTAAAATAAGCTTTGTCTCAGTACATCTATTGTACTATATATTATTATTACTATTATTATTATTAGTTAAAATAACGTGAGGGCAAGTTTGTGTCATTCATTACGTGAACCAGATGCACCTATCCACTGCAGCATGTTTAATAAGTATCTTACCTTATTGTGATGTTGTAGGGTTATCATGGGCCAATATTGCTTTTTCTGTGACTCAGTTCTACAGAATTTCACACAGGAAGAAATATGACCAGTCCATCATATGGTCCATAGTTGAAGTCTCAATGGAAAATCTGCAACAGCTTCAATGGAAAAACTGCAACAGCTTCAACTGAAATAGATGTGAATGGTTCAGTAGAGATAACAGCTAAACCTGGATTTACGTGATTACTGCTCAGAATATATTGAATGAGGAGGATTTGGCCTGTGAGCCAGCTGAATAAATGTGAGGCACAAATCAAGATTTCTTTGATTAGTGATTTCAGGGTGGAGAAAACAGCAAGGATTCTTGAACATTGTCTCTTGTGAAAAAAAAAATGCCACACCCATGCCATCTCACTGTTCTATGACCCCCTCCCCCAACCATGAAGGCCCCACCTGTCACCACTAACCTCGTACCCTCATCTACTCTACCTTCTCCTTCTGTTCTAAAAAATGCCTGTAAGACCCTTACTGTGGGTCGCACTCTTCCTACCTGGTAGTGGTGGGACACTTAGATACATTTTGGAGCTTGAGAGAACACAAAAGGTAAGTTAGATGCAAGTTGCAGTAAAATATCTCTTAAGTTGTTTGCAATAGTCAGCATTGAACTTAAAATGTTTAAATGTAAAAGCATTACACAGGTCTTTGTATTTTCTTCTATATTGCCAAACATTTGGTCCAGTACACGCAGGGCGGGGCTGTTGTTAGATTCTTTTCCGACACTCAAATCAGTTTTAGTGTCATATTATGCCTGTAAGATGTAATAGTAATGTCTGCATTTAATTGCAATCACAATAACTAACCCTCGTTGTGATAATGGGAGCTGACTTGATTGGTTTCGTGTTACACAGGCATGTGTGACACTGATAGGATTCCAACAGAACACCCAGTGGCTCTGTTTTACAGCAGAGTTGCAAATGACAGCTTAACAGTGCTTCCCAAACCGGTTTTGTCTTGTTTTCTTCGCACTAAAAACCTGTCTGTGTCTGAGAAACCTGCAAAGGCATTCAATATCCATTCAAAATAAACGACCTGTAGTTAAAGTGAGATTTTAACTATGCCGGCTGAGAGAGGTTTCTCTGATGTAAGCACATTTGTTGTTATCAATCCAAGCAAAGTAATGTGAGTGTGACGAGACGAAAGAGAAAAGTCTTGAGATGTTTAATTAATATGTGACTAAACTCCCATATATAAAAGCAAGGTCCAATTGATTGATCTAGCGTCATCCTTTATCTGATTCACTACATTCATTCATTGAATGCAAATGAAGCAAAATAAAAATAAAAATATGTATAAGATGGATAGATGGATGGATAGATATTGATATATAGATCTTTCTTTAAAATTACCTATTTGGTATCGGCATCAGTGACTACTTATGAGTTATTGGGCTAAAAAAATGGTACCCAATACAGGGATCCCAGGTCTTTGTGGCCATGTATTTATGTATTTATACAGCCATCCATTCTACATGGCGACAGATCTGCCTCTTGTGTAAATTATCATTTATAGCATTCGTGAGCGAGTAATACCAAACCTCTTGGATTTTGTTTACTCGTTCCCTAGCACTGCTTTAGCTAGGATCCTGCGTGTTGTGTTGTGCGTGTCAAAGTGAGAACATGGACATTAACATTCTTCCATGACCCAGGTGGAATGGCGCCATGTAAAAAGGAATGAATAGAGCGGCCTCTGCTGTCGGCTGCAGCAGTGAGTGAGTGAACCCTGGTGAGCCGGTCCCACGTGGTGTTCACTTTGGTAGAGTTTAGCTTAACACAGTACAGTTTGGAACGGCGTGCATTTTCCACCCTGGGGTGTGTCGATATGATAGCAATATTTCTGTCAGCTGTGCAAATATAGTGATATACTACCAGAACGACACAGACACCCACTTGATTTATTCAACAGAGGAATGTTACCTAGTAAACAAAGGAACACACAACAAAAAGGTGTGTCTCGTGTTCTGCCCCATTCCTTTCCTCTTTTTTTTCTCAGAAATGACAATTCTCTCTCGACCAATCAATCGACTGTGTTGTCTAGCTAGCTGGTAATAATTCAATTTCTTCCCTAAGTATATGTCAGTTTCTTTCCTACGTATATGTAAATCACAAATGGCACCAAATAAAATCTTGCCTAGGACAAGCATTAACTGGGAACATCTTAACACATGGTACAATGTTGGGGAGTTGTTCATACCACTTGTGAACCCAACCCCACCACCTATAGGTTTTTCTAAACCAGATCAGTTCGCAACACAGTTGATACACACCAAAATAAGCATGTGACTTCCCTTGTTTACTGATAATTTTTCATTGTCCCTTTGGAATCTTTGCCACAGTTCAGTGTCTCAAGGGAGCAATTTGTTGTTCAGAGCTGTACTGATCATGTGGAAGTCATTGAGTCATTCAACTTAGAGGAATGTTGTGCAATACTAACCCCTGGATGAATTAATTTTCCATATTTTATTTTCCATCAGTAGTACGTTTTATGTTATTCTATTATAGGCTACACATAAGACACATGCCAAACAAACCCTTACTGATTTTTTTGTTTATTTTATTTTTTTGTATACCGGGAATTTCCATCCTAATGTTTTTTAGTTTTTTTTTTGCCCGGCCTCGTTAAAATGTGGTTATATGACTGTCCTGATAGTGCTTTGAAAGAATGCATTTGTCGCATTTGATCTCTCAGTGATGGTAATTGTGAGAAGATTAGACTTTCCTTTGCAGTCCACGTTCAAAGGTTGCTGTTTTGTAAAAAAGAGAGCTATTTTGCTGACTTTCTTAAAAATATTACCTAGGAACTTCTGATTTGTGACCCATCATAAATTAACACATTCTAAAATTGACTAATAGTCACTATAGTGTTTCATTCAAAGGAGATACACATATAGTAGGGCCTGATTTACTAAAATGTTGGCTTGGACTGGCTTGGAGCCAGTCACAAGAAATCACGCAGTATCATCTACATGTATGACATATTCCATCTGTCAACTTGCTCATATCAGCACACTGGGACAATTGATGCCTCTCCCAGAGTAGTTTTCCAGGTTGCTTCCCAAGTTTTATAAAGTAAGTAATGTAAAGCAGGAGGGGCACACACTGTACATTGAATCACAATGCAGTCGAGTTGAATTAAATCAAACAAAACATGTTTTTTATGTGGTTCCAGGCTTCCCCAAAATTTTAACAGTTAATTTCCTCTGAGTAATATTACTTAAAACTTCATTTTGTGCTTGTAGTTCTCTCACAAATGTTCCATAGTGAAAACAATCACAGCTACCTAAAGCGCAAAACCCTCTTGTCCAACAACTCGGTTAGAGTGAGTGCAAACGCAATTCAGCTCCTAATGTTTGAGATCTTAGTAAATCACATGCAACATGCCCACCAACAGTGCTCACAATCTATTAGTGTGAACACAAAATGTAGTGCCCGCTATTTGCGATTTTAGTACATCGGGCTCTAGTTTTTCATTTGTGATTGTTACTCATGATGAGACATGGACAGCAATTGTGGTGATTTATGTGACATGAATTCCATAAATAATTACTTATAAAGGCAAAGCCATTATTCTGAGTGATGATTGTACATAGTATGTAGGCATGGGCAAATACAGATACCAGGTATTTCATACACACTGCCTAATAGAATGAAGGGAAATGAACGTTCAGTGGTGTGTTCCTTTAATCTCTTATCTGTTGTTGTGGCCATAAAAAATAAGTGGGATGGGCAAAAACATCAATTTGAAAGTGGTTCTTTCTTTTTAAGAATCCTCATACCAGGTGGTCTGGCGTGTCTGACATTAGGAAGACTGCTGGTTGGCCTTTGTTCCATTAGGGTCGTAATGGCTAAAAGTTGGAACCTTACAGGAATGACAAACAATCTGAATGAAACGCGCACACCTGGAAACTGGAATAGATATCTACTCAGTAAAATTTGTTGTGTAGGTAAGTTGAATTTGAGACCTAACCAATTGTGTGTGGAGGAGCTTGCTTGAGCTGAGTAAAGCCACAGGACTGTCCCCAGTCTCATAATAATGAGGATTAGACCTTAATTAAAGGTGCATTACGTAATATAAAATGTTAATGTTAAAGATTTTTCTACGTAATATAAAATGTTAATGCTAAAGATTTTTCTACATCATGCATGTTCCACCAATGCCCAGATGATTACAAAGAGCCCTGACTTTTAAACTGTGACTACACCTATCAACTTTTATCTTCCCTTCAGTTTCTTGGAGGTGTTGTGGTGGAGGTTGACGACTTGACGTCATGCTTGTCCCTGCAGATATGTAGTGTGACAGCTAGCATGCTGAGACTTCAAGCAAACTGAAAAAAATAAGTTTTTTCGAGCGCACGTTCTCGCACGCGCACCCGGCATGAGCTTGACACGGGGACTGCAGTTACTCTTTAGACCAAAGGTGGCAGTTGCGAGTAAAAAAAAAAGTGTCAAACACCGCAATGCAACTTTAAGATTCCTATTTTGTTTTATTTTTCCCCCACAAAATTCTGCATATGACTAAAGCTTTCTCTTCTGTGACTATAATAACCTCTAAAACTACCTTGTAGATTTACTCCAAATATTAATTATTCTACCTTCATCATCATACAATATGTGTTAATATTTTCAGATAAAAAAAAAAGCGCTATGTTTAATATCAGATAAAATATGCGGTTAAAATCAGTACTGAATGTTTTATTGAAACAGTATGCTAACTTTTGGATTTGCACATTTCAACTTCAAAATATAGTTTATAGTCCTGTATACTGCGGAGCAAGGAAAGTCTTTAGATACTGCACTTAATTTGTGTTGTTTTAATATTGATGAGTAACTTTTTACATATCACTCTTGCTGCTATACTACTACTACTACATACAGTACATACAATACTAAAGGTTAGTTACATTTGGTTTACCTACCAGTCAGTGAAGAACAGCAATGAGAAAGGAAATGATGCAGTTAAATGATACAATAATGAATGTCAAGGTAACCAATTAAGGATGAGAAAAAGCTTAAAAAGTAAAAAAAAAAAGAAAAAAGAAAAGTCTTGTGATATAAATAACCTTCTAAGATGTTAAATTTCAAGTATTTCAATGAAGGCCTTTAATGGGTTAAAGACTGGCTAGACTTTATTGAAAAGGAATGCACTGTGGTGAGATTTTGCCCTACAGCTGGAGCCAAATTAATTGCAACAATTATATGTAATCTGAGTATCTCATGCAAATCACAACAAGCACAACATACACAATCATCAGAATTGAAAACAAAGTTGAGATATATATGAATATTTATGGAAGTAGCTGACTTAAACCCAATAGATATTCCTTTTTTATGTCAATTTCTTCGTCAGTGAATAATGACTGTATACTGAAAACAATTAGTTGTATCTTTTACAACGTCACTCTAATAGTATATTGGTGAAATAAATAAAGCAGTACAAATCTAGGTAAATTACTAAAGATTTCAATGAGTATTCCTGTTACTTTCTGGAACGTGTTGGTGTTTGTGGCTGTACTATCGTAATCTAGTGGCTGAAATGTAGTTTTGTTTTCTTTTTTGTTTCTAAAAAGTATTATTTGACTATCTATGGCAAAGCTGTCAGACATGAAACCATCTGCGACAAAGAATATACTAATGACTCAATGACAGTAATGTCAATTGATGATTACAGTCGTCATAGAAACATTCTCAAGTGCCCCATTTTTCAACATTATTTGGATTTAAAGAAATACCACACAAGTTTGTGCAGCAGCCTTTATTTTTTATTTATTTTTTGTTAACTGATGACACGTTTAAGCTAAGTAAGATATTTGGCATATTTTGTCTTCATTTTAATTAAATATATCAGTGTTGTTATTATCAATATTCTGAAGGTTTGCTAACCCTGAATGTCTTAACACAAAAAAGAAAAGATTTCTATGATCTTGAAGGCCAAATCAAATAATGCCGCCTTTAGAAAATTGAGTAATAATAAACTAAGAAGAGAGACATGTTTCCAAAATCTTTTGTTAAGTGATAAATGCATCTGCATCTTTTTTTGTCAGATTAACTGAGAAACATCAGAAACAAACATTAGGGGGGAAACCCCCAAACATCCCCTTGGCTAAGGCAATGTAACAGAAGTCTTCGAAACAAACAAATCTTTTTGACAGCTTCATGTAATATTTGTTTTAATTTGTGTTGCTGGTGCAGTTTTATTGGTTAGAAGTTTGGCATTTGTAAAGAAGTTGTATAAACAAATACATATTAAAAGTTGTTCTACCTCAATTCATTTGGATGAAAACATGACAATCTCATTTTACTTTCAAGAGATATTTGATGCTCTGACCTGCAGAGGGAGACACTCGATGCTGCTTTAAAGCCAGTGCAAGCACACCACCTTCAGCTCTGCACACCACCAGGTTGTCTGCCGATCCAAGCTAAATAGATCAGTTTTAACGATTGACGTGATGGCCAGCCTGACACTTGGTGGCTTTCCAGGCTTCTGCAACTCAAAGCAGAGCTATTTTAAAACTCAGCTGTTGTGTCTTATCTAGAAGCTTGTTGAGTTAAATACGTTTTTCAGATGTTTGACGGTTGTTACACTGAATTCAGACATCTCACTCTGATATCTGCCATCCGCTTGGAGTGTTAAATGGATGATAATGCGACACCCCATCATAGTCCAGTGTCAACAGAAAGGTGGATTTGTTAAAAAAAAACAAAAAACATTGCATTTGATCTTACTCGATTGTTGCAGGTGTACCTGAAGATATGCATATACTTTATAGGTTTGTCATCTGGGACACTATGAAAATAATATATTCTTAAGGAAAATTAATACAATTACATTTGCAATGAAGAGTTTTGATAACCATTTTTAACAGCAGTCATTTTGGCATTATAGAAAGGTTATTTAAAACAACAAATACAACCATCAAAATTAAGGGAAAAAAAGATGAACGAAATTTGTCAAAATACATTTTAGAAGAGTGGCGCATGGACTAGGAAGAAGCCATTGAAGTTTTGGGAGAATATGGATAATGTTAAGGAGTTATTTTCATCTGTTCAACCGTTAAGCCCCAGGAATCCCAGTGGCAAAAATCGTCTTTCATTGAGAGTCTTCCCCAACTGATTATCTCATGTTACATTAAAACTCTCAGGAGGAGGCTCAACTTGCATGGCTGGTACATGTTTTACAATCAAAAGGTGGGTTATGCAGAGGATTGCAGAATTAGGATCTGGTATGTGATGTGATCGATGTGCCAGCTGTCTAGTCCTGCTTTTCTTTTTCCAAAATTCTCCTCCTCTTCTTAGAAAGATAACTCTGTAATGTAATCCCTAGGGTGTGTTTAGGTCACTCCTACTTTTATCAACATTCCTTTTCTATGGGCTGGGGTGTGGTTGGCCAGATAATGCAATATTACATACACACCTACCTGAATGGACTAGTGAAGACATGCCGTTATGGAAGAAATTCGAGCCAAGCAATAAGTGTAACCTAATACTTTGACGTCAGTCTTCTGCAGCCCTCACAAAGAATCTCTTTGGGAAACTTCAAATACATTTGTTATTTTCACAAGCCATAATGAAATTTATTTGTTCCGGATTCAAAGCCCGGATAGTAATGGTAGAATGAATACAATGTACATTTTATAGATGTATGGCTGCATATGTTGGAATATCCTTAATCAATGTTAGGCATAAGCAAGCACTGATACAGTGACGGTATCTGACCGATACCGACCTTATTTCATGGTATTGTACTCATGACGGCAGCAGACACCAGTATGAGCAACCCTCTTGTGGCTGTTTTACGATCAGGAACTATAAATTAGAATAAGTTTATGCATTTTTAAAGAAAATGCTGAATAACTATATTTGACTATATAGTTATTTCTGTAAAATTATTTGTCATTGTTTTTTGATGTGGAAATTTAATGTACAATATCTTAAGTTTTTATGTATGTTTTAAGCAGTTGTTTTTTAATGTTTAATGTTGCTTCTGGCAGTCCCTAAAACAAGGCGGAAGCTTAGAGGTGACAGAACATTCGCGACTGCTGCACCCAAGCTGTGGAAATAGTTACCTTTAAGTGTTAGACAGGCCTCCTCGCTCCCGGTCGTTAATGTCATTTTTAAAGCACATTACTTTTCTCTGGCCTTTTACACACAGGAACTAATCTTGTATGGCTTTTACAAACAGCAACCTGACATAAACCAGTTTTTTTTTATTGTTATTATTATTATTAATAATAATAATTTATTATTATTATTATTATTATTATTATTATTATTAATAATAATATTTTTTTTTATGTTTGTGTACCTGTGTCCTTTAAACTTAGTTTTCCTATTATTATTATCTACAGCACTTTGGCTTCTCCTGTGGATCCCATAAATGTGCTACACAAAGAAAGTTGGTTGATTGGTTGGTTGATTGGTTGATTGATTGATGTCAAGCATTCTAGTGGTATCGGTATTTATTTGGTATTTGTATCTATGACGACTGAACGAGTCATAGTAGCTTTCCATTCAAAAACAGCTTGTTTAAAAAGATCACCATCTGTCATGGGAGTCATACACTACTGAGGTAAATTATGTTTTCTTTGAAAACCGAAACTCATTGAAATTAGGCTGCACCAATTCCATTGATATTAAATCAGGTGACCAATATTGATCCAATGGTGAAAATGTCCAACTATAATAATCTAAATAATAAATGCATGGAAGTCATAAAATAAATTGGTATGCGGTATAATTTGTGATGTAGTGAAAACCCATGTCGTCTTTCCCCAACTCTGACTGCTTGTATAAGAGCATGGTGTTCCATCTGGTTTTAATGGAGCAGCATGAGGGAGTCGAGTCGTAGGCATTTTGAGACCTTAATGATACGTCTTCTTTGTGGAGGAAAGAGCTCATGACGACAGTGTTCCACGGTTTCAGTATCGCTGTGATTTGAGTCTCCTCAAAGAGTTTGGGACAGAATGAATAGCTCAAGTTTTTTACTGGATTCTCCACTGACGGAACCTTGGTACTGTTGGGGTATACAATATATAGTTTCTTTTCATGCAGCTTCAATGGGTCCATTTTATTGCTGGTCCAAGTCCAGATAAATGGGAGGGCTGTGCCAGGAAAGGAATCCAGTTTAAAACCTGAGCCCTTCGAACATGACTTGCTGTGGCGACCCCTGATGTGAGAAGATCAAAGAAGAAATCCCACTGTCAAAGCTAACTTGGAGCTCTGTAGTCAATGTATTCTCACAAGCATTCAGTAGGATATCCTCTCAAAATCAAAACACTGTTTTGTTCCTATTCCTATGTCCAGCAAAGTGAGTATTGGTGTTCACCAGAAACATTTTAGACAAACACAATAGTTTGCAGTAAACATGATACTTTGCCAGACTTTCAGAGTTTTGAGAATGTATAATAAAATAAATAATAATAATAATAATAGTAAATAATAAAATATAAAAATAATAATTATTATTATTCATTATGTTTAAAACAACTAGTTGAGATTGAATAATCAGCACCACTGCTGATTTCAAACAATTAACAGAGTCTTGCCTCAGTTACTTCAAGATGATGACCTATTATGACCATCCTCTGTGGGGAAACAAAAAACTAGTAGGGAAAACACATTTTTATTTACAACATCTGGGGTGCGTTCTGTTAGCAATGTGGCATAGCAATGTGTGATCAGGCTCACAATCATCATATTACATGATGATCCTATTAATTTAAACATGCTATAATCGCATAAGGAATGTCAGACACAATGGTGCATATATATATATTAAATTACATTAAGTAAATCATGATTATGTTCCGTTCTGGCTCCAAACTGCCCACCCCTGCACCACACCTTAATTCCTAAGCTTGCCTAGACATTCAATGGAACTGCACAGGTGTGTCTCTTGATCTTAAAAAACGTATCTCAAAATGAGCAAACACACTCACACCCATGCAGACTCACTTACCCATGCAGCAACTTCATGTTCGAACAAGTTGGGTTTAATATTTTGCACCTTGGGAAATGGCTTTGGTTGCCTCAGAACATAAGGTCAGAAAAGGTGGGGAAATATAATGCATCTTTATATATAGAAAACTTGCTGCAAAAAAAAACATAAAAATAAAATGGGATTAAACTGCAGGGTGCATGACCCTGTTTTACAGGAAGTAATAAACATACGTGTTTGGATTAAATTACACAACACAGGAAATGTGTAATTAGTCTGAGTTGATAAGATGATTTGCTGATTACTTCATACAATAGTTGACAACAGCAAGTCAACCATCTTCTTTTAAGGGAAAAGGCCAGGCTAAACTAAATTGGATTAGGTGATAAAAATGGTTGCTCTATTAGAGAGACCAATTTGAAATTGTGCGGTTTGGCATTTGCAAATTTGCATATTCACTGATTGTTTTAGGGAACCTATCCACCATTATTACTGTGGCACCAAATAGGGGAATCTTGTTATTGTTGTTAAGTTTAATACATTGATAGTGTTTTTCTCATCTGCGTTTAAGACATCCTGTTTTATGGTGGTCCTTGAGTGTGGCTCGTGCACAGTCAAAAACAAAACTGAAAGTAATTTTCTGCTTCCCTCACAATGCAGCTATTAATAGCCTGTGTAGTCTAATGTGCGTTACAATGTATCCGTGTTCTCTAAAATGTATTATTGTGTGTAATGGTCAAAAGTTGAAAGTAATATGTTTGTTAAATGGCAGTGCATCTGTATGCTCATGTGTGATGTAACATTAGTTTGTGCTGGCTAGTTAATAGGTAGTTAATTCCATTGGTGAACCTCATGTGAAGGTGGTTTGTTTGTGTTGATTAATTTAACCAATGAATGCAGTTGATGAGTCTGTACATGCTAGTTGTGTAGAGTTGATACGTTATGATCTTGGTTTTTAGTGCTTTGCTGCCATCTTGTAGCATCAACAAACTCCTTTTGAGGAGCCAATTATTAATGGATTTTGACTATCCGGGACACAGCTTGGTCCTTATCACAGGGGTTATCTGTGTCTGTATAATTATTCTGCATTATGCTTTGACTCAGCTAGAGGGTGTGTGTGATATTTTTTGCAAATGGGATGATTAAGTGATAGTACTCGCTTGTTACCACACTTCTCCCGCCTCCCTCCCCTTCTGGCTTAGGGTGTGTTTAGAGCCCTACCCACAATGTCCTCCACTAAATACACACATAGGAAGACAGGCCTGGACTTCATAGCCCACAGGCACCATTTACTATGAAAGAGACTGGGTGAGCGGAGAAAAGGGAAAGGAAAAACACACAAGGAGGATAAAGAAGTGCTAAACTGAACTCAGTCAGGGAGTGGGGAGGTTCAGAGGCAAGAGAAGAGAAATTGGTAGATTTTCCAAGTAGTGAGCGGACCAGGGCCACAGGACTGCTGGGACAAACCAAAGGACTGATTGAGCCAAGACCAAGATCATATTGGCAACCAGTCACCAATGATATTTTGAAATTAGGAATATTATTTGTGACAGACAATGGCCTCTTCACATCAGAGGTACAGAAATTTTTCATCTGACAGCATGGGCAGAGACAGGATGCCCTCAGATGAAATCTATTACCAGGGGATGTTGAAGGCTATGGACACCAGGAAAGGTACCAGTATGAGAAGTTGTAATGCCTTTCAAACTTGGTGCTGTACTACTATAGTGAAATAACTTTTGATTTATTTGTAACTATTCATCTAATAACCTTTACCTTACTTTGTATTGGTCAGTCATGCATTGTTGTGCAACATCCATCCATTTTTCTTTGTAGCTCATTTGGCTGAGAACCAGCTGATTTTTCATCCTCAAAACACAAACTAATTAGTTGGCTATATGTATGGACACTATGATTCATATAATTATATTTTAGTTGAATAAGATTTTGAAGCATGTCATTATTCAAGAGTGTATTACATACCTCATGACATGCAGTGGTGAAATACTGTAGATTTGACAGACATTGCTACTGTTAACTTTTTCTTGTGTCACACTCAAGACTGACAGCAGCCTTGAAATATTGTTGCCTGCTAGACTGTTTTGGGTCTGGAAACTTGTTTGTGTCTGGTGACACTGGCGTCCGCCTCTATCAACAAGCATTTGCCTGCATTTCTGTAGTCAAATGTCAGCTTGCAACAGTGGAAACCGGGTGAGGTAATACGGTGGAGGTTGAATGCTTTGACTTCGTGTGCCAAAGAGGAACTCTTTAAAAGTGTTATCTGTGGCATAAGTCTAGTTGGCAAACGGCCCTGTTGACAGACAGAAAGAGATTGCTGTGGTCCAATTAAGTGCATGCCCAAAACTTTCTTCGTCCAAGTTCAATAGAATTCAATAAAGTATTAGTAGAATTATTGTAAGAAAGCTAATTTGGGCATCTACTGTGGAAGGAATGTATTGCTGCCCTTTGCTTAACCATTACTGGGTGTGCCACTTTGTTGTGGACACACCACTTTTCTTTTACTGATAAGATAAATAATTTTATAGCGATTTGCCATAGGTCACTGTGATACAATATGGGAGTTGCCGTGTGAGTCAATACTTGTGAAGAGTCATAAGTTGCACGCAGGGGTATCACAAATTCCTCAGTCCTTTTCCAATATGAGGTTTTTACTCAACTCTGACATAGTAAGCAACATTCTTTGTAGCCTTAATAGTTGGCAGCAGACACAATAATAAATGCTGGTAAAACACACCTTGTGGTTTTTACCAGTTCTCTCAAAGAGACACAACAGGAAGTGTGTAAATGCAGGTAGTGTACCGTGGTTGCGTTCATGGGTGTGTTCCCTTTCTGGGTCTTGCCGTGTCTTGTTGGATAATTACTTTCTCCACTTGGTACTGTGTGCCATGTCATGTCTTATAGAGACTGTATATTAACACTTGAATCAAGCATAGACAAATTGAGACATTTCCTTGTAGATGCAAACTTTTTGAGGCAATGGGACAAATCTCATGTTAATACATTGATGCAGTTTGACTCAGATGCATTCATACATTGTTTGGAGTTTTGTTTTCCACCCATTGACAAATAATGTTTGTCCGGAAAAGAAACACACCACACCTTTTTATTTGCTTTATTCATGTGAACAAATTAAATGCATTACCTTTACTTTCGCTCCAATTGCATTATATTCAGCTGTACGTTTTCAAGAAACAATCATTCTACAGTATGACATTTTCAACCTATCTCTTTACTGTACATTAATGCACTGGTTATGACATATTCTGATGTTTGAATGTGGTTTCTGTATTTTGCAGATGAACGAGATCGAGTACAGAAAAAGACCTTCACAAAATGGGTGAACAAGCACTTGATTAAGGTAATGGCCATTCTTCAAAATAGAAAACATACACTTCAACACACAAAATCCACTTTCACTGATTCTTGTAAATGTAGGTATGCAAGTCATTGCACTCACTTTGGTCCGTGTTAAATGAGTGTTGAAACCTCGATGTGGTGAAGTTAATAAATTTACCCTTAAGCATTAAAAGTGTGAACTGCAGTCACAGCAAATAGCTGGGTGTGTTTAATTCTTGTTGGCAAGTATGAATTATCACATTAATCTATAGGATGGGGGGAGGGCACCCAAGTACATGGTTAAGACATATATACAGCTACTAATAACTAATAACTAAATCTTGCTCAGAGCTTTGTTTTCAAAAAGTGTATCAAAAATTTGTATAAAAGCACAGTTACAAATGAGGTTTTAGAATTATGAAATATAACTAACCATTATTATTATGCAAATGTAAAAACGTGGCCCAGTTCTGATAAAACTACAGTATAGCGGTTTTTTGTTGATGTATTTGGGATCACCATTTGTAGATGCCCATAGCTACCATCCCTTGTTTCATCAAAATACATTCATTGTTTTATTCTCATATTGTCCAGTTAGTATGATTGATTATCATATATTACATATACAGCCACGTTGGCTTTCCCCAACAGCTGGTCAATCACCGGATGATAATCTGTTTCAACCGTTTGTCCACAGTCACCTTCCCCTCTTTTAATTCTCAAACTGAAGCCTGAAAGCCACCTGATGAATGGTTAATTTGTGAGGGCAAACAGTACACAAGGGCACTCTGAAGTTTCTCTTGAGTGAAATATTTGCCTCAATGACGCAAGCCCCGCCTTCGTAGTTGTGTAATTCTCCATATTTGTGTCACTTGTCTTTCTAAACATTACAATGGGCAGTAATATATATGTATAGACGCGTAGCCTTGTGGAATTAAGTACTTGTTTGTTACGTGGACATTTTCTTCACTGAGGCCGTTCATCTTCCTTGGTTATGGAACTAGGTGGGTGGTGTTGGGTGGTGGGGCGGTACACTGTTTTCCTCTTCATGTGAGTGCAGCACTAACGTATCATACCACCACATGTACTTACTGGCGCGTTCGTTTCTCTTCCTGTACGCGTTCACTGCAAACTTTGGAGTGTGAATCATAGACATCTGGATTATTTTAGTTACCTCTGAGAAGTGAAATTATGCAGTTCAGATCAATCCTCATGGTTGTAGAGGCCAACAGAAGCACATGTGCTATGCAAGGTTTAGGTGGGTGCTTGCATTCCGGCTCATCTTAAACTGAAAAAGACACAGACAAGCAGATTTCCTCTGAACTCGCAAGTGTCAACTACATTGTTAATTCATTGATAACACATTATTATTATTATTATTATTATTGTTATATTTTTTAAAATTATTATTATTGATGTTATCATTATTATTGATGTTATTATTATTATTGTTTCATTATTATTATTATTATTATTATTATTATTATTATTTTATCAAGAATTCTTTTAGCATCTAGTTTAGCCATCCTAAATTGGATTTGAGACGAAGTTTGTACTGCATCTGAGGACAAGGAATTGTCAATTGTCATTCATTCTACATTCACCTATACTTTGTAACCAATGTATGTCCATTTCATTGAGGACACCTTAATTAAACAACATCAGTACAACAGTAATGTGTTACAAAGTCCTACATTTGTAAACATTGTACACTATATTTATTTAAATGAATTTATTTTATTGTCATGTTCACAAAATTTGAGCTCTGCAATTGACCCATAACAGCAAACACACACTGTTATCGGCACCCACTGGGGCAGGGAGCAGTTCAAGGTACCGTTGCCTTGCTCAAGGACACCACACCCGTGTGTCCGGGGATGGTTTGGAAATGATCTCAATCGCTTGGCCACAGCTGCCTGTTATTAACTTTTTTTTTCTTCTTTTTGAGAGAGCTTAGTATTGTTCATTCGGTAATCTTACTTATTCAACATATCATCATTGCTCTCGCTCTTTTTTGTTTTGTTTTGTGTGCGTGTGTGCATATGAGCGTGCGTGTGAGTGTGTGTTTGCGTGCGTGTGTGCATATGTGTGTGCGTGTGTGAGTTTGTGCTCATTAATTCACCTGGAACCTACTTAAAAATTCCATACCCTTCACCTAAACCTAAACCGAATACTTCAGAATCACGATAGTCGTGAAGTTGTCGGGAGACCCGAGAAGTGATCAAAGAAAAGAGAGAAAAATGAAATCCAGCGCCGACCAGACACCACCTACTACACATAGGGTTACAAACCAGAATCTTTCACCAACCCCAGAAGCATATAAATTCCAACAAATTAGAGAGACCTCAAGAGACCAAAGAAAAGATGAAAGGAAGGAAGGAAGGATAGATGAAGCAGAGTGAGATCCGCAGATATAAGCCTTCACCGATTCAGCTACTAGAGGAAGAAGCAGATTGTGTCTGAATTTCGGTAGATGCTGGTGTGGTGAGCGGGCAGCCCCCGCTCCCCCCATGACCCACACCCCTCCACCCCCAGCACCCACCACCAAGCCACCCGTACCATACCATGCCATTTTGTACATCTGAGAAGATATGCAATAATTTATTTTCTAACTGGGATTGCAAATGCATATACTTCTTATTAGAAACGTTAAATGTGGCTGAATGTGTATTTTTTTTTTTTATATGCCAATATGCCTTCTTCATTTGAGTCGTAAGGAGAAACAACGCAGTGAAAATGTTTCAATGAACATAAAACCAAAAAAGTAAATACCCATTTTGTCAAGAGACCGTTAGGCATATGGTATGGACTTCATTTATTGAAACATGGGAAAAATACATTTAATACATTAAAACGCCACCATAGAGAAGAATGACTCACATATGGACAGGAAGTGTTAACAGTATGGAATGTTGTGCTAAGGTTAAACTGACAAAGTGATTGATAGTGATAGTTTGATGGCGGGCCAGATGGGGCACACACTGTAGTTTAGGTGTGGTAAGGAGGGGCTGTAAAGGGACACAGAGCAGAGTTTTCTTGCTCAGTCAATGGGTTGTAGAGGATTGCGTAAGGTAATGTTTACTTAATGTCAAATGCAGGGCATATTATGTAGTTGATGACAGAGTCGTCAGTGACAAGTTTGAGGACCTGTCAGTCGTCTTTTGTGAATGATTTTCCCCCTGAAGCAAAAAACTTTATATTTGGCTTTTAAGGGTAATTTGTCATGTAACATCTTACAACACATTACAGCTGATCATGTTGAATCCACATACTATATTCAGTGCTATGTTATTAAAAGGTGCTGATAAGTAGGTAAAGTGAAACATTAAACAGGGCAAACAATAACGATTTAGAAAGCATATATCCCCCTTAAAAATGAACATAATGCATTTACAACTTTATGAATTAATTGCAAGTCAATAAACTGAAAAACGCATTCTAAGGCCTAAGATATTTTTTGCATGATACTCTGCAGCAAATTAGTATTGTATTATCCAAGCAGTTAAAGTGTGTTAACAGTGAACCCTGGTGGCCACTTTGTGGCTTCATCTGCATGTAAGTCTGTGGTTTTGATTCCTGCCAAAATTAATCATCCGCTGTTCTAACTTGTAAGGGCAATTTTGTTTCATTCCATTTAGGGGCTGAGGTTTCTTTTGCTACAAGACCAAACAATATCATCCTTTAGTAATGTTTAGTCTTTGGTGTTGCTGAAATTTGACTACGCTCATCAAAATGTCTCTCGCCTTTACATACTGTACCACCAAACCATCTATTCCAAACCATCATACTATATATCATACTGTACATTGCACTTGATTTGTTTTTCCTGTTTTCATTTTTTTAGTATGTTACTCATTGGTTTTAATCTCTCTATTTAGCCCTGGAGAGCAGAGGTAGGTACCAGCATGTTGTAATTTAGTTCTTCTAAACATGTGTGGACTGGAAGGATGGCTGATTCAATACTTGCATTGTGACTGCCCCCACATTTACCGCGTGTGCTCTATTTTCACATCAAATTGTGTTTTCACATCGCTCACCTTCCGACTTGTCTGAACACCGTTGAACACTGCACCTCCATCACTTACTCATTATGAGCGCCGTTTTTCAACTCATTGCTATCTTTAAATCCTCATTTATGTGGTTGAGTTGATTTTGGTTTTGTAATCATAAATTCCTCATTTTTTATTCTGCATTTTTAAGAAGGCTCAGACTTGAGTTGCTTACGGCACTACATTCTTGACTTATGTATAATTGTATTGGCAGAAAAGACAGCGCTGTAGGGGAATTCTTATCCAACAAACTAGATGCTATTTCCAATTAGTTTGAATTATTAGCTAATAAAACTGCTGTACAATCCTGAATATATAATAATGTACTGTAACTGTTGTCACACCATAGCTCAAATAATTTGTTGTGTTCTTCTGGTAGGCTCAGCGCCATGTATCAGATCTGTATGAGGACCTTCGAGATGGACATAACCTGATCTCTTTGCTGGAGGTCCTCTCTGGAGAAAAACTGGTCAGTATTTTTGTATGTCTAAAATGTTTACTTGAAGCAACAAATGGCCATTTTGTTAGTCAGTTAGTTTGATCATACTCCTGATATTTTCTGTCATCTATGTTGTAGGCATGGGCTGATATTAGATTCTGACAGATGCAGTTTTACGGTTTTAAAGTTATAACTCAAAAGTTAACAAAATTCCCTATTGAACACAATCTATTTTATTTTTAGACAAAATATATAATATTTGGTACAGAATTTTTTTTTTACCCAGTTAGGTTTAAATAGATAAATGTTAACATTTATGGAGTGCACTACTTGGCTACAACTATTTCAGAGTCAGCGCTGATTTTTAGTGCCAACTAAAGAACAACGTGACCTCTGCTATGGAACAACTCATCTGTGCAAAATTATTCTGTTTAATGCAGAACTGCAATTGAACCCGAAGTTTGTTAATTTCTCTCAGCTAACATGAACCTAAAATTGTGTTTAAAAAAATTTAAATTATTTGTGAGTTAAAACATTTCTCCCAATTCAAGGAAATATGGTCAACTGCTCCATCTTGCTAATATTAGACTTTATCATTTTGTAAGAAGTAAACATGATCTTGAACTTGAACTTTGTCCTTTGTTTATGATCGCCTGTTGCATCCAGAGCTCAGCTCCTGTTCTCCCTCTTCTCCTTCACCTCCCCTTTGCCTCCCTTTAACCTTTCTCTGTGTGAACTGATCATTGCCATCTGGCTCTCTTTGCATTGCTCCTCTGGAGCTAGCTGAGGGAGAAAAACGTTCTCAAGAGAGTTCAATTGGTGAGTGGGTTTCTAAACTGGCTTTTCGTATCCCTCACCAGATTCATAATTTACTTGTGCTTTCCCAGAGATTTGGTTATAAGCTTGATCTCCAAATCAACTTTTCAGATTTTGTTGTACTTTTTCCATCAATATGTTTGCTTTGTCTATTTAGCTGCTTCTTTGTTGTATTTTATTTGGGCCTTTTTTTTTATATATATATATTTTTTATAAGAGTTGTATATTAGCAAAATATACAATACTGTGCCAACATCTTAGGTTACCATGAAGTTATTATTTTTGTTTGTTTTAGCAATGTGATTGAATTTAGAATATTTCTCCACATTAGAAGACAATTACAAAATATGAAAACTAGAAATAAAGTGACAAATATTTAGTATGACCTCTTCATCCACAAGGAAGAGCAACATCATACCTCTCTACAACCTTCACAGAATGGCACCTTAATAAGTATAATTAGTTATATCCGTAACATTCCAACAAGTTACTGTTATATTATGTGAAAAGGTTATTAATTCATTTTCTCCCAAAAACGTATACAGTAATTTCTGGACTATAATCACTTGCATTCGACCCTGCGGCTAATACAAAGGTGCGGCTTATTCATCAGATCACAAGGAGGCGCACTATAAAGGAAGCGCAAGAGCATCAAGCAGAGCAAAACAAACCAAGTGAGCCCAAATACAGTGTTTGCTGCCTCATTATGGAAAAGAAAGTAGCAAGACTCGAGTATTCCCCAAATTATTATAGTCAAGGGTGCCTTATAGTCCAGAAACGGTAAATACTTCGTTTTTGAATATGACCATGGCCCCAAAAACGTATTTATATGTTTTTTATGCTAGAGCATACAGAAGGCTTTGATGCAGCCTCTGAAATGAAGAGAACGCTTGAAGCAATGGTAGTTATTACAAAAACGGCCAGCAGGTGGCAGCAGAGTATAAGAGATCAACCATGGCCATGTTGCAAAAAGCTCTTTCCCCACTGTTTTAAACAGATTACATTTTTTTGGTTTTAAACAGACACATTATTATTATTATAAACAGAACACATTATTCTGTGGACTTTGCAAAATCAGTCAAAATCCAGTAAAACAGCTGGGAGCGAAGGGGGTTGCTTCTGTGAAAATAGCTGGGAGGGAATTAGTTAAAACAACCAAACATTGGCACAACAGCAGGCATGAGAATTTTGGTTCAGCATTTTTTATTATTATTGTATTTTCAAGTGACATCCACCCTTTCTTTTAGTCTCCCCTTGAATTCAGTCAGGATTCTTACAATATGTTATATTCTTTGCTCTCTTCAGCCCAGAGAGAAAGGCCGCATGAGATTCCACAAACTGCAGAATGTACAAATAGCACTGGACTTCCTCAAGCACCGACAGGTAAAATATCAGATTGAATCAAAGTAAGAATCAATTTGCCCCATGACTGTATTTCCTGATCAAATTTCTCTCTGTTTCCTTTTTTGTTTCTAGGTCAAGCTTGTTAACATCAGAAACGATGACATTGCAGACGGGAACCCTAAGCTGACCCTTGGCTTAATATGGACCATCATCCTACACTTTCAGGTCTCCTCCGCTGTCAGTGTTGTTTCATTATTTTATCGCTCCATCCCTCCATCTCTGGGATCTGCACCTATCATCTGGCTCTTCCCAAATCTTTGGAACCAATCAAACTGGATTGCACCCCGACAAACTGCTCTCAGAGAGTATACTCTATCTCCATATTCCATTCTTACCACAATCCAAGAAATCACCATGACATACTAACGCAGCGTGAGAGGGTGTGTGAGTATGAGTCACTGTGCCTGACTCTCAAGGGTAGGGTGTAAGACCACATCCCATATATACAGGCCTCTTCCTGCATTGTATACTAAAAGCAGAAGCAGAAATGCCTAAAGGTTCTCCAGCAGCTATGGTAGAGTGTTACGGAAAACCATGATTTTTTTCATTATCATTCATTTATGGCAGCTGTGGCATAAACGTTGTATTGGATGTGGTTCTCATAAATTGGCACTCCACATTCTCAAGATTAAATTCTTTAAATGATGATCTTTTTTAGACCAACCAAATCCATTCTGTAGCACAAAGAACTTCAACCCACTTAAAGAATGAATCATATACTGGTGCTGTTAATAGTTAAATTACAACTAAATCATGTTTTACCCTGGGTTTCTTATATTGATTCTGTTCAAACTTTGGGTTTCCACTTATGATTAATTTTTTTCAACATTACCTCAAATTGTTTCTATTGTTTATTTTTTCAGTGTGTAACTACACAATTGTTTTGAACTGTTGTAGATCTCAGATATTCAGGTCAATGGCCAGTCTGAAGATATGACGGCCAAGGAGAAGCTCCTTCTCTGGTCTCAGAGGATGACGGATGGATACCAAGGCCTCCGATGTGATAACTTCAGCACCAGCTGGAGGGATGGGAAACTCTTCAATGCTGTCATACATAAACACTAGTAAGTCTACTCACAGATTTGACATCAGTACTTTAAGGTTAAAGCTTATCATGACACTCATTTTATCCACTCATTTTGTAAAAAAAAAAATAAAAATACTGGAGCAGGTTCGGCATTTGGACACAAGTTCAATTTTAATATTGTTTTCATAGATATGCTCGGTATTGTGGCCTGGGTATTAACATAGGGATATTCAATTCCACTTTTTTTCAGACTGATACCAGTATGAGTACTCACCTCTTGAGTTGTCACCGATACCAAGTAACAATACCATTAGTACTTTTGATACTTAACCCCCCCCCAAAAAAATCTTCAAATTTCTAGTTCATGGACGTAAAACAGCCGTCCCAAGTACCAGTATCGGTAGTTGCCTATCCCTAGTGTTTTGTATTGACCAATCGAAAGCTAATGAATGCCATGAATTGAAATACTATAAAATATGGGTGTGATTTATTTGGAAGTCTCCATTTCTGGATTATTCCTATTATTGAGTTTGTGTCGTAAGTGTCATTTTTCATTGAATGCACTACAAACGTGATTAACTCATTTGTTCCCAAAAACATATATATGTGTTGTATTTTAAATATTGCCATGTTCCCAAGAACATAATTATACATTTTTTTTAAAAAAATTTTTAATGCTAGAGCATACAGAAGTATGCAGCAGAGTTTAAGAAAACAACCAGTGCCATGTTGAAACAAGCTGTTTCCCCCACAGTTTTTAACAGATTTGTGAATAATAATGAAACTTAGCTACAGTTTATTCTAATGCTAATTCCTATAAAACGGAAAAAGATAGAAATATACTTTTTTTTCCTAATGAAAGAAGAGACTCTAATCTTTCTTTTGGTAGGTTCCATGTTTTTATAGCAATAGAACACAATATTCTGTGGGACTTGCAAAATCAGTCAAAGTTCAGTAAAACAGCCCAGAGCGAAGGAGGTTGCTTCAGTGAAAATGGCTTGGAGTGAATGAGATTAAAAAAATAAAAATACAGATATGTACGCCAAATGCACACATACACACATTATAACCCATACATTTTCAATAGTTAACTCCCCTGTGTTCCCCAAGTCCCAGGCTAATTGACATGGGCAAGGTGTATCACCAGACCAACCTGCAGAACCTAGAACAGGCCTTCCACGTGGCTGAGAAAGACCTGGGTGTGACACGTCTTCTGGACCCTGAAGGTACATATGGCATAAATATTTTCTGAATGTCTAAAATCATGCAAAGTTCTGGGTTATTTTCTTATGTACAGTAATTTCTGGACTTAAAGGTGCACCTGACTATAAGCTGCGCTAGCTAAATTTGGGGAATACTCGAGTTTGTTACAGATATAAGCCTCACCTGACTGTAAGCTGCAGGTGTTTTAATGTTACTGCACCGGGTTCCCGCTACTTTATTTTCTAAAATGAGGCCACAAATTGTCACGCTCTCGTTCTGTCTCTTCTACTCTATTTGGGCTCACTTGGTTTGGTTTGCTCTGCCTGACGCTCTTGCGTTTCCTTTGTAGTGTGCCCCCTTGTGATCTGATGGATAAGCCGCACCTTCGTATTAACCACAGGGTCGAATGCAATTGAAAAAAGTAGCGGCTTGTCGTCCAGGAATTAATGCAGTGCAAATTTGTCGCCACAGAGTATATTAGAAAAGATATACAATGTTGAACACTCTCTATTACATTTAATGGGAAAACACAACCTTCACAGCAGAATACCCCATTTTTGCCACAGTCATCTCCACAAGCATGGAGTACTAATTACAAAGCATTATTTTATATCATATATACGTATATATTATATCATGAAGTCCTACTAAATGCATTTCCTCTGCAAACATTTGCTTTCCTGGCAAATTGTGTTATTGCACCACATGTATATTACAAAGTCTCTTATAATGCAATATTTTGCCTTGTCCTTTCAGATGTTGATGTTCCCCACCCCGATGAGAAATCCATCATCACTTATGTGTCCTCTTTGTATGATGTCATGCCTCGGGCTGCTGCACAGGACAGCATGAGAGCTAATGTGAGTGAAGCATGGCCCTATAATGTCTTAACAGTATTATGCTCGACATGTTAGTCACAGTCAGAAATCATGACGTATCACCTACGACTGAACTCTTGTTTACTCGGCTTTCCCGTTGCTTTGCATGGGTCTATTTTAAGCAGATTAAATTAGCACCGAATAGACTTGTACATTTGTTTTAAAAGAGAAATGTAGGTCTTGTGAAATCCAGAATTGGAAGATGTTAACTCAGAAACTGGATTTTAAAATGTATCATTTGGTAAATTAAGGTCAATTATTTATTTTTTAAACAATGACCACGATTGACAGGAAGAAAGGTGTAATGCTAATTGATGATTCATGTATTTTAAAGCACAGAACAAATCATACAACTGTATAATGTATACAGTAAGAACCTATCCACATCTTTCTTCTTCCCATTATTGTCCCGCTCTACGTCTTCCCACAATCACTTTTCCCATCATTGACCCTTCTTACCAATTTCTCTCTGCACAATACCTGGATTGTTGGTGGTGCTTAATTAAGTTTACTGTGGCGTGTGAGTGATGGAAAACGGTGAATCGGGAGAAGAAAAGCTCCCCTGTTGTCGCCTGCTGTTATTGAACTGAACTGTTGTTGCTATCGGGTTTTGCTGTGTTGGCTTCAGGAGTTGGAGCTGCGCTGGCGGGAGTACTATGAGATGGTGACTCTTCTGCTCCAGTGGATCCGCCACCATGTCATGGTCTTTGAGGAGAGGAGGTTCCCAGCTAGTTATGAGGAGGTTGAGGTGAGAGCATATGCAAATGACACACTGATGTTTTTGTCTTTGCTATTTTTGTAAACATACAAATGGTTTGTTTCCATAATGTTTTTTATTTTTTCCTCTAGCTTCTTTGGCGCCAGTTCATGAAGTTCAAGGAGACAGAGCTGCCACCGAAAGAATCTGATAAGAACCGCTCCAAACACATCTACCAAACCTTTGAAGCAAGTCACCCTCCAACCTTATTAGTTATTAATTCTTTGTATTTGCTCCCAACCTGTTGTACGGAACAATAACTAATGTTCTGTACTTGCTCACAGAGTGCAGTGCATGCTGGACAGGTGAAAGTCCCTCCCGGCTACCATCCTATTGATGTGGAGAAAGAATGGGGTCGACTTCATGTTTCCATGTTGGAGAGAGAACGACTGCTGAGGACGGAGTTTGAGAGGTCAGCAGACCGATATTTGATGAAGTTTTATTTTGATTGAAACAAATTTACTGCACTGGACCTCTCAATAGGGCTGGGGGGTATGGACAAAATCTCAGATCTCGATATCCATGCCAGATATCTCAATACCGATACGATAATGATATTACTATGGGTTCAGTGAAAACTAATATTTGTATTTATTTATTCATTTATTTAGAAAAAGCAAAAATATCAATTGAAAAGGATGTGGAAAGTGCAGTTTTTATTCGGACTTCCTGACAGTCATCAACATTAACAAAGTCAACATTAAATTAAAAAAAATTTCAATTAGCATTATGCTGCAACTCTGCTTTTCGTGATAAGTAAATGTTTTTTGCTACTACATAATAGTTTGCTGTGCGTCTGCAATGTGAACTGTGTGACCATGTATCAAATTCTGAGGCTTACTATTAGGAGTGTGACGACATATCGATATCGCGATAAATCGTCATACTTTGTCTCCCGATAGATTATCGATACGCCTACGCAAGTATTGCGATATTTGTAGTTAATATACAGCCACTATAACGGCGCCATTGTTCATTACTTATTGAGCAATTACTTGGCAGGCCCATAGGGGGAGCGCCTCATAAGAGTGGCAGGGAAATGTATGGAAGTCTTCAGGCAAAGAAGACTCATGAGCTTACTTTTACTTGTGTAAGACATTTATTATCTGTCTAGCAACTGACTCAGTTTTGCATACGTAACATTTTAAAACATATTTTATGGTTTGACTTTTTGAAGAACACAATTTCTGAGGAATATTAATATTGATTTAATTGGATTTAATATTTAAGAATTTTTTTTTTTTAAATTTTGCAATGTTACACAAAAAAATAGTCACAATTTATAAAATGAAACAATTCACTGTGTAACTGACTGACATTGCATGACAATAGTGTTTAAGAAAGACACAAATTTGTCTCAGACATTTGTATTTGTTTAAAAAAAATACAGTAAAGTACTCACTGTGAAGAAGACATCAGTTTTAATATTTTGTTTCAGTGATGGTACAAAAAGAAATTATTTTTTCATTGAAAAAACATTAATTTATGTCTTGAGTATTTTATCGTAGATAATCGTGGATTTATTACCTGACAATATATCTATAATCGCGGCATCGTCATATCATGAGATAATCGTTATCGTGAGCCTTGTATCGCGTATCGTGAGGTACCCAGAGGTTCCCACCCCTACTTCCCATACAATGTGTTCAAAAGCTGTGAATCAATAAAAAGATAAGGGTGGCAGTCAAGGAACTCACAGGTTGCTACACAAACAGGACGTTGTTGACAAAAATTACGTTGAAAAACGCTCATTCACTTGAATGGACCGGCGAGATGTGTAATGAGTGTGCGAAAATTGGGGCTTGACTTCCACTTTAATGGACCAATTGATTTATGTCGTTTTTGCCTACTGCTAACTAACAAATTAACCAATACCCCTTAGCTCCATTAAAATAATAACTTGCCCAAGGACTAGACCATATCAATATTTACCATAGTACTGTACGTTGCTATAGAGGAAGTTTTTGCACTTTTCTTCCTAACTTAACTCATTTACTAAAGCTTGTGCCATTGTAGATTTTTTTTGCATGTTGACAAACATGACATCATGCCTGAGAAATGGGATGTTTTATATCACGAGATTGTCCAGTCATCTTGTCAGTCTAATAGTCTTATTTATGCTTCTGAGAAGCGGAAATTCAGGAATTGTAGACATTGTCAGTCACACTCTTCTGCCACACTGCTGAGTATTTTGTTATTTTTTTCTGAGATGTAAATCTGAATACTTACGATTATGGCATTTGTAAATGAACCTTATAAACTAGAGTACTTGCTGCAGCACAAATTCCTGTAAGTATTGTGATTGAGTTGTGAGATTTGTTGTATTTAAAACAACAACATTTTTTTTTCTAGACTTGAGAGGCTTCAGAGGATTTTCAGCAAAGTTCAGATGGAATCAGGAAGATATGATGAGCACCTAAACCACCTTGAGACCTTGCTCCTAACGGTGAGTGCCAAGACTATACAGATGCTGTAAATTTTAAACTGTCAGTCTCATTGACATAACATGTCTGAAAGAAATATGCAGTAGAGTAATTGACAATGACAATATAATTGTGCTGTTCTATCAGGACATCCGCCTCCTCAACGCGGGGAAACCAGCTCAGCACACAGCAGAAATTGAGCGCGAGCTGGACAGGGCTGACAATGTTGTTCGTCTGTTCTTCAATGACGTACAGACGCTCAAGGATGGGCGCCACCCTCAGGCTGAACAACTGCACCGCAGGTGGTTGCCACATGATCTCAACTCACTGCATTTAACAGGAAGCAACACTATATAGCCGTCGAGTAAAATATATCATCCTCTTTCCATACAGGGTCAACAGCCTACACGAGCGCCTAGTAAACTTGCGCGGCGATTACAACCTCCGCCTGAAGTCTTCCCAGATGACCTTGACTCATACAACCCAGAAGACTACCATGAAGGCACGTCCAGAGTTGGATGACGTGACCTTGCGCTATGTCCAAGATCTTCTTGCCTGGGTGGAGGAGAATCAACGCCGTATCGACGGAGCTGAGTGGGGATCAGATCTGCCTTCTGTGGAGTCACAGCTGGGCAGCCACAGAGGCCTGCACCAGACCGTGGAAGACTTCAGGTCCAAGATTGAACGTGCAAAGGCTGACGAGGTAGTCATTTTCATCTATGTTCCTATTTTCCTTATTGTGATGAACCTTCATTAAATATTTTGTGTATCTGTTGTTCATCCCTGCTTGTTTTCAGAACCAGCTATCCCCTACCAGCAAAGGCACATACAGAGAGTATCTGGGTAAACTGGATCTTCAGTATGGCAAACTCCTGGTAAATATGCAAAAAAAAAATGCATGTACCTAACAGTGATACAGTATTTGAATAATACTATGTACATACCATTAATTAATTACTTACAATTAATTAAGTGATAAATTATTAATAAATACATGTAAATAATATAAATATGATATAATAAAATAAAAATAATTAATAAATAATCAAATTAGTAAAAATAAAATAATGAAATTTAATAAAAAATGTAGAAATAATAATTGATTGATTGATTAGTTAATTATCACAATACCATGTACACGGTGTACATTAGTAACCTTTAGCAATTCAATTAATTTGGTTCAATTACAGTAAATGGTTAATATATGCAGATCTGAGTTAATCTTTTCCATATTCTCTCTCCCCTCAGAATTCCTCAAAGTCCCGCCTACGAAACTTGGATTCACTGCATGCATTTGTCAGTGCAGCGACCAAGGAGCTAATGTGGTTAAATGACAAAGAGGAGGAGGAAGTCAACTTTGACTGGAGTGACCGAAACACCAACATGGCAGCAAAGAAAGACAACTACTCGGTGTGTTTCTGAAGTAGACCTACTCTAATGTTCTTTCATTCATCACTTGACATTTATTTTAGATAAATGTTTATATCATATTATGCATGTTAATGTTTTCATTGTTTTCTTTTATGTTTTTCCTTCAGGCTCTTATGCGTGAGTTGGAGCACAGGGAGAAGAAAGTCAACGATATCCAGATGACAGGAGATAAGTTTGTCAATGATGGCCACCCTGGCAAGAAGACAGTGGAGGTGATTGCAACAAGATGTTTGATTAGAGAGAGGGGCACTGGCAAAAATGCACTTTTGATGTGGAACTAACTTGCTGTCATTTTATCTGCTTGCTCTCTATCAGGCCTTCAAAGGCGCTCTGCAGACTCAGTGGAGCTGGATCCTGCAACTGTGTTGCTGTATTGAGGCTCATCTGAAAGAGAACACATCTTACTACCAGGTATAAATGATCGTACAATGACTTCAAATGGCCATTTCCGTTATTGCTGAACCAAAATGGCGAACGCCTATACTAATATTTACATCACATCTTATCATTGTAAGGAATTTGTAAAGTGAATGAAATCAGATGAGTCTTGATTTGGATGTGCCACAATATTATTGGATGTATTGTCTGAAATAATTGCTGAAATATTGTCAGTCCTCCGCAATATGCCTTAACCATGCAGATATATAACATTTGGGGATGCAAACTATGATTTTGTTTGGGAAGCCACTATACTTCACTTTATCTTACAATATGATAACAAAATGCCAAAGG
The DNA here is from genome assembly GCF_051991255.1 of Vanacampus margaritifer. Taxonomy (NCBI): domain Eukaryota; kingdom Metazoa; phylum Chordata; class Actinopteri; order Syngnathiformes; family Syngnathidae; genus Vanacampus; species Vanacampus margaritifer. The sequence goes on along the minus strand of NC_135440.1, from coordinate 6,935,687 downwards.
GAAGTAGGTTGCTTTCTGTTTGTTAGCAACATTATGATGTCAACAGAGCAATACGATATGAATGTCCAGCCAAGCCATGGCATCACTGTCAGATAATAATCTCTTTTATTAATAAATCTTTTAATGTCATCCATTTGAAAAAAGAGAAGCTGTTAAGTGCCAACCAATTCAGAGCATTCTGACTAGTATTTCAAGATTCACAGAATATAGTGGTTTATGATGATGTAAACACTCAAACTACCAAAGAAAAGATTAGACTCTCTTCTTTCATTAAAAAAAATATTTATTGTTCCCTTATTTAGTAATCAGCAGTACAACATGGGTTGGTTTCACCTAAATCACATATTTTGGGCCAAAAAAACACAAGCATTTTGTGAAATATATATTTTATAGCAACAATGGTGTTTATGTTAATAATGTTTGCTAGTATATGCTAAGTATATGTCTCAAATATATGAACAGTCCTTTTTCTTCTATAAAATAACAACAACAATGAAAATGGGCTTTGGATGACAAAATCAAAATGTTCACCCCTCAGTGGCACATGGGCTTAAGATCCACTATGTTTTCAAGTGTCAGCATTGTTTTGTTACATGGTGATCTCATCCATAAGAGATACAAATGCTGACAACTGCTGGCCATAGTTAGTGTTTTTATGTATTTTCCCAGCGTAATAATCAAACCAGAGCTGCCAAAGCCTTTTCTCCGGCCATTCCCATAAAAAAAAAAAAAAAAACTTAGTTGACGTCAACACCGCCCCACAGTAGGAGTCCCGTTGACGTGAAATGACGTCAGAGTTAAACAAGAAAACATTTTCATGCACAAAGCTGTGACTGTGAAAAAGCAAACACATGAAGTTGTGACAGGATAATGGCTTCATGTGGAATATTTTTGTCCTCCCCATTACAGTTCTTTGCTGACGTAAAAGAAGCTCAGGACAAGATGAAGAAAATGCAGGAGACTATGAACAAGAAATACAATTGTGATCGTTCCACTACAGCCACACGCCTGGAGGATCTGCTGCAGGATACTGTGGTAAGGGATGATTGCCTTCACATTAGTGTACAGTCTAGTCATAATCACCTGGTTTTAATCTCGTCTGCTTTTATGTCAACAGGAAGAGCGAGAACAGTTGAACGAATTCAAGACACATGTGAATGGCCTCAACAAAAGAGCTCGCTCCATCATCCAGCTGAAACCACGTAACCCCACCACATCCATCAAAGGCAAATTACCCATTCAGGCCGTCTGTGACTTCAAACAACAAGAGGTGTGGATCAACTTGTAATATGCAAAATGATGACAACAACCAAAGTGCCAGTGTGTAGGGTTCAATTTGGCTTTCTTTTTCCCAGATTACTGTTCATAAAGGAGACGAGTGTGCACTCCTCAGCAACTCACAGCCTTTCAAATGGAAGGTTCTGAACCGCTCGGGACATGAAGCAACAGTGCCTTCTGTTTGCTTCCTGGTTCCTCCAGTAAACAAGGACGCCATGGACAGTGTGTCAAGGTGAGGAACACAAAAAAAGTACAACTGATAGATTTTATGATTCCATCTAGTTTCTTAAAGCTTATGTCTAATAATGTCATAAGAGGCTACTGTATGTGCAATCAAATAATATAACAACAATGGATGTATCCTACCCTGTATCTTCTACTCCCAGTCTGGAGGGAGGTCATCAGCAGATGGTGTCCATGTGGCAGACGCTGTATATCAACATGAAGAGTCTGCTATCTTGGCAGTACCTGATGAGGGACTTCACACAAATTCGCTCCTGGAACATAACCATGGTGTGTCTTGACACATTTCTTTTGAAATGTATCTGTTAACTGATCTTTTATTTCATTGTATTATTTAATTTGTGTAATTTAAAATTGCTTGTAAATGAAACGAATACATGCTGTATATAGGAACACATTCCTGCTAGAATTTTCTTTAAATTGTATAAGGCTTAAGTTTGTAGCTTGTTTATAAACCCCAAATTCCGGTAAAATGTTCAGCTCTTATATTTACCACCAAAGACTTTTTATGTTTCTCATCAACTTAATGGGATACTTGACTCATTGAGTCGTTTTCAGCAGTAAAAAGTTAATATTTTGTCCAGAATGAATTTGATAACTCCATTATTTTTCTTGTACAATTCATAACATACATTTTTCCACTTGCTGTCGACTAAAGATGACATCACCTGTGCTGAGGAGGTAAGTAACGACCAATCATGACTCACCTGTTTTCTGGGTTTGGTCAGCAAACTGAGCCATGATTGGTCGTTACCTACTTCCTCAGCATGATCGATCGATTGGTCGACAGCAAAAGTTAAAACAAAACAAAAGCAAAAATTTGTATTTTTTCAAATTTCAAATTTTTGTAGATTAAACAAAATAAAAATGTGTACTTAGTTTTTATTTTGTTTTAATTTTTGCTGTCGACTGAAGATGACATCACCAGTGCTGAGGAAGTAGCTAACGACCAATCATGACTCAGTTTGCTGACCAAACCCAGAAAACAGGTGAGTCATGATTGGTCGTTACCTACTTCCTCAGCACAGGTGATGTCATCTTCAGTTGACAGAAAGTGGAAGAAATAGTTTTTAAAGTTATTAATTGTACAATAAAAATGATAACAAATTCATTCTAGACAAAATATTAACTTTTTACTGCTGAAAACGGCTCAATGAGTCAAGTATCCCATAAAGTGAATTTGACAAAATTCTCATATTTCCTGAGCTAGGTAAAGTCATTACAATCCTTCTTGAGGAATATAATCTAACACGTTAATCACCTTCGGTAAAAACTTTTACTGTAATTGATGATGATACTAATCAGCGTTTAACATAGTTTACGATTTCAGCTGTTTCCTCTTGATGTGTCTTCTTTTTAATTTGAACACTTCCAAAATGTAGAGTATGCGTATACGATTTATGTTGCCTGCTAAAATGCTGGCTGCTCAAGTTAAGGTGCACAAAGGCTTTAAGGTCTTTTTTTTGTTCAGTGCCTTATGTTTTTGTTCCAAGAAATGTCAAGTTTAAGTTTAAAAGTACATTTGTTTCACAATAAGCAGTTAAAAAAATGGATGGTTGCCCCACTGAGAATGTTTCAAGACAATAAAATAGTTTTTTGCTATATGGCACAATTGAATTTAGGAAATAAAACTGTTGATTTTATATATATTTAGAACAATGGTTGTTTGTTATTAAGTTAAATATACTAGAGTAAGTAGAAATATAGTCTGAATACACGATTATAGAATTTTTGGGAGGATATTCAAATACCTAAATATTCAATAGCTACAGCTCTACATTCAACATTCCCGTTATATTTTTGTGTTTTTATTTATTGATAAAACCCTTGCTTCATGTCCCTGGCATAAACCTGCAAAAAAGTAGCCCTCAAAATTAATAGAAAAATCCATCCAAAAAGTTATTTCAAATAGTATTACAATTACTGCTGATTCACATTAATAAACATTGTTTTTTTTGTTTTGTTTTTACTTTAAATTCCACTTACTCATCCCTATTTTCCTGTACCATTCCAGTTCAAATCAATGAAACCAGAAGAATATAGACAAATGATAAGGAACCTGGAGATCCACTACCAGGACTTCATGCGTGACAGCCAGGACTCTGAGCTCTTTGGCCCTGATGACCGCCTGCACGTGGAGGGAGACTACACCAAATCCACCCAGCACTTTGACAGTCTGCTTTGCTCTATGGAAAAAGGTACAAAATACTGTTTAATATCTGTTTGATGGAAAGGAGAAATTATCTCCACTGTAGTATTAAGAGCATATATGATATGTTCTTAATTGATATTTCAGGGCGAAAGGTTGTTAGGCTCGAAGGTGAGTGATGTAATGTGACGTCATGCACACGCTTTCAAGCTTTCGAGTAGATATGGACATGTTTTTGTGAGAGTAGATGTAGATGATTGACTGCATGGTGTCTTCCACTGGAAAGTCAAATGAAATTGCTTCATTGGTCACAACACTGGACTGAAATAAACAGGCAGTATGCTTGTATATGATCTAATGAGTTCCAGGAGTTGTATCAATATTTAAAGGCATTTTGCTGTTGGTCCTTATTGCAGGTGAGTGCATATGCTGTGAACATGAATTGCATGAATATGCTCGTATTCTAAGTTAATGAGCTATTTTGTTTGTTTTGTTTTGTTGTTACTTTGTTTTCTTTTCGCACATAGTGAAATTTAAACTCTTATTTATAGGTCAACAAAACGAGTCTCTGTGTAAGAACTATATCTCAGAGCTCAAGGATCTGCGACTACGAATTGAGGACTGTGAAGCCCAGACTGTGGCTCGCATACGCAAACCAATGGAAAAGGAACCTCTGAAAGAATGTGTTCAGAAGACAGTAAACCAGCAGGTATGCTGCACTTTTGCCTCTTTCGCACAAAGTTCTCACAACATTTTGGCATAAGAGACTAAACAATAGATGCAACATTTTAGCCGCCTGGGGCTTTTTATAAAGAACCCATTAAAGGGGTGTTTACAATACGTAATTAGGTAACTACTTGCCATTGCCAAAGTTTGTTGTGATGTATGAAATACTGGTTCAACGATAAGAAGTTAGTCTGGTCCCACATAGCAGAATAGCCTTACCCCCCTTTATTAGGGCTTGGATCTCAAGGGAGAAAAATTAAACTTTATTCTAGAGCACTTTAAGAGCAGCCACAGCTGTAACAAATTGTTGTACAATTAAAATAATAACATCACATTCATAAATAACTAAGTAAAGTATAATTTTCAAATTAATGCAATAGATTCGGTTTTATTCTCTCTTGGTGTGATAAGCAGATTGAAGTCTCTACTGACCTGCGTGAGGATGCTGAAATTTTCATTTCGCAATTACCGTGCGCGTCATCACTCATGTTTGATACAGAGTTTGGAAGTAAACAAACAATTGTAGTTTTTTAACAGCCAATAGTTTGTCCACGAGTAGCACACTTCTCTTCTGCGTGACTTCTTCATTTTAGTACTTTATCTCCTTGCCCCGTAGTTGTAGCACTATCATCACAGACAGGCGGCAAAATTTCATTCTTCATAAATAAAAACAGAGTTGTTGTAAACATGCTGCTGGTGAAGGAGCAACAAGAAGCAGCGATAATTTACGACAAATAATGTCACGACCGGAAACAGTCCACAGTCGGTTAGCATCATTCACTCGCAGCCATTTTCACTGAAGCAACCCACCTCCGCTCCCGGCTGTTTTCACTTAGAGTCTCTTCTTTCATCAGGAAAAAAAAAATATATATTTGTATCTCTTTCCATTTTGCAACAGTTAGCATTAGAATATATAGCTAAGTTCCATCGATATTCACATTCGTGTTGAAAACACTGTCAAAAAAAGCTTGTTGCAACATCGGCCCTGACTGATCTCTTATACTATGCTGTCTCCTGCTGGCCGTGTTTTGTAATAACTACCATTGCTTTAAGCCACCTATTTGTGTCAGAAGCTGCATCAAAGCCTTCTGTATGCACTTGCATAAAAAAAACATAAATATATTTTGGAAAGTGAAGGACAAATTATTAAAAAATGTATTTACACATTTTTGGGTTTGAATTAGATAAATGACAAAAATTAGTGGAGAAGTAGAAATTAAAAAGAAAATTAGTGGCGCAGTTGTAGTGGACTGCACTGCTAACTCAAAGGCGCCTTTCATCTCCTATTGACTGAATGTGTTTTCTTTCTTAACCAAAAAATCTGACTGCTTGTTTTCCAGAAAATGCAGGTAGAGCTTGAGGGTCTCAAGAAGGACCTTGATAAGCTGTCAGTGAGAGCAGAAGAAATCTTGAAGTCTCCACAGGAGTCTACTTCTACTCCTGTGCTGCGTTCTGAGCTAAACCTCACCGTGCAGAAGATGGATCACAGCTACATGCTCTCCACCATTTACCTTGAGAAGTAAGCCCTCAAAGGATTCTACACAGAATGAAGAGAAAAAAGCTCAGCTCTTTTTGATTCTACGATGGCATGCTTTCAACTGATTCACTGTCTCTTGTACCAGGCTCAAGAATGTGGAAATGGTCATTCGTAACAGTCAGGGTGCTGAGGGTGTACTCAAGCAGTATGAGGACTGCCTGCATGAAGTCCACACCGTGCCAAGTGACATCCAGGCCGTTGAGACATACCGTACAAAGCTTAAGGTATTCAGGAAATATGAAAGGATGCCCTCCATAATGGATTGCAGATATGCAACAAATTTATCAAAGCATCATTTAGCCTAATCTTTGTCAAGATTGTATTTTGTGGTCATTGCTCTTAGCTCTGTCACTTTCAACCATGCAGAAAATGCGAGCTGAGGCCGAGGCTGAACAGCCAGTGTTTGATTCCCTCGAAGAAGAACTTAAGAAAGCCTCGACTGTGAGTGACAAGATGAGTCGTGTGCACAGTGAACGCGATGCTGAGCTGGACCACTACCGGCAGCTCCAGTCTAGCGTTCAGGACCGGTGGAAAGCCGTGTTCTCGCAGATTGACCTTCGCCAGAGAGAGCTGGAGCAGCTCGGCCGGCAGCTGGGCTACTATCGTGACAGTTATGATTGGCTGATCACTTGGATAGCAGATGCCAAGCAAAGGCAAGAAAGGATCCAGACCGTACCCATCACTGACAGCAAAACACTGAAAGAGCAACTGGCCCTGGAAAAGGTCAGTAACGTACAATTGCAAATCCATTGTCTTCACGTAGAACAAATAAGCTCAACTTCATTTGTGTCCTGCTTTCCAAAACAGAAATTACTGGAGGAGATTGAGAAGAACAAAGACAAAGTTGATGAGTGTCAGAAATATGCCAAAGCGTACATCGACACAATTAAGGTGAGCATTAAACAACACATGTATTATAAAATTAAAATTGAAGCACTCTTGCTTTGACATGTGGTCGACGAGCTGAAATGCTAGACATTAAACAAAATTAAGGCACATAATGCTGTTAAGACAACAGTTGAGACAGTATGTGGCTTCTGTGAGCAGATATGGATGGCATCAGACAAAGACTTATCTGACATTGAATGTGATCTTTTTTTCTTTTTTTAAGCAGTTATGAGACACAATGATGAAACATTAAATTGCTATTGTGCATGTAGTAGGCATGGGCAATTATGTACTGATGGTATGACAATCATGAGCAAAATCATCACGGTATAAAATTACAGCTCTAAAATGTCCATTTTTGAAATATTTGGGCAAATACAAACAGCAATTATTCAATTGAATACAATCTGTTGTATTTTTAAACAAATATAGAATATTTGGTACATTAAGAAACAGGAAGGAAGGAAGGAAAACATTCTTCTGCTTTAATTCTTCTTAGTAAGTCACAGTGTTCCATCGTTACAGCTGAGCTATTAACCGACGTGCTACTCATGCTGCTGGCACCATGTAAATCTACTTCGCTGTGTAGTGATAGGTCGAGAAGCTGAGGATTGATCTCAATTCTCTTCCTAGCCTCTCCCTCCTCTATATATAACGACATCAATGAGATAATTATAACAATGTTGATAGTAACAACAACAATAATAATAATAATAACAATAATAATAATAATACATTTTATTTATAAAGCACTTTTCAAAAGAACTCACACGCTGTCCGCAGACAGAATGAAAAGACAAACGTACATAATCAAACAGAGCAAGAAAAGGTCAAACTTAAAAAGTGTTGTGGTGTTGCTTCCGTTTCCATTGATGTAGATCTGACACCGTGACTTCATTATTGTGAACATTTTGAAACTAGTATATTTACAATACCATTGCATCCTTAATTCATGCCTATTCAATTACTACAGCTACAGTTTGTTTGTCTTTTTCCCAAAAGGACTATGAACTCCAGTTGGTTGCCTACAAAGCTCAAGTGGAGCCTCATACTTCACCCATAAAGAAAACCAAACTGGATTCTGCATCTGATAACATTATTCAGGAGGTATGATTCTTCAAATCCATGTAATCACTTATTCATTCAGCTTCATACGTACAAAAATGTCCTTACTTATTCAACGCTTCTTCCATACCAGTATGTAACACTGAGGACTCGATACAGTGAACTGATGACTCTGACCAGTCAGTACATCAAATTCATTACTGATGCACAGCAGCGCCTGGAGAATGAGGAGGTGCGTGACTTCTACCTGGAAATCCCAAACAAACTCAAATTTAACATGATCTTAACTCACAAACTAATCAACCATACAAGCAGCATTTTATCTTCCCATCACCACACTCATGTGTGCACATATATGTAATGTATGTCTGAGTGGTTGACATTGACGCTAATGCTACAATCACACATTCACAAACATACTCACACACCTTGAATATAGTTTTTGATAGAAAGAACACAGTTTTTTTGTTTTTCAGTTTTGGAAACATTCAAACAAGTTTTAATTATATGGAGACTTAAATTGAAATGGGATGATAAATTTACAGTCTTCATTTCTTATAGTGTTTCATTTGTCAGGGGTTCTTTCTTTCACTTATGTATTTACTTTTAACTGTGGGCACTTTTATAAAGTTTAAATGTATTTCCTGCTATCTTGGGTTTTCTTTGTCACATTCACACGTTTGGGTTTTTACATTCTTTTCTTACCCTAATGGTGTGTTTGTATGCTTCTCTTAACTGCTTGCCAGTGGTTTGCCCTGATGAATGCTTGAACTTGTTTGAGCATTAAAGAGGTAAATATTTAGTGGTGAAGGTTCTTTCACATGTATTTTTCTCCCTGCATTTTTGACTATATGTTACATCATTTGGACGTCTTTGGTGGCTGGTGTGATAAAATATAGTAAATTTGGTTATAGTACTAAGACCTCTGGCTTTACGTATCTTAAACTTATTATTAAGGAGACCTAACAGACCTAAGTCGATAGGCAACTAAGAAAAGCTCCAAGAGTAAAAATCCATATACTTAATGCAACAGCATGTGAAACTTACTTAGTCAAGGAACAACAATAACTCAATCTTCTATTTGAGTGGAGGGGACTTTAGACTTAAACTTGGTGTCCTGACTAACGGTGGTTTTATGAAGCCTTTTCCCTTTGACTTTGCTTTATTTCATTTTATTTTCTGGTGAATAGTGATTTTAAGAACCCTATTTTTAAAAATTAGGTGCACCAATAGTTAAATATGTACTAAAATCTATACCCTATGTATGATTGGGTCTGGTAGACAGATACTTGAAATTACATTAAAAAATATTTGTACAACCTCACTACTCAATAATAATACTAAATGTAGGATTCTGGTATTAGTTCATTGTAGAAAGCAAAATTAAAATAATAAGTTAGAATTCCAATTATAATTGCATGCATTGTGAATTCATTACCGTGAAATGTGTCCATTCCATCCATTAACTGATAACTTCCATTTTCATTGAATTGCCTTGTCATGAATTAATTTCATTGCATCGTGAATTTAACCTCACTTAAATGTAAATCTAGTTTGCATCTGACATTGACCTTTGACTTGTGCTATTTGCTAACTTTTAACATTAACATTGCATTGGTAATACATTACATTGCATTGCTCTTATTCCGGTGTGATTATGTTGTAATTACAATTGTAATTACAATTATAAACGCGCACTGTTTAGAGCTGGTGAATGTAAATTGTTACCTCCCACATGTCATGCTTAATTATAATCTTTTCTTTACCATTTGCTTCCACTAATGCAGAAAGCTGCAAAGAAACTCAAAGCAGAAGAACAGAAAAAAATGGCAGAGATGCAGGCTGAGTTAGACAAACAGAAGCAATTAGCAGAAGCACATGCAAAGGCCATTGCCAAAGCAGAAAAAGAGGCGCAAGAGTTGAAACTCAAAATGCAGGAAGAAGTTAGCAAGAGAGAAGTTGCTGCTGTAGATGCGGAAAAGCAAAAGCACAATGTTCAACTGGAACTTCATGAGCTAAAAAACCTTTCAGAGCAGCAGATCAAAGACAAATCTCAGCAAGTGGACGATGCTCTTCAAAGCAGAATAAAGATTGAAGAGGAAATACGCCTGATAAGAATCCAACTTGAGACAACAGTAAAACAAAAAACTACAGCTGAATCGGAGCTAAAGCAACTTCGTGACAGAGCAGCTGAAGCTGAGAAACTGAGGAAGGCTGCCCAAGAAGAAGCAGAAAAGCTACGCAAACAAGTCCATGAAGAGACACAGAAAAAGCGTATGGCAGAGGAGGAACTAAAATTAAAATGTGAGGCAGAAAAGGAAGCAGCAAGGCAAAAGCAAAGAGCACTAGATGACCTCGAAATGCTCAAAATGCAGGCAGAGGAGGTAGAAAGGCAAGTGAAGCAAGCAGAAATTGAAAAGGAGAGACAAATCCAGGTTGCTCATCAGGCGGCACAGAAGAGTGCTGCCGTTGAGCTCCAGAGCAAACACTTGTCCTTTGTGGAAAAGACCTCAAAGTTGGAAGAATCTCTCAAACTAGAGCATGGTGCTGTCCTTCAACTGCAACAAGAAGCATCACGCCTTAAGAAACAACACGAAGATGCGGAACTGGCTAGGGAAGAGGCCGAAAAGGAACTAGAGAAATGGAGGCAAAAAGCTAACGAGGCCCTCCGACTAAGGCTCCAGGCTGAGGAAGAAGCTCATAAGAAGAATCTTGCACAAGAAGACGCTGAGAAACAAAAGAATGAGGCAGAGCGTGAGGCTAAAAAAAGAGCCAAAGCTGAAGAATCAGCCCTAAAGCAGAGAGACATGGCTGAGGAAGAACTCGAAAGGCAGAGGAAGATGGCCGAGAGCACGGCGCAGCAGAAGCTCACTGCAGAACATGAGCTGATTCGTCTCAGGGCAGACTTTGACAACGCAGAACAACAACGGTCCCTGCTAGAAGACGAGCTTTACCGTCTGAAGAATGAGGTCATCGCAGCTCAACAACAAAGAAAACAGCTAGAGGATGAACTAGCCAAAGTGAGGAGTGAAATGGATGTGCTTCTTCAGCTTAAGTCAAAGGCAGAAAAAGAGACCATGTCAAACACAGAGAAGAGTAAACAGCTTCTTGAGGCAGAGGCCGCCAAAATGAGGGACCTGGCTGAAGAGGCAGCCAAGCTAAGAGCCATTGCAGAGGAGGCTAAGCATCAAAGGCAAGTTGCTGAGGAAGAAGCAGCTCGTCAAAGAGCAGAGGCTGAGAGGATTCTTAAAGAGAAGCTAACAGCCATTAGTGATGCCACCCGTTTGAAAACGGAGGCAGAAATTGCTCTGAAAGAAAAAGAAGCTGAAAATGAGAGACTACGTAGACAAGCTGAAGATGAGGCTTACCAGAGGAAAGCACTAGAAGACCAAGCCAATCAACACAAGCATGCAATTGAAGAAAAGATAATCCAACTGAAAAAATCATCCGAAGCTGAAATGGATAGGCAAAAAGCAATCGTGGATGACACACTCAAACAGAGGAGAGTTGTCGAAGAAGAGATCAGAATCCTCAAGCTGAACTTTGAGAAGGCCTCAACTGGAAAACTAGATCTGGAACTTGAGTTAAATAAACTGAAAAATATTGCAGAGGAAACGCAACAAAGCAGGCTCAGAGCAGAGGAAGAAGCCGAAAAACTAAGAAAGCTTGCCCTTGAGGAGGAGAGAAAGAGGAGGGAAGCAGAGGATAAAGTTAAGAAGATCACTGCTGCTGAGGAAGAGGCAGCTCGACAGCGTAAGGCAGCTCAGGATGAACTTGAGCGCTTGAAAAAAAAGGCAGAAGAAGCAAGGAAGCAAAAAGAAGAGGCTGATAAAGAAGCAGAAAAACAGGTGGTGGCAGCTGAACAAGCTGCCCTGAAATGCAGTGCAGCTGAACAGCAAGCACAGAGTGTTCTTGCTCAACAGAAGGAGGATAGCATCATGCAGAAGAAGCTTAAGGAAGAGTATGAGAAAGCCAAAATGCTTGCCAAAGCAGCTGAGGCTGCAAAGGAAAAGGCAGAAAGGGAAGCAGCACTGCTCCGTCAGCAAGCAGAGGAAGCAGAGCGACAGAAAGTGTCTGCTGAATTAGAAGCCGCAAACCAAGCCAAAGCCCAGGAGGATGCTGAGAGACTGCGGAAGGAGGCTGAATTAGAAGCTGCTAAACTTGGCCAAGCTGAAGCTGCAGCACTGAAGCAGAAGCAACAAGCAGATGCTGAAATGGCAAAGCACAAAAAACTGGCAGAACAAACATTGAAGCAGAAGTTCCTAGTAGAACAAGAGCTCACAAAGGTTAAACTTCAGCTTAATGAGACTGATAATCAAAAGTCTCTCCTTGATGAAGAGTTGCAGCGCTTAAAGGATGAGGTTGATGATGCTGTCAGACAAAGAGGCCAGGTTGAAGAGGAACTGTTGAAAGTAAAAGTTCAGATGGAAGAGCTGCTTAAGCTTAAAATGAAAATTGAGGAGGAAAATCAGCGCCTCATCAAGAAAGACAAAGACAACACTCAAAAATTCCTTGCAGACGAAGCTGAAAACATGAAAAAGATTGCTGAAGATGCTGCAAGACTTAGTGTAGAAGCACAAGAGGCAGCTCGCTTGAGGCAGATTGCTGAAGAAGACTTGAATCAGCAAAGAGCTCTTGCGGACAAAATGCTCAAAGAGAAGATGCAGGCCATTCAGGAAGCATCGAAATTTAGAGCTGAGGCAGAGATGCTCCAGAGGCAGAAGGACTTGGCTCAAGAGCAAGCACAAAAGCTGCTTGAGGACAAACAACTAATGCAACAACGTCTTGAAGAGGAAACTGAGGAATATCAGAAGTCACTTGAAGCAGAAAGAAAAAGGCAATTGGAGATTGTAGCAGAGGCAGAAAAACTTAAACTCCAAGTTTCTCTGCTCAGTGAGGCCCAGGCCAAAGCGGAAGAAGAGGCAAAAAAATTCAAGAAACAAGCTGATACAATAGCATCCCGTCTTCATCAAACTGAAATTGCTACCAAAGAAAAGATGACTGTTGTCGAAAAACTGGAAGTTGAGAGACTAAATACCAGCAAAGAAGCCGGAGATTTACGCAAAGCTATCACAGAGCTTGAGAACGAGAAGGCTAGACTGAAAAAAGAAGCTGAAGAACTTCAAAATATGTCAAAAGAGGTATTGTGTCAAAGATGGCATAACAAAGCAGTTTATGCCATTGTTAACTCCTGTCTGAAAACTAACCCATTTTTTCTTCCGATTTCTCCTATCCCTTGTGTTTGATTAAACTAACCATGGAGCTTTGATTTTTAGTTTCACTTTATTATTTTTTTGCAGTGCACTGTGCTCATGCACATCCCACCCTGAATGCTTCATGCCATGTAACGGTTCTAGGGAGAACTTTGTTCGTTTAGGGGGAAACAAAGAAATCACACAGCAGTAAATCCTACTTAGCGAAAACCTTCTAGGGTGACTAACCTAGAATATAATGTATTACTTTTGCAGGAGAAAAAATAGTAAATAATATTTAGAGTTAATGCTTATGGATAATGCAATAAGACAAAACCAGGTTCTTAGCTGGATAGTGTATGAAAAAACTGCCATTTATTTGATCCTAATAAAAGGAAGAAAAAAAATCATAGCAGGCTAAATGTGATACAGTATTCAAGTATAAGTATATAATATATAGACATGTAGGTTTCTTCAGTTGCAAGACAAGTTGTTTGATAAACGTCCCAGTTTCAATTACTACAACAAAATAGAAATTAATCCACTAAAATTGTATACAGAAAATGTATCATGCATCAGCAGATTGCACTGTTTGGTGTTTGGTGTGGTGTATTGTGACACAAAGACTAGTGTGAAGAATGTATATGCAGCACAGCACAAACTTGTACTTACTTGTTGTTTTCCTATTTTGTTTCCCTGCCAGATGGCTGATGCACAGCAGAAACAAATTGAGCATGAGAAGACAATGCTCCAGCAAACATTCCTTACAGAAAAGGAAATGTTGTTGAAGAAGGAGAAGCTCATTGAAGATGAGAAAAAGAGATTGGAGAGCCAATTTGAAGAGGAAGTCAAAAAGGCGCAAGCTCTGAAAGATGAACAGGAACGCCAAAGACTACAGATGGAGGAAGAAAAGAAGAAATTGCAAGCCACCATGGATGCAGCTCTTAATAAACAGAAAGAGGCTGAAAATGAGATGATAAACAAGCAAAAAGAAATGCAAGAACTGGAAAAGAAGAGACTGGAGCAGGAAAGAATCCTGGAAGAAGAGAACCAGAAACTGCGGGAGAAACTGCAGCAGATGGAGACAGCAAACAAAGATACCGTTCAGGCCACCAAAGTTTCTATTACTATGGTTGACAATGTTCTCAATGGTCAAAATGCCAGTGACACAGTAGACAATGTGGGGAAGAAAGCAGATCCCTTAGCTTTTGATGGTATACGTGACAAAGTCCCAGCGCTCAGACTTCACGAGTTAGGTCTTTTATCAAAGAAAGATTTTGATAAGCTCAAAAATAATAAAACTACAGTACACGAGCTTGGTGAGACAGAAAAACTCAAAACCATTCTTAAAGGAAAGAACAGCATTGCTGGTATTTTGACACCATCTAATAAAATGATGTCACTCTACCAAGCCTCCCAAGAGAAGAAGATTACTCCAGGCACAGCCATGATACTTCTTGAAGCCCAGGCAGCAACCGGTTACATGCTAGATCCCATTAATAATAACAAGCTTTCTGTTAATGAGGCTGTCAAGGAAGGCTTAATTGGCCCAGAGCTGCATAATAAAATGCTTTTAGCTGAGAGGGCTGTTATTGGTTACAAAGATCCATATACCGGGGGCAAAATATCTGTCTTTGAATCTATGAAGAAAGGTCTGATAGAACATGATCATGCTATCAGAGTTCTCGAGGCTCAGATCGCAACAGGAGGCATCATTGATCCTGTCAATAGTCACCGTGTACCCAATGAAGTGGCCTATAAACAGGGACTATACAATCCAGAAATGAAGAAGACTCTGGAAAACCCCTCAGATGATACAAAAGGCTACTTTGATCCCAGCACCCAGGAACCACTAACATATTCTCAATTAATGATGAGATGTTCACCTGACCCTAAAACTGGCCTGCTTCTTTTGCCAATCACCGACAAAGCTGCACAATGCTCGAGTATATACACAGAGGAAGAGACCAAGGATGTGTTCAGTAAAACTACTGTGACTGTTCCATTTGGAAGATTCAAGGGAAAGAGTGTCACAATTTGGGAAATAATAAATTCTGAGTACTTCACTGAAGACCAAAAGAAAGATCTTCTCCGTCAGTACAAAACAGGCAAGATCACAATAGAAAAAATCCTTAGGATTGTAATCACTGTGGCAGAAGAGAAAGAGAAGAAGAATGAAATTAACTTCAATGGTCTTAGAGCACCAGTTCCTGCCTCTGAGCTCCTTGAATCCAAAATTATTGATAAAGACCTGTACAATAAATTGCAAAAGGGTAATAAGACTGTCAAAGAGGTATCTGAAATGGAACCTGTCCACAAAGCTCTTAAGGGTACAAATTGCATTGCAGGTATAGTTACTGAGTCATCAAAGGAGAAAATGTCCTTCTATAAGGCATTGAAGAAGGACATAGTGAGACCTGAACTTGCCTTAAATATGCTTGAAGCCCAAGCAGGAACAGGCTATGTGGTTGACCCTATTGAAAATCAGAAATACACTGTTGATGAAGCTGTAAAAGCAGGTATTGTTGGTCCTGAACTGCATGAAAAGCTCCTAAGCGCTGAGAGAGCAGTTACGGGTTACAAAGATCCATATACAGGAAATACAGTGTCACTGTTTCAAGCTATGAAAAAAGATCTAATTCCTAAAGAACAAGGAATCAGACTGCTGGATGCCCAAATGACTACTGGTGGCATCATTGATCCGGTCAAGAGCCACCGTGTCCCCCATGATGTTGCCTGCAAGCGAAATTATTTCGATCATGAAATGAAACAGATGCTAAGCCAACCAAAAGATGAAGTAAAATGTTTCTATGACCCCAACATAAAAGAAAAGGCCACATACGCACAACTCTTCCAAAGATGTTTAACTGATGAGAAAACTGGTCTGCAGCTTCTGTTTCTCACTGATGAAGCCATCAATACAAAGGAAGAGACAACACTTACTGAAGCACAGACAGAAGAGGCTATGACTCAGGGAACGATTGAACTTGATTCTGGGCCATTCAAGGGCAGGAAAATGACCATTTGGGAACTCATCAACTCGGACTATGTAACAGAGGCACAAAGACTTGACCTGCTCAGACAATTTAGGTCTGGAAAGATAACAATTGAAAAGCTACTCAAGATTGTTATTACATTTATAGATGAGGAGGAAGCTAAGAAACAGGAAAAACTTAGCTTCAAAGGTCTCAGATCACGTGTTCCAACAGGCTGTCTTTATGATTCCAAAATAATTGACAAAACAACACTTAATCTTCTTCAACATGGCAAAACAACGCCTACAAAAGTAATTGAGAATCCCAATGTGAAGAAATACCTCCAGGGCTCAGATTGTGTTTCTGGCATCTTCTTAGAGCCAAAAAAGGAGAAATTAAGCATTTATCAGGCTATGAAGAAAAACCTCATCAGACACAACACGGGTCTTTCTCTTCTGGAGGCTCAGGCCGCCACTGGGTTCATTGTAGATCCTCTGAAAAAACAGTTTTTGACAGTAGATGAAGCAGTAAAAGCAGGCCTTGTAGGCCCAGAGCTACATGAAAAATTGCTCTCTGCAGAAAAGGCTGTCACGGGATACAAAGATCCATTCACAGGTAACAAAATAGGCCTCTTTGAAGCTATGCAAAAAGATCTCATTTTGAAAGACCAAGCCATGCCATTCCTAGAGGCACAAATGGTCACTGGAGGAATAATTGACCCTGTAAACAGTGTTCGTGTTCCAATGGATGTTGCATTTGACAAGAAAATTTTCAGTCAGGATATGGCTAACACTCTCTCTCAACCATCTGATGATAACAAGGTTTTCACAGATCCAGAAACTGATGAAAATGTAACCTATAAACAGCTTAAAGACAAGTGCAAACGAGATCCAGATACAGGCATGTGCATCCTCCCACTCTCAAAGCCTCAGTCTCCTACAGTTGTGGAGAAGACGTATCTCTTCACAGAGGAGCAAACACAGAGTGACCTGGCCAATACCCAAATTGACATTCCGATTGAGGGTGTTGCTGATAAACCCACAAACCTCTGGGATATAATTAACTCAAATTTGATTCCAGAACAGCAGAGGCAGAAGCTTATGGATGAATACCGTTCTGGAAACATGACTAAAGAGCGAATGATCATAATTATAATTGAAATCATGGAGCAGAGAGAGATCATCCGAAATGCACATCCTCTTTCATGTAAGACAATGAGGAGAAATGTTACTATTGAGGAGCTGTACAATGCCCGTATCATTGACTTGGAGACGTACAACCTTCTTAAAGAAGGGAAAAGAGATATCCGTGACATAATGGAGATGAGTAGTGTGAAACAGTATTTATATGGCACTGGCTGTGTTGCTGGGGTCCAAACTGACTCGAGCTCAAAGATCAGTATATACCAAGCAATGAACAGGGGATTTCTTACACCAGAAATTGGCCTTTGCCTCTTGGAAGCACAGGCAGCGACAGGATTCATTGTTGATCCAGTAAAAAATGAGACACTTACTGTTGATGAAGCCGTTCGCAAGGGTGTTGTAGGCCCCGAGATCCATGACAAACTACTTTCTGCTGAGAGAGCAGTTACAGGATATAAAGACCCATACAGTGGAAAAGTCATATCTCTTTTCCAGGCCATGAAAAAAGATCTTGTTAAAGAAGATTATGCTCTGAAAATGTTAGAGGCACAAACTGCCACCGGAGGAATTATTGATCCTGAATTCCAGTTCCACCTACCCGCAGACATTGCTATGCAAAGAGGTTATATCAACAAGGAGACCAATGAAAAATTGACAGAGGGTGTTAAAGGTTTCATTGACCCTGTCACTGATGAGGATGTGTCTTATGCACAGCTCCTTAAGAGATGCAAGCTCGAAGGCGGATTGCGTCTCCTCTCTCTCGGAGACAAGAGACTGATGTTCAAGGGTCTTAGAAAACAAATTACAATGGAAGAACTTCTTCTTTCACAAATTATTGACCAGAAAACTGTCACTGAACTAAATGAAGGTCTTGTTTCAGTGGAGGAAGTCAGTAATAGGTTATCAAAGTATCTTGAGGGCACAAGCTGCATTGCAGGTGTATTCATAGCGAACACAAAAGAACGACTATCAATTTACCAAGCCATGAAGAAGAACATGATCAGGCCAGGCACAGCCTTCGAACTCCTTGAGGCCCAAGCCGCCACAGGATATGTTATTGATCCAATTAAAAACCTGAAGCTGACTGTTAATGAAGCAGTGAAAATGGGAATCGTTGGACCCGAATTCAAAGACAAGCTTCTCTCTGCTGAGCGTGCAGTGACAGGGTACAGGGATCCATATTCAGGCAAGACAATATCACTCTTCCAGGCCATGAAAAAGGGACTCATCCTAAAAGATCATGGTATCCGTCTTTTGGAGGCTCAGATAGCCACAGGTGGAATAATTGACCCTGAGGAAAGTCACCGATTGCCAGTTGAGATGGCCTATGAACGTGACTTCTTTGATGAGGAAATGAATGAAATATTGACAGACCCATCTGACGACACCAAAGGCTTCTTCGATCCCAACACTGAGGAGAACCTAACATACCTACAGCTCATGGAGAGATGCATTACTGATCCTGACACTGGCCTGGTTCTCCTTCTCCTTAAAGAAAAGAAACGAGAAAGAAAGACATCCTCAAAATCCTCAGTTCGCAAACGAAGAGTTGTCATAATTGACCCAGATTCAGGCAAAGAAATGACAGTGTATGAGGCCTACAGGAAGGGACTCATTGACCACCAGACCTACTTGGAGCTCGCTGAACAAGAGTGTGAATGGGAAGAAATCACAATGACATCCTCTGATGGTACAGTCAAATCCATTATTATTGACAGGAAGTCAGGGAGACAGTATGACGTAGATGATGCTCTTGCACGTGGCTTCATTGACCAAAAGGCTCTTGAAACATATCGGTCTGGAAACCTTTCCATCACAGAGTTTGCTGACATGCTTTCTGGAAACATGGGAGGCTCCCGGTCTCGCTCATCTTCATTTGGTTCCACCACACATTCTGATTTCTCCTCTCCTATGAGCCCAATACCTTCCATAAAACCACCTGCAGTCATATGGAATGATCCAACAGAGGAAACATGCCCTGTAGCTGGAATCCTGGACATAGACACATTGGAGAAGGTATCAATCACCGAGGCCATTCGCAGAAACTTGGTAGACAATATCTCTGGCCAAAGATTGTTAGAGGCCCAAGCCTGCACTGGGGGAATAATTGACCCTTCAAGTGGGGAGAGATTTTCAGTCACCAATGCTGCAGAAAAAGGTCTTGTTGACAAGGTCATGGTTGATCGTCTCAATCTGGCTCAAAAAGCATTCAATGGATTTGAAGACCCCAGAACTAAAGAAAGGATGTCTGCCTCCCAAGCTCTAAAGAAGGGTTGGTTGTATTATGAAGCTGGCCAGCGGTTCCTTGAGGTACAATATCTCACAGGTGGACTTGTTGAGCCTGATGTCGAAGGAAGAGTCTCACTGGATGACTCAATCAAGAAGGGTACAATTGATGCCCGCACAGCCCAAAAACTAAGAGATGTCAGTTCCTATTCAAGATACCTAACATGTCCAAAAACTAAACTCAAAATCTCTTTCAAAGATGCAATGGACAGAAGCATGGTAGAGGAAGGATCTAGTCTTAGGCTTCTGGAGGCCTCCTCACAGTCCAGCAAAGGCCTCTATAGTCCCTACAGTGTCAGTGGCTCTGGATCTGCTTATGGTTCCCGCTCAGGTTCAAGGACAGGTTCCCGATCAGGATCCAGGAGAGGCAGTATTGATGCAGGCTCTAGCTTCAGCGTCAACTACTCTTCCTCTTCCTTCACATCTTCCTCAACTGGCTATAGCCGCAAATTTTGATTGGCCAAATCTGCCCTCAACAGCTTTATTATTTGGTACATTCATCATAGGAATCAACAGTTTCACAAAACAAAAACAATTTTAACAACAAAGAATTTATAATGTATTTATTTTTCCAGCAATGTGGTCAAACCAAGCCTTACCTTGACTATTAATTTTGTTTTTAGGGAACTATGCCTAAAGTATATTCCTATTTGAAAATAAATCATTGCTCCAAATTAAAAGAGAATAATAATCTTCTTCTTTTTTTTTTTATAGCATAAATAACTCAGCGTAGCGTATATCCAGCATGACATTTCTGCTTTTTCAACATGGCTTCTATGCTCTTTTTTGGCTAAAAATTAAAAAGTTATATAGTGTTTTTTTGAACTAATGCTGTTTGTTTATGAAACTGAAATATTTTTCCCAGTATTCCTTGTTTTATTTGAAATTCAATACAATGTGTTTATTTTGTATTTTTTGACACTACTAAATAAGATGCATAGTTATGTTTTGATGTTCGATGTTTTGACAAAATCTAGGTATGTATCTTAATACATACACAGGTTCAAATGTTTGTATAGAGTATAAAAGGATTTTGTGTTTTGTTGATTCTATAATTGGATTGTGTAATTGCAGTATCAAACAGACATTAAAATGAGACAATACCAGAATACAACAGTGAGATTTACTGTCAGAATTAAAGTTATGCAAAAATACTTTCATATGAGTCTTCGTGATGCTTTGTACTATACATGGACTTGCTTGCATGCTTTTTGTTGATTAAAATCACTCCACATCTTCAAGTCTTCATAATCATTCTTCCTTACAAACCCTAAAGGATGATGTCAGACTTCATCCCACGCATGATGCAGACCTGCCTTATGTTAATTTTCTTGTAAGTAGTCCCCCCCCCTCCAATTCATTATATTGATTTATATTCAGTTTGTCACAGCCAGCAATACAATATCAAGTTGATACAATTTTTACTGTTAAATTACAAGTGCTTTTCTTCTTTTTAACAGCTCCCTCAGTCCCTAAGAATTCCTTTGTTGAGTACAGGTACCCAGGTGGACCCATTTTATGACACCCACAAACTGGATGGATTTTTCAAACAGGATGAACATCACATAAGAGAACAGGTACAGTAAATTTCTAGAAATTGGTCATTTATGTTTCATTAAGATTTCTATGAAATATTTTGTTTCATGTTTGACCATGACTTTTATATTGTTTAGTTTGAGTTAAATTTTGTTTGTTTTTTTGTAGCTTTACCATCATTTTTTGTATTTCGCATTTGAAGAGAGCTGAGACAGACTCAACATGACACCTCAGGTTGCTTTTACTGGAATCTGCTTAATCAAGGAATTTTGAATTTATTCCACAACCTCCACCCCACCCACGCACAATCACACAAATGCTTTTCATTTCATGAATGTTTTTTTTTTTAAAGAACCTTTGTCAATATTTTTGTTACATCCATATTAGTCATACATTTTCAGTTACACAAGTCTTGTATATAATTCATTATCATTTTGTTGTGGTTTTTTTAATAAATTTTGCTGTACCATCAATGACATATTCAGTTTTTTTTGTTTTTGTTTTTTTGCTCCAGTATTAATAGGGGGGATATGGGTATTCAATTACAATTATATGAAAAGTTAGCTTTTGCTTTGTGTCATGTTTTTTTTTTTGACTGATGAATGTTCTTGATGTAAAATTATGTGAATAAATGTTTTCAGATGCCCCTTTGTCATTTTATATTATAATCTAAAACATTTGATATTCGTATTATTTTCAGTATTCCATCTAGCCATCCATTATCTAAACCACGTATCCGCTTGAGGGTCGCTGGCGTGGTGGAGCCTATTTTCATTATTGTTTCATTTATTTGTACATTGCAGTCAGTACACAAAAAATAAATAAATCTAATAAAACGTTTGAAGAGAACAAGAATAATAGGAGCGCAGGACATACATGGGACAAATAAACGTAGTCGTCAATTGGCCGCAAGGGGGGCAGTGTTTTCATAAGTGTACCATGCTCAGTATTATAAAGCCTTTATGAGTCATGTTGTGACCCTGTCAGAAGTGGTAGTGCTGGCCCCGCATGTTTATGATATAACGTTAAGTTTTTATGATTATTTGATAGCTATCCTATTTAAACTGTACAGGCATTCTGACCATCACTGTGTAACCTCAGAAAAATCAAGCCTTTGCACTTGCGCAAATAAATATTAATGCTTCAAAGCATGTAGTGTAAGTGTAGGCACGATCTTCGACAGAAGGGGGCACCATAGAACAATCTTTTTTTTTTCCCGAAGAATCTTGCCTTGGACGCCATATTGGCTTGGGCTGGTGTCCCGAACAGGTGTCCTTCAGAGCAACATACCCGTCGGAGTAGCATACCTCACACTTCTAGATAGACCAAATAATTGACCCTACACCCTAAGTGTGCAACTGGCATGGGTACATGTCACATCTGCTCCCTCTTACCCCCAGAAACTCCTGGGGGGGGGGGGGGGGGGAAACACACGCACAAAAGGCATCCAAAAGAAAGGAAGAATGGTAGAGGCTGACAGAACATCCGGCCTGATTATCTGTGTGGTTTGAATATTCCAGGCTAGTGGAGACACCCACATTTTTTATTTTATTTTATTTTTTTATCAATAGTACATGGACGTTAGTATTTGTATTGTGAATTTGCATACATGCATATTTTGCTCTGTGTGTCAACATTAGCCTCTGAAACCAATTGAGAAGACTTCAAGCGAGGGCAACGAAGAATTTATCTCAATTAGTTCTTCACACAACTTTCTTGAATGCTCAAGTTTGAATCGTTCCATCTCAGAACTTTCTGCAAGCAGTGAGGTAAGCATGTAAATGCTTGAATATGTATTATTTATGCACCATGTGTATTTGAAATGCAGTACATGGGAGGTTCATGTCTTCTTGCAGGATATAGGAGGTGATTGGTTTGAATCAACATCACCCCCATCACAGGACCAGCAACATTGGTATGCTTAGAGGTGGAATAAACAAAAAGATAATGAAGACTGTCATGTAATCTTGAAAGAATTAAGTAACTAGAAAATAAATACTGTACACTAAATTTATCGGGATTAGGCTTTTGAGTTGAATTTCAAGACCAATCTAAAATGCACTATAGACTACAGTTGAAATTAATTTGGCCTAATCTAAACTTTTGCACATCAAGTCGATACTTAGAGTGGCGGCTCTGGCATGAAAAGTTGAGTGGGGCACAACAGTGAGCACTTTACATCCACAAGCAGCAAAGCCTACACAATAAATTCAAAATCAATTCAAGATCACAATCCGGTGAAAAAGCGCTATATAAATGAAGTAGCCTACCATTTAGCCTTACAAATTAAGGCTATGAATAAAACCGTCGAATGGTTCAAAATAGGGTTGTGCAATTAATCAAAATCCAATAATAATTTCAATTACAGACGCTCCCCACCTTACGAACGAGTTACGTTCCGGACGATCGTTCGTAAGGTGAATTTGTTCGTGAGTTGCTTCAGTGCTATATTTTATATTATAATTTATGTTTAAAGCCTATATAAGTATATTGAAGGTTTATATAAGTATGTTTAAGGCTTGTACAAGTAACCTGCATTGGTTTGTAGTGAAAAAAACTTTTAATAAAATGGAGAGAATACGTACAGTACTGTACTGTACTACGTATGTTAGAGAGAGAGAGAGCGAGACACACACACACAGTATGTACATGTACGTAATAAGATAAATAAAATGAAGTTTAACTTACTTTTGGAAGATGTACTCGATGCTTAAGGAGATGATGGAGGAGGAGGAAGAGGAGGATTTTATATCATGAGAGATTCTTCGTCGTCGCTGGAATCTGCTTCAAAAGTTATTTCCTCCTTCATGGGGACCGGCGTTTCTTCCTCCTCCTCCTCGACACGTTGCTGAGCCTCCAATGAGCTCTCACAGCGCCAAGCGTCGGTATTAGCGGCGGAAAGAAGCACTACGCGCAATACAAAATCTAATTTACAGCATCTCTTCCCGAACATTTTTCGACATACTATACGCGCAGAAATGTTCGTATGTACCGTTGTTCGTAACTCGAATGTTCGTAAGTAGGGGAGCGTCTGTATTACACTCCACAATTACAAAATTAGCATAATCATAGACAAAAATAAAAGATAATTAATACTCATTTTGAGTTGTTTAAATGTATGTATTTGCAATTTTTTTCATTTTAAAATGCCTAATTTAAGAAATCTTGTTTGCTACCAAAATTTTTTACAGTAGTGTTATTGCCCCTCCGTTTCTTCAGCGCTGCCCCTCTCTCTCTCTCTCTCTCTCTCTCTCCCTCTCTCTCTCTCGCGATGACGTCATCAATAAATCTCTTTCATTCATATTGTTGGTTTGCTATTACGTATAGTATTGACCATTTGCACCGACGTCACGTGACTGCCCTATGATGAACGGCGGAAGGAAATTATTGTTGAATGGAAGTGGACGTGACCCGGAGGCACTTAGCGACTGCTATTTTACAAATGAAAAGTTATTATTGCCCATAGAGCCATGGAATCTACTACTTCAATCGAAGGTCGCCTGTCAGTCAAAGTTGCACATTTCGTCGGGACTCACAGAGCGCGATATTTACTTAAGTTAGAGATCGCTAGTTTGAAAACAGCCCCTTCTGTTGCCTGCTGTTTTTACCAAGTTAATCAAATCGCCGACTTTGCCGAAATTCACAGTGCACGACCTACATCAATATGTAGTCAATGCCGGTGTCTAACCGGCTCTCCTCCTTACACCGGTGCTAATTTAAACGCTCGTCGCCGGCTGAGTCTCTGGAACAAGATGCTACGCTCACACCGGGGGACAATATACCTCGTAATGCAAAGGTTAAATTTGTTGATCATGCTAACTGACTTATTTTGACACATTCCGTTATGTATTGAAAGCTGTGATGATGTTCTGTTGACCAGCATGGGAAGAAGAAAAAAAGACTATCGTAGTGGCAAGCTAGGAAGTCATTTCATGAATATGATTCCAGCTGACTCCAGAGTGAAAAACTTATTATTATTATTAAACAGTCAAATGCACTTAATCGTTTTGAAGAAGGTACATTTTAAAACTAATATGTGTGTACGTGCAGTTGGAGTGGACGCTAACTATCTGGCTCGTTAATGTGATTTGAAACACGTAACTCGACACCTCTGTTATTAGAGTGTATGTTTACTAGTAAAATGTATGAACATTTATCTATTAACCTCGCAAAAAATGATCGCTGCAAATCCGTGAATACTTTGTGGGCTGCCAGTCCTTTCTGTTGATTGCTGCTATCAATCGACCGACGTCTTTTTTCTTTTCTTTTTTTTTTCTGGAGACCGACTTCTTTTGACTTCATTAGTAGGTGTGCGATAAAAAAAAAGCAATATTTGGTTTACTCCCTTGTCTATCTGTACAACTGACCTTACAGCAACATAT
This sequence comes from Vanacampus margaritifer, assembly GCF_051991255.1. NCBI lineage: Eukaryota > Metazoa > Chordata > Actinopteri > Syngnathiformes > Syngnathidae > Vanacampus > Vanacampus margaritifer. The sequence continues at coordinate 6,910,288 of NC_135440.1, read as the reverse complement.
GACCATTTTATGAGGTCATTGATTATAGGAAGGACTTAACGCTGTACAAGATTCAATGGTTACAATACAGGCAAGTGGTTCTTTTGCCGTCCAGCGTCCCGGAGGGGGCGTTCCCATGTGGGCGGTGACGTCACGTGCAAAAGGTCAATAATATAGTATAGTTTTTTTGCTCCCGATGAAAACCAATCTAGCTTGCTGCTGTATACTTCAATCTGGCAAAACTGAGCGCGTGTTGATTGGGTCTTGATGTCACGTGACATCAGTCCTGTATTTTAATTGGACGATGGGCCCAGTTAATGTGGCCCCATGGCTGTCTATTGAGAGCAGCTGTGGACATGCACACTATAATTTGAGTGGCTCATCCACTTAAACAGACGCTCATGGGCCGGCCCTATCAGTCCTTTTTAGAAAGTTAAACCATTGAACTTGGCTCTGTATTATATATACATGTTTATAACAAAATTACCTTACAAACATAATTATTATTTTTGATCAAATACATTTGATATAAAGTATTAGCTGCAATTGGCTGGCAACCAGTTCAGGGTGTACACCACCTACTGCCCGAAGCCAGCTGGGATAGGCTCCAGCGCCCTCTGCGACCCTCGTGAGGACAAGGTGTTAGGAAAATGGATGATGGATAAATTAGTAGCTATAAAGAAGACCAATTATGAACCTGCATAGTGCTCAACAGCGCCATCTGGTGGGGCTAGGCCCCACTGGCGCCAAATGCAAAGACGTCACTGGTTATTTATATAGCGCTTTCAAACGGCCACAGTTGTCACAAAGCGCTTAAGAGAAACACAACATAAAACATAAACATAGCATAAAACATTAAAGCCACGGAGTGTATTTTAGTGCCATCTAGTGGTGAACTAATCATTCAATTTAAAAAAAACTATTGGTTTCTTTAATAGCCAAAAAAATATGTTCCATCACAACGTACATAAAAAAATATATAATCGTAGGTCTATTAGTCAGTAATTATTAGTCCTGGAACAAGACACAAATCCCATGAGACAAGATGATTCACGAAATTGAGTCCACAAGAACAAGACGAGATTTTTGCTAAATTTGTAACTTAAAAAAAAGCCTAATATCAATTTTCTAGTTATCAAAATGTTTTCCTTTTATTGAGTAGACTGCAAGAGAATTGATGATCTGGCTCTGTAGTGCAAATAGTACAAATACAAACATAAACAGTAGAGTATTTTCTGTAGATTATTTTTGACAGGCTCATTTTTCAAATGCTGCTGCCATACAATAAAAACTCCAGCTAAGATTTTTCCTCTTATTGAATAGTTTTAGAGCAGCAGCTATCAAGTATTTGGTATTCAGCTATCATACTGAAAATTCTATTTAATATTCGAATAAAATAAATATATTTTTTACCTAAAGAACAACATTTTATTAATACAAAAGACAAAGAAACATTTTACTTAATGAGTGACCAACTGTTTTTCTTTTTTAGAGAATCTTTTTTTTAAAACTTAAATTCAAACTGTGCTTAGCAGCACACTATTTTCCTCTACAAATTCTCTCCATTCTTCTTCTTATTCCTTCACCCCCAGCTAAATATCTCCAAGATAAACAAGCATTCCTACGTTCGCTCCAAGTTACGAGCCTGTCAAGTAGCTAAGTGGACTAGGCTAAAGCCATATCCCCAACTAGCAACCGAGCGAACGCTGTCAAACTCACTTTAAGGTAAAGGTAAATTCCACTGATTGTCACACCCAACTAAGTGGGGGCGAAATTCGTTCTCCGCATTTGACCCATCCCCTGAGGGAGCGGTGAGCAGCAATGATTGCGCACATGGTGATCTAACCCCCCAATTCCAACCCTTTATACTGAGTGTCAAGCAGGGAGGAAATGGGTCCCATTTTTATAGTCTTTGGTATGACCCGGCCGGGGATTGAACCCACAACCTCCCAGTCTCAGGGCGGACACTCTACCACAAGGCCACTGAGTTGAGTTTAGCTCCACAAAACTGGACATCAAAGTTATACTTAAGAGTATTTAATATTGTATATTATCAGGATATCATTATCGTCAGTCATCACGGAAATCAGCGAGTACTTGTATATTTTTGGTGAGTAATTTTGTGAAATTGAGGCGAGCCTGTTCGAGCTCATGATCTCACGGAAATTGTTTTTCTTTCAGGAGAAACGTGGAGAATTTAAACCAATGGCAGTGTGAGTTCAGGGGTCAAATCAGAGCACTGAGACGATGGCTGATGTGCATGGAGACAAGGCTGCCCCCCTTTAACCTCATGGTCAGTTTTTGTTTGTTGTTCCTGTACGCCTCTCTATTGCTCTTCTCTTCCTCCTCATCCCATTTTCATCTTAATGGAAAGGAAAATCAAATAAACTTTTTTTGCCAGCACATACACTGTAATAACCTTGGGAAAAGTAGTAGCAGTAGTTTTAATTTCATTTGGTACTAGACCCTTATGTCTACACAGCCTTTTGTCACAAGAGCTACTGTAAATGTGAAGTGGTCTTTAAAGTTAAGTAACTCGCCCCTCACCCCCCAACTTACTGAAATGGAATCATCAAGTTTTTAATTCTGCAGGGAAACTTCTTTAGACCACAGGGGGGCAGAGGTGTGGGGCAAGCAGGCTTTTTGTGCTTGGTCTGGCCAGTCAGGCTACACAAAGTGTTTGCACACATGAATAAACACACTGAAAAGACATTACATTCTGTGAGGATGACAAGGAAAGGGCGTTGCAAAAAAAGAAAAGGAGGAGGATCGTTGTGGTGACTGTGCTCACCTCTCGACCGTTTTATTGAACACAACTGTCAGGTGAATGTTTATATCAAGTACGTTTGTTGTGCTACATGGTAAGACAAAGCACATAATTAACATAAAGTCATTCATAAAATGTAATTGTTATACTTCATTTTAAAATGTTGCAATAAAATACTGTATTTTATGTCACATATGCATGTTTCAAAACAAATCACTATCTGACTTGCGCATTTTGTCAGAGTGTGTTAACTCTTTTACTGCCACACATCCAAAAAAACAACCCCTACGGTGCTAGCCGATTTCGAGCATTTTAACTCATCTTTTAAGAGAAAGAGAATATTGTGTACTTTTACTACATAAACATGTTCCATTCTTTAATTTAAAAAAAAGTATGTTTCTACCTTATTCTGTTCTTTAGTAATCACCATTTGAAAATAGGTAATTTGAGTGAAAATTGAAAAGATAAGAAAATAAGCTTTTTGTGAAAAGATACATTTTCTGCACAACAGTGACTTTGACACTAATACTTTTTGTTTAGTGACGCTCTGTGAATTTGATTTAAATGTGACAAAGGCTTTGATCATCCACGTCATCCTTGAAAAAGTTCTATTACATCATATCAATCTCTCATTGCAATGGGCTCTTTGCACAAATCCACTACTTCCTGAACTCAGTACCACTCTTTTATTTCCTGTACCACTCTTTTATTTCCTGTACCACTCTTTTATTTCCTGTCATGATTAGACGTTGCATATGCCGGCAGAACATTGAAAACAGATACAATGCTGCCATCTGTTGGCCATGGTTAGTGGGTGTTTTTGATTCCACAAGCCCATTGACCAGGCAGCGCTACACAACAAGTTGCACTGCCCATTAAGAAAAAATAAATAAAAATGTAGTAAACGTCAATTAACGTTTTTGGCGGCATTCATTTGGATTTTAGTAAAAACAATTAAATGTTTTTGGCTGTAAGTTAAATATGCAGTTGGCTCCGTAATGCCTTTGTCAAACTGCAAAGTTACAGACCTTTGTCATGTTAATGTTTTTAGTCTGCTGCTCTGCTATTTTTTTTTTGTTTTGTTAGTTTTTTCACTTTCGACCTTTGGTCCTCGTTAGTTATCAGAGTGACATCCTTGAGATCCAGATACAGACCTTTCTACATTACACAAGCCAGAGCGTCACATCTGCTCGTCTACACAATTAAGTATGCCACTGCCATTACTATATATATGTAGGGCACACCGTAGCATGACGTTGCAGGAGTCGCAGAAGATGATGACGTTGCTTTGGCGCCGTTGTCGTTTTTTCTTAGAGCAGCAGAGTGCACTCTGGCTGGTAGTGGCAGTGCTGAACACACTGTGGCAAGCAAGGGGGAAGGGGGTTGTTGGTTGACGATAATTTCATACTATATGTAAATTCAAAGAACGGGAGGCCACTGACTCAGATTCACACTCTCCTTCTCAGGGAAGGTGGACATTAGGGTTATTGGTAGCCTGAATGTTAGCATGTTTGTGGGCAGGAATAGGGTGACCAAAGGTCGCGGTTTATTCGGGACAGTTTTTGAGCCTTGTGTCCCAAGTCCCGGCAAATTTCGCCATCCCCATTGTTTTGTCTCACTTTTACACAGGTCCTGTCCGAGCATATGTTTTGTTTGTTTGTTTTTTTACCCAACACAAGCTAAGTTTTTCTGATGGCATATTTCCAATGTAAACAGCAAAGCTAGCTTCCAATAACTGATGGGACAAAGCAAAAAAGGTTGGATAAAAGTAAGTGTGTTAACTTGTTTAATGCTGTTGAACTGTCAACAAAAATAGCATTTAGCGTTAGCTTAACTATTGATTCAATTTGTTATAAATAGCTCCTGGTGAGAATTTATTGTATACTTGATTTTCAGTGACATTTTCAGCTTTTAATCTTGAAAAGCTGGTCACCCTGGGCAGGGACATACTGCGCAGCAAAATCAGAGAGTGTTAAATCTAACACTAGAAATATTTGTGTCCACACTAATGAGTGTAAATCTGACACTTTTCAAAGTGTTACCTTTTTCACACTTAACCAGTGTTACCCCAACACTGTATAGTGTTAAATATCTACACTGGTAAACACTGAGTAGTGTTGAAAGTACTCTACTCTAGTGTCTAGTGTTGAAACGGCATTAAGAGCAACTGTGAGTTTAGTATCTTGCTCAAGGATACTTTGACATAGACATAGTCACACTGGCCTGAGATTGAACCCACACTCTCTGGGCTGCGAGACGACCGCGCTACCACTTGGAACAATCCGCAGTGTGGCACCGTGCCACAGGGTGGCGCCTCCTTGTTTTTTGGGGTATATGTAGCACGTTTTCATTTTGGTTGTCAATGTTGTACAAACGTGTACGATTATTGTGACGTGTGATGGCGCCAAGAAGCCCACTATTTTTTGGTTCCTTCTAATAAACTGAGCCTGTGGACTTACAGTACATTTGTTGCTCTCCGGTTCTTGATGTCCAGCTGCGCCGTCCATGGCCAATCAGCCACTGCGCGTTACACACTGACCCACGCAACAACTTGATGTATCACTGTTGAAATGTGGACAGCATGTTTTAGGTTTCTTCTTCACCGGAAAGGAGGGTGTGGTCAATTTAACACTCAAGGTAGTGCTATTCGGGCTACACCCAACATCCCACTTAACACTCAAGAAAATTTACTCTGACAGCAACACTGACCAATTTACTGTGTGGGAACAACATTTGGTAGTGTAGTAGTCTAGTGGGTTTTGCTGTTAAATGGCATTTGGTTTACTCTAATGTCTACCATTCACGTACATGTTATGAACAGACAGCTTGAATAGTCATTGCAATCAGACATGGTTAGTTTAGTAGTGACTGTTGGGTAACTCGTGGTTGGAAAATTAAAATAATGCTATAAAGTTGTATCAAGCCTATCTTACCATAGTTTGATGGGTCAACGCATATCCCAAAGTTTGAGGTAGTCCTGGGAAACTAGTGGCAGTTTTAGTTAATTATTTTTAAATGATTATTATTATTTTTTTTTTTTAAGTGGCAGTAACCAGTGCAATCATACTCTCACACTATTTTGCGGGTCTTAAACATTGTCTAGCCTACCCACTGTCACCCTCCCCAGTAGTCTGTCAGTATGTTGCATGCTAGGCTAAAGCTTGACTAATTTCAGCGAATAGTTTCTCACAGGGATCAATAAAGTATTCAAATTCAGATTATTTCAGCCTGGATCAGCGTAACAGGCTTTTTGTTGTTGTTTTCTTAAATCGGGTGTGCACATTTCAGTTAGATACCTACATGAATTGTGGTGATGGTAAACTTTACCTCACTAAATTAAGTCAAACAGACTAAAACCCTGCAGTTAGCCCATTGTGCTTTGGTCCACAGTATATTTTCAGTCATCACCCCACCCCTTGAGAAACTTGAGTATAAACACTCTTTGTCTTAAAACTCTCTAGTGTCCCTATAGGCATAGGCTGCACCCCCAACAGGCCTCATGTACACACAATTTAGAAACATGCCTAGACTTGGGGGGGTCATAAATCACAGCCCATTATGCTCTCTGTTTTTAATGCACAATGATGGTGTTAGTGTCCTCAGAGAAAAGGGGGGTTGTTTTTCCTGGTTAATGTTGGTGGATTTTATTCTCCCCATCACTTAAATACTGCATACTTTATTCTATAGAACTTTCATGTTTTTCCTACATAGGGCATCAAGTCCTTTGGCCCTGGGTATAAGAAACTCAAACATTGAGCCCATGATATGGTTGATCCCCAAGTGGCTAAACCCTCATCCAAACCATGACTGTAATTTACAACATCTCGGCAGCCCGGCGCGGCCCTGAAAACCCAATTGGGAAGTACCAAAGACTTTCATTCAGTCTTCTTGGAAGCAACCACTTTGGGTGATAAATGAGTGTGCGTGAATAGTGGTTCTGGTTTGACCAAAGAATGAACCCCCTTTTCATGTCTCATGAACAGGGCTAAGTAATTACCATGTTCTGGGGAGACTGATCGAGGTCTTATTTAATTGAATTTAAAGAAAGCAGCATTATTGGAGAATGCAGAGGAGTGGCAAAACAATCCTGTACAATTATTCTTTGTTTTTAAGACTTGGATCTTTAGTCTAATGAGAACTCATAGGGGCATGAGCAACAACTGCTGTGAGGTCTCTATTTTCTTCAGTAGGAATTCTTATTAGCTGTTATTATTATTTTCCGCAAACAAATGAATTTTTGGGACCCTAAACATGAACAGAAACTCACCAAACTTTCCTTACATGTCAGGCCTGGTAAAACATTTATAAATTTCAAAGTATTCATACAGAATTACAAAAAAAAGGTGTCTTTAGCACTCCTTACAAAGGTTTAAAGGAGCCCTATGCAGGTATATTTGACCTAGGGCTATGGAATTTGGGAGGCACGTGTAGCAGTCAGCTGTAGGGAGGGGGAGATCGACAGGCGGATTGGTGCAGTGATGCGGACTCTGTAACGGTCTGTTGTGGTAAAGAAGTAGCTGAGCCAAAAGGCGAAGCTCTCGATTTACCGGTCGATCTATGTTCCTACCCTCACCTACGGTCACGAGCTGTGGGTTGTAACAGAAAGAAAAAGATCCAAGATACAAATGACCAAAATGAGTTTCATTCCGCAGGATGTCCAGGCTCACCCTTAGAGATAGGGTGAAAAACTTGGTCATCCGGGAGGGAGAGTCGAGCTGCTACTCCTCCGTGTGGGCATCTGGTTAGGATGCCTCCTGGACACCTCCCTGGGGAGGTCTTCTGGGCATGTCCCACCGGCGGGAGGCCCCAGGGACGACCCAGGACCTATGTCTCTCTGCTGGCCTGGGAACGCCTTGGGATCCCGCTGGAGGAGCTGGTTGAAGTGGCTGGGGTGAGGGAAGTCTGAGCTTCCCTCCTAAACCTGCTGCCCTCGCGATCCGGCTAAGCGGTAGTAAATAGGAGGATGGATGGATTTTGGTTTCACCAACATCTGTGCAAAGGGGTTTAATCCGGCCCAGATGATGCTCTTGTAAAGTAAAATAAAATGAGTAATGTCGGACCAATTAATCTGACGGCCAAAATCAAAACATATATATTTGTAATTTCACAAGCAATCGTCAGATGAGCAATGCAAATTGTACATGGAATTGACCTGGATGTCATTATTTTACACGCAACCTAAAGTTACGGTTTGTTGAAAAAACAATGTAAAATAAAAACATAGACCAACAAAAATCAAACATAAACATGCTGAATGTGACACATATTCACCAACTGGTAATACAAACACATGTGACATGGATTAACGTCCTATAACTTTATCAACTGCGCCACGCAATGTATTCCGGGAACAATACTATACAGTATATGTAAAACAGGTAGGTATAGCATGCCCGGAACTCATACGGGTAAAGTGTTGCCGTGTTACTTTTGCATTCATGTTGTTTTTGGTACAATATATTTACAGTTGAGCCACACAATTTAGCGAAGATGTGTGTTTAACTGATGCCAATTGTTTTTAACAGGGTTCTCGCGGGGTCTAAAAAAAGTCTTAAAAAGTCTAAAATTCAGAAACTTACATTTTAGGCCTTAAATGTCTTCATCCCATGTCTAAATTTGATTTACCCAAGTCTTAAATTCTTATACCCGCTCCGTCCATTCCGAGAACAAAAAAATAGTCTGTTTTTTTCTCCTGTCTCCGTGCTGGAAAACGTCCTCACCAAAACCAAAGGGGTGTATTTGAGGGGATGCGTTTGTATTGTAGTCAATGCAGTTTGGGCGGGTGGGTAGTTCGTAGCAGTTAGCATAGCAACTAGCCTGTTGTGTTCGGACCATGGCAGATAAAAGCCTTCGATCGCCGCAAATAGTTTTAAATCGGGTGGGGGTCGCTGTCTTTGCCTGTAGCGGACATTGAGTTTGATGACCTGTGCAGCATTCTCAGCAATTAGACTTATATTTGTGTTCATTCATTTTATTAACAGCTTCAATTTGAAGTTAGCGCATGATCTGCGCAGCTCTCTTCTTTGGCTATAGTACGTCATTATGTGGGTGCCACCAATTGTTCAGACGGAGACACTACAGTTTGTGTGGAAACCGGTCAAATGGGAACTACTTTAGCTACTTTCACACTTTTGTATATTGAATTTTAATTAATTGCACTTGCCTTGAAAAAAACTTGTACAACCACATATTTCAAATGTGACTTTTATGGCCACTAGATATTTTACTTTTATTTTATTTACGTATTTAGTTTTTAAAATTCATTTTATTGTGTATTGTACAGGGTGTCTGGACACCTGTAAAAAAATAAAATAAAAAAATAAATAAAAAAAGCCATAGAAATGTTATCAATGTAATTAATTAATGTATAATATACAAAGTTTTAGAGTTATGTTTTACTAATTGTGAATTACTTTTTCTCTTATTAGGAATGACTACATTATGTATTCTCTTTTTCTCTCTCTCTTATTATTACAGCTATCTTTTTTTTGTTTTGCTGAGTGATGTCGTGCTTGCGGTGATGAAGTGACGAGTTCCGGTGATGTGCTGTGTTGTCATCATCCTCGAAAACAGAATGTTTGTTCAATCACTGACATTGCATCATCAAAAAAAGAAAGCGATTTTCAACACTCGAGATTTGTTGAATCATTTGTAAAAAAAATAATAATAATAATAATAATAATACACATGTGGGGACAATTAATAGTATTGATTTTAGATTTTTTTTTTAAATTGACCAAATTCTGATTGAGGTATTGGCCCAAGGCTACCGATATATAGGGCCAATGCTGGTTCTGGCGGGGCCACCACCCAAAAAGGCTTAACGTAGACCCTGCATTAGCTAAAGTATTATAGCACAGTGTCGGCCACTTGATTGCAATGTTAAAACTTTTTTTTTTTTTCTGGGAAGAGTTTTGCCGTAGTGGTTGTGATAAGTGAAGCAAAGCAAAGCCCCTCTCTCCGGTGTGTGCAAATGAAGCGCCCGTGTACTCTCCGGCAGTGAAAGGCGAGTAAAACGAGGCGATACACTCCCTTTGCTTTTAATGTGAATGTAACATTACAATTAGGCGAATCAGTGTGTCCACTAACGCCTACCGTACCTTTCAAGTTTTCGTTTCCACCAAGTTTATGCAGTTAGTCAGAATGGGTCAGTTTAACAAGAATTGGCTTGATTTCCAGCTGGTTGGAAGAGGTAGAAGGCGATAGGTACTCGTTGCAAAGTATGCAAAAAAATATATAAAGTTGGGACCTCTGGGCGTGAAGGCCCTCGAGTCACACGCGAAAGCCGGAAAGCGACTTGAAGTTGGTCTAAAATGTTTCACATAATGGTCTAAAAAGGTCTAAAAAAGGTCTAACATTTAACTTACTGATTCCTGCAAAAACCCTATTTTAAGTTATATACCATGATTTTACCGGTCCGGCCCACTTGGTAATATATTTTCCTCCATGTGGCCCCTGAGCTAAAGAGTTTGACAGTTGTGTTCTAAACAGAACAGAAAGGCCACCATTTTTATTTTTATTTTGAAATTTGGGGCCATTTTTGACTTTTAAAGGTCATATTTTCACTAACTCCTCCTACAAAATGTATTCGATCTTTTTCAAACTTTGGGTGTTTCATCTAAAGATGTTTATGGTAAAAAAAAGTATAGAAGGCTTTTTATTATTTTGCACGCTGTTGCAATGGCGATGCGCTGTTTGCAATGAAAAATGAAGCTGTTTTTGAGGGTCTAAGACTCTAAACTAGGGGTGCGCAAACTTGGTCCTCACAGGCCAGAGTCCTTCAGGTTTTGGAGGTTTCCCTCTTCCAACACAAGCTGATTCTAATCAACAGGATCATTATCAGGCATATGCAGAGCTTGCTAATGAGCTGATCATATACCGCTTCTCTTTATAGCTGCTAGCAGCTCTAGTTCAAATATTTGTTTTTCTTTTTATTCTTTGATTTATATACGAACGCAGACCTACAGTTTGTTCATGGCAGGGATTTCATTAAAAAGGTAAATACATGAAATCACCAAGTGACCCAAAGAAACAGTTATATACATCTTTTGCAGCCAAACTTTACGTGGCATCTCATTTGCGACTCCCTGTATAATGTATAGGGTGGTATATTGTGTGTTTGAGGCACTCTTCTTCAGCTCTAACCAGGGGGTGAATAACATCACGCCACAGGTTTTTGCTTTTCGTTTTTAAGACAAAAGGTTTTGTTTACCTTGACTAGTTTCGGCGTCGGTTTGCCGATTTGAAGACAAGATGAACCTTTTTAACCATCACTCCACAGGGTTCATTCATTTCATTTCTGTCTCACTGACCCTTATTTACAGTTCTTTTTCCCCCCACTTCAGTATTTTTGTTCTGTATCTATTCCAAAGTATATAAACAAGAAAAGTAATTAGATTTTATAAATAAATTACATTAGCTATACAGTTATAAATTCCATTAAAGTCCCTTTATTAAAATAAGTTGACATTAACATTAACGGTTGACATTAATAGTTAACATTTTAACTAGGGGTGTGTCTCGATCCAATATTGATATTCGGTCTGATATCAGCCAAAGAAAAAAATATTATTGGATTATATCGGTCTACATCCAAAATCTGTGAAATTAGTACTCGGATAGAAGCAGTTCTATGTACCCCAAAAGTTTGGTATAAATGGATTATATTTTCTCATACCTAATGTTGCTGTTGCTGACTATTGTTCTTTGTTTGAATAGTATGACTTGATCAAGTCCCTTCTAACATTTTATGCTAAAAAATAAGTAAAAGCATGTGTCATTCCTACTAATATCGCATGTATCCGCATGCGTGTCTGTTAATTGGAATGACTAAGTAGGATAGAGTGGGCGTGTGTTAGTTGGATCTGTTGATTTGGTTCATTATTTGGCTGGCTGGAGAAACACAGAGGCAACAAAATAAAGAGGGCACAATTTAGGGCATACAAACTTCTGGGAAGTGACTAATTTGTACGCTTCTTGTGTGCTTATGCGTACTTGCTTAGAACTCAGTTCCATACTTTTAACAGTAAGAATGTTAGTATTTTGTTTATACTTGAAATGCCCTGTGATTTACTTACAGTATCCAATTGTGTTTATGTGAATTGTTGCAGTAAACTTGGATTTGTAGTTCCCAGAAAAATATTGTTGCATTTTGTAACGAGACATGATATCATTTCACAACTTCCTTTTCTTTTCAAGGTCGAAAGCAAAGAAAATTCTTATCACGTTGGTATCTATGTTGTGTTCTTTGTTTCTGAGCAAGGATTACAATGGCTGCAAGCAAGATGAAAAGTAATCTGAGATGTTTTACAGTAAGTAGTTGCTTTCCTTGCTCTTGAGACTGCTGAACTGACTCTGAATGGAGAATGAGCAATGCAAGGGGGTTGGGATGTTGTATGAGTGGGTGGGTATCAGAGTGGGTGTGGGTCTCTGCTTTTGTTGCCTGCACTTCTCTCCCTCGCCACCAAAAGGGGGAATGGGCTGAGGCAGCTGTCACTTAACATGTGAATGTTTCGAGGGCGGCCCGGGGGCCTTTAGAAAACTCTTCTTTTTCTTGCCCCCCACCCACTCAAGACCCAGCGGCGTGGAATTTTTAAGCCGCATTCAGATCCAGAGGATGGGCTTTATCGGGTGAAAAGAGGGAGGGTGTGAGGGGAGAACCGGTGAAAAGGTAGAAAGGGGGACTTTGCCATCCAGCTGCCTGGTACAGGACCAACCTGAGCAGCATCATAGCTGGTGAGAATGACATCATCTCCTTGTTAAATGGATCTGTCAGAGTCTGACCTCCATGGATAAGCTGCTCTTGGCGGGGAACTGTGGGAGTTCAACTGAGTCGTTGGAATACATTGTCTCCATCTAGGCGCACTATCCCATCAGCGACGTTAACAAGGAAGGAATTCCTCTATCACAGCTCCCACAACAAAGAAGAAAGGGAGAAGAGCAGAGCCGGTGGGAGGAGAAGTGAGCTGAGGGGAGGGGTGCACTGTGAGGGGAAAGGAGGAGGACATTGTTTCCCTGTGACTGTGGGCAACGGAAAAGCATGAGTTATCAGGACATGTGCGTGGTTGTGTTTAGAAAGTGTGTTTGTAGGTGAGCATGGGTAAATGAGTTGACGTGATTGAGAACATTCAAGAGAGCATGGATGTGTTTCTGTGCACAGTTTTCAGTTTGGGATGTTGGAACTGGGAGGCCACTCAAAGGATGCTCAGACAAAGCTTTTTTTCTTTCCTGTTTGAATGCTGAATGGGGACTGGCTGGATTCCTTTACTCATGCTGTTGGTCCCTGGCATAGGGTAAGTGTAGTTCACGTAATCTCAACAGACCAAAACTCCCAGAATTAAACTCAAATTTGTGTTTGGATGTTGCTGGCCAGTGCTTGAAATAGGAATCCACATCATGAAAAAGCACTTGGGTGACTTGATGTTTTGGATATACTTAAATAAATAGCAATTACTTCGAACAGGCATTGCAAAATCCCAGCCCCCTAAAAACATTTTTTACATGGACCTTAATCAGTCCTTATTAACTTTTGAATGTTGTTGATCCATTTGGGAACTGTTCTATGAATAACTATGGACTTATTTTGTTATATGAGTCCCGGGGGTTAATGCATTGCTCCTATATGCGCGTTCAGGGACCACTACAATGATTACTATTTTTAACACCTCACTTAACGGAGAGTGTCAAAACAACATAGTGCTCTAATGTGATTGATGAATATTACCCTGCTGCTAATTAAAAATCCCATATATATATATATATATATATATATGGAGTGATTAATAGCTTAAAATGAGTGCATTCATTTGCCAGACACAGAGTCGGCTGGTTAAGTGATGCGCTGGTTTGGTCATCACAAAATGAATGTAATGGATCAGTAGCACTCTGGCTGCTAGACCACAGTTAGTTGCATATCAGATGCAGGGGCAAGGGATTTTAAGGGTGCTTTGATTATAATGTAAGTCAGGACAATGAAAGGAAACATTATTTATTATTTTATATAACGTAACCTCACAAGTTACAAACCTAAAAATAATAATAATAATAATGTCTGGTGCTACTAAAGTGTATAAAGTGACTAACTAACACATAAGAAAATATGGAATGTTTAAAAGCACCGTTTTTGGCAGTACAATGCCAAAGCTATTTATGTAAGAACTTGTGAAATGATTTTGGTTATGATAAAGAAAACCTTTGGAAAATGTCTCGATCAGCTCTTAAATTCAGCTCTTATGAGCTGTTTTTGTCTTTGATATATATGTATAAACTAATTTAGAAAATGAGCAGGAAACTGAATAAACAAGGGTGGTCTCTTAATTTTTGTCCATGGCTCTATATTGATGAATCTACTTATGTACTGTAGCTTAATGAATGGTTTTGTAAGATCACTGTGGAGCCAAACCAGTAATTTATCAAATGGCTACATGTGGTAATAAAATGACACACCCTTTCTCTTGAATTGTAAACCTATGTGGACATGGCCGCAGATACTCTGTGCCCCACTAAGACTCACTGGTGGGCAGTGATGTGAGCTAACTGGGTAATCATTGATCGAGATGCTGGGGCTTTGTCTGGGACCACTCTCTGATTTGACTTAGTACTCCCCTGTGGATTTCTTGACAGCATCAGCTGCCTGGTGGGACATACAGTACATGATTGGTGATTACTAATGCACATGAAGGCATCATATTTAGACTCTCATTTCGTTAAAAGCCATCTCCTCTAGAATGTCAGTGGTTTCAATTTTTTGAGGAAAATGAAATTCAAATTCAATGTCGTAAGTAATGATTCCTCATTTTCCATGGCTACAGACTCTTTGCATCCCAAAAGTAATTAAAAACATTTCATACACAGTTAATTCTGTAGCGTAAATTTGACTCTATTTAGATAGGGACCAAATAGACTCAGTTTTAGAGTAGGCTAAGATTTACACTAGGAGGAGAGTAAAATAAAGAATTGAAAAAAAAAATACAAAATAAAAGTCACTTTAGGGTTGAGGAACGAACTCGAGACATTCGGCTTAGGAGAAAGCCACACTACCACCTGAGCTTTCCCCCTCCTACTGTTTACTTATCTCCAAGAGACCAAATACATCGTTTTTGGTCTCTTGGAGTTAGGAAGATTCCAGCTGACATGAGTGATATATTAACACACAGCAGGATCTGTGTGGCTCAGGGAGTAGATCGGCTGTCTCCCAAGCTGAAGGTCGTGAGTTTGTTCCTCCACCATTGAGTGACTTTTATTTACTTTTTCCCCAATACTTTATTTTACTCTCTTCCAAGTGTAAATATTACTCTAATACTGAGTTTATTTGGTCCCACTCTAAATAGAGTGATATTTACTCTACAGAATTTACTGTGTATCTACTAAAAGTATGAACTACAGCCTGCCAAACATTTAGTTTTCACTTTTATTTGATTAGCCAACCATCTATTTGTCTATTTGTTGATGCAGTTACCATGTTGCAGATCCACTTTGGTCAGCAAGCATGAATTAAGGTGACCTTGAGAGTTCTGAATTGGGATAATAGAGGGAGGACACTATTGCACCAGGGACCTCTCCTGTGATCACCTGATGGGCTCACCTTAGCTCCTCTAGCCTAGCTCAACATAATTGCATTCACCCTTAAACCACTGTTTAAAACAATGAAGGCACGGCACTGGGGAGGAATCAAACAGCAGTGTTTTTTATGGTCCTCTGGGGTCAAAAATATGTTGATGGCGTTAAGAATGGTGAGACAATTTTAACAGAAAAGGTCCCTTTGACTTGGTTGAGTGAATAGAGTTGGATCATTGCCACTGATTCTTCATGCTGACAGGGGGATCCTTTACAAGCCTGTCACATAGATTTGTAAAACCAGAATATTTTAGCTATGGGAATGAGCATGTGTGTATGTGGCCTAAATGAAAACAAAGGCACAGCAAAAATCAGAGCCAAGTGTCTTGCTAGGGTTACCTCGAGCCAAGAGGGGAGTGATGTACATTAGAGTGCTAGTTTCATTTTAGCTGTGAAATGTTGTGCTGTTAAAAAATTAGTATTTTATATTTTTGCATGATGATTCATTTGTCTTATTTTAGGTAGCTAAAGGAGATTCCACATGCATGGCTGAGGGCTCTTACCTCAGTTATTACCTCATTAGCCTCTGGGCTGAAGGATTATGGGTAACCTCGTAAGCCGGCCCAGCTGCCTGGGCCAAAAGTCAAAGCATGTACGATCGGATGAGAACTACCTGAAGGAGTGCTATCAACGGCCAAAAGAGTGGCAGCCTCCTCAGCATGGGCAGGATAAGAACAAGGACAGTGTGGCGGAGACAGAAAAGGAGACACAAGAACTTCATCACAAAAGAGAAGGAGCTTATACACCAGTTTCTGACAAACCTCTCCACAGCTCCCCAGCCTCCACAATCAGGAGTACCAGTACTTTGGATAATGCCTGGCAGAGGACCCCCTCTCCTCTAAAAACATCGCGCAATGGGACACTGACAAGAAGAACCATGCCCACGGAGTTTTCAAGATCTCCATTGGCTTATCCTGACAAAACTGCTACAGAGAGAAGGACTAGTTTTCAGAGGAGAGACTCTCGAGAAGGCAGCCCCTGGTCCTGGAAGACCGTGGCATCACGAGAAGTGACGGAAGTGACAGAGGTGACAGAAACTGTCGTGACTGAGATTGTGGAGGTCACAGAGTATCCTACAGGAGATAAGGGAGGGGAACCTATAATCACAAGAACTGTTCGAGTCCTGAATGGAGTTGCGCAGGAACTTGCTGAGGTTGATACAAAAAAAACTTTTAACCCTATCAAATCACATCATTCCATCCATTTCATCCCTTTGTGTGTAAAGTAACATTCTGTTTTTTTTGTTTGTTTGCTCTTAATGAGTGTTTTTGTTCTGACCTTCAGAAACTGCATATAACTACAAGAACATTCATTTTAAAAAGAATGATGCAATCTTGTCTACTTCACAGCTCCAAAGTGATGGGCACTCAAGCTCAGATCAAGATTCCTGTGTGGATAAATGGAAGGTATGTTTTATCCCCAACCCTGTTACAGTTTCACAGTTATAAAACGGATCACATTTTCCCTTCCATTTTCCATTTGCCTTTCCATCTTTCTAAAGGAAACCAAGTCTACATTGGCTCTGCCAAACATATCTACCAATTCTGAGACTTTCCGTCAAAGTCTGGAAGCCTTGCTGACATGGGTGTGTGAAATAGAGGAGCTCACAGCAAATCAGAAGCCTCCATCTTCAGAGGTCAAAGTAGTAAAAGCACAGCTTCAAGAACAAAGGGTTTGTTTCTTATCACCTCATTTCACACCCCATTATCATATTAAATTGCCTGCAGTAGGGAAATGCACCAAAATAGTTATGTTACAGAGGACAGAGAAGGTGGAGCAAGGTGAGAACCCTTTTAAAAATGCTCTGTTCAGGGGTGAGTGGGCAAAGTTTGTGTCCACAATGACCTCTTGTATGCTTGGCTTGCCCTTTCCTTGGGGAAAGAACAAACAGACAGATTTCTCACCTTTCCACTATAACCTCAGCTATTGTGAGCTCTTCCAATGAGGTGGAACCAGCCTGGCAATAAACAATAGCGTCTTGACACATGAGAAGGCCACACTGATGAAAAGGTACCAAGTTGTAAGAACCAAACAAGAACAGTCTTATGAACATGAATCAAACTAATCAGAAGCATATGCCCAAAGCAGGTTTGCTAACATGATCGTCAGAAGTCAATATCTATATAAATAAATGTTGACAATAAAGTTTCCATATTTACCTTTGTCATGTGAATGCCTATGAGCCTAATATTGTTGACACAAGTCGTGATGCTTTTTGATATAGTCATAAATCATCAACTGAACGGAATCTGTATTTTTTAGCTCCTGCAGCGCCTCCTAACAGACCGACGGAAAAGTATGCATACTATGATGTTAGAGGGTCCTCGGCTAGTGGAGGCCCACCCGGGAGAGATGGGGGAGCAGGCTAGGGTCAAGATCTCTGCTCTCAAACAGAAGTGGGAGTCCATACAATGGCAGGCAGATCAAAGGTCAACCAGTTTCACAGACAATGTCACACTTCAACACACACACTTTGACGCATCTTATTTAATGTTTAACTATATTTTTTTTAAAGGAGGGACAGTCTGGAGTGCATTCTACCTAGGGCCCAACTCTTCCAGGAAGGTGTAGACAATCTGCAGCAGTGGCTCATATCTGTTGAGCAAGCCCTTGCTGAACTACGTAATGCTGAAAGAGTGATGCTGCATCTTTCAGAAGCAACAGAGAAGGCTAAGGTTGGAAGTGTAGCCCTATTCTACATTTTTTTTTTTTGGTTTGTTTGTTTCTTGGAGAAGTAGAACTTAACATACAGTAATTTCTTTTCAGACCATCACTGATGAAATTCAGGCTAAAACTACTGAGCTTGCAAAAGTTCAAAAAGCAGGTCATGAACTCATGGAATTGATATCAGGTAATAATAATACACACCCACCCAAATCATAAGGATTTGTTGATGATTTCAGAACAAAAGGTTACAGTAAACTCTTGTTTTTGTTTTACATTCCAAAAACAACAATTAATTAAAATCTGCAAACGATGCATGCCACTCCGTTTTATGCCACCCCTGTAGTCAAATTACACATTGTAGACAGTGAAGCTGCTCAATGCAGGACATTTCGAATACACGCTCCTTCTTCACGTACACAGTGCGCGCATGACATTCGCAGACAGAGGGTGGAATATTTGAACCCAAATCCTGTGTGAAAACGACTAGCCAGAGGCTTGCAGGAATACCCATTGTGAACAGCTAAGGTGTTTAATCTACTAATAGAGATCCTGACGTTGACGTCACGTGTCCCAAAATGGCCGTAAGCGCAGCAATTTTGGCAGCATAGAAAACTCGCCTGCCACTCTGAGTAAACGGCAAATGACGGCAATGATGCTAATTGATACCACCCACAAAATATGGAGGAAATAATCAGTTTCATTCATTTGTGCTGCTACGGTTTAATAGATATTACACAGTTGAATTTAATAACTAATCAACACCATAAAGAATACTTTTTACGGTATAAATGACGGTGGTCGATTTAGCAGCATTTTGAGCACACTTAAATGTATGATTTACTTGTATGATCAGATTTGAAAGCACTTACCGGCAGTAGCAGTGTCGCCAAGTTTCAAAAAAAAAAAGCCCTCCTGACACTTCATCGGCATGTATATCATGTCATTTTCATCAAAGTCACTGTCAATGCTCTTGGGTGGAAAGTTGTCATATACAGTAAATGCTAGTATTAACACTCCCCGCCATTGTCGCCCATTAACCCTGCACCAATACTTTCCTGCTGCAGGGGGCCTTGTTCAGAAAAATAGTCACGTGACGTCAGGATCTCTATTAGAAAAAGTTTGAGTCATAAATGGTCAAATAAAATGGCTATTATAAAGATAACTTTGGAAAAATTTCTACATTCAGCAGCCTTAATACATATTGTAACTAATTTAAAAGTCAGCATACTTTCTAGTGGCGATATGAAACTTGAATGAAGATTATAGTGATGAACAAAGTTTAATGAATAAATGCCGCCGGCCCCGGTCACTACCAAAGGAACGGAATTAATTTATTTCTTGTAATATCAGTCAGAGCTGCCGCATTGATTATCTCACTTGAACATTCCAAACTATTGTATTTTTCTTATTATCAGCATGACTGTAATTTCAGAGGAAGAACAACACCAGGTGCAAGAGAAATTAGATGGACTTCGTATCCGATGCTCAGTGTTAAATCTGAGTAGTCTGGATGTCCTCCAAAGGCTGGGGCAGGCTCTGGAAGCCTCAAGTCGCTGTACATCCAGCCAGGAGGACCTCCACCTGTGGCTGGGCCGCATTGAGAGAGAACTCTTGGGTGCAGCAGGGGCACAGACACATGCTGGAGATGCAGTGCTATGTGCAGCTGAAAGACAACGAGTAAGATCAAAGATTAAAATGTTGCTCTGTTTGACTTTGGCTTTGTTACCAAGCTTGTCAGACATACGGTTGTTATTAAAGCCCATCATTTACATAAAACATTTTCCAATTTAGCACAGTAATCAAGATGGAATCATGTTTATTGCTGCACTTCACATTTAACTAATTTGCTTCTAAAAACGTATAAATATGTTCTATTTTAAATGTTTGAAATGTCCTAATGACGTATCTATACGTTTAAAAAATGATAATTATGCTAGAGCATACAGAAGGCTTTGATGCAGCCCTCTCAACTGCAAAGAACGGTCGAAGAAATGGTAGTTATTACACAAACGGCCAGCAGGTGGCAGCAGAGCAAAAGAGATGAACGAGGGCCATGTCGAAAAAAAATCTCTTTTACTCACATTTCTAAATAGATTTGTGAATAATGACGAAACTTAGCTATATTCTAATGCTAAATGCTGCCAAACGGAAACCGATATAAATGTACTTTTTTTTCCTGACGAAAGAAGAGACACTAATCTTTCTTTTGGTAGGTTCCATGTTTTTATAGCAATAAAACACAATATTCAAGTGGGCCTTGAAAATCAGTCAAAATCCAGTAAAACAGTCGGGAGTGAAAGGGTTAAAGAGTTAACCATAATGTTCCTCTCATTAGCAAGACAGCTAAGCAAATGAGAAATAAATAGCTCATTAACTTCAACTATCACTGTTGACTGTGTATTTAATGCTAGGGTAAAGCAAGTGGAGTTAAATATCTTGTGGCTTAAAGCATTAACATACGCTAAGTAAGTAATAGTAAGTATATCCAATCTAGCATTGCATTTTGTGAAGACAAAACAGACTGCATGGTCAATTCACTGTTAGCTTAGTATCTGTAAATTAACTTAATTATTTAGGAGTCACATTGACATCAAAAACATTTGGCTTGGGCATATGTTACTTTTAATAACAGGCTATTAATATTTCTGTATTGTTGACTTGTAATGATCTTTTTAGTTTCATACTTAATATAAATAATACTATAGACCTAAGCCTATTTATTCATTAATCCTATTTATTATTTTTCTGTACACTACATAATGTTTTTTTATTTGTCAAATGTGTATATTGTTATTTATGACCTTATGAACATTTTTCCGATATATGTTTCAATAGCTGGACCAGGCTGTCGTGAAAGAGGTGGCTTGGTTTAAGGACGCAGCGCAAAGGCTTGAAAAGATGAAAACTGTTCACCTTGATTCAGTTCTCATATCAGAACAACTCAATGAGCAAAAGGTTGTGAACAATGAACAACAAATTCAATTTGTTCTGTGTGAAAAAGGTGCAATTTTACTAGTTCCGAGCATAAACAAATGGATTGTTTTGTCTGCTGAATAGATTTTGGCTGTGGAGATTCTTCAACACAGGTTCAACATTGAGAAGATGGTAAAAATAGCTGAAATCTTGCAAACGTACAGCGAGGAAAGTGAAGCATGGAATCTGCAGGTAATCTCTTCATTGCTGTAAATGTGATACGTTCAATGAAAAATGTGTTACATTTCCTTTCATCTCTGTATGCAGACCCCATTAGATGCCTTACAGGAACAATGCGCCACTACGTCAGCAACAAATTCCCATGAAGTTCTGCAGCTTGAACATGCACAATCACTTCTTGTTCAGTTCTCAGAGGGCCTTGCTGAAGTTTCACCCTGGCTAGAAGAAACACAAAGCCTTGTCGGCCAGCTCTCCCTCAGCACAATTAGCTTTGAAACATTCCGTGGGCACCAAGATCTTTTACAGGTAAAAGGAGACTTCTCCACACAACATCATTCCGTCACTCTTGTAGTTCTCTTTAAACAAAGAAACCCTTTTTACCTTAAATTTTCCTGTTATATAAATATCAAGGCATTGATTTCCGAAGATCATAAATCACGGACATTAAATTATGTTCACAAACCAATTGCGTGCTCATCTTGCGTGTTATCTACTCAAATTTAGATCCTTTAATAAAATCCCAAATGACGGGCAAGGCAAGTTTATTTGTATTGTACATTTCATACACAAGGCAACTCTATGTGCTTTACGCAAAGAAAGACAACACCTATAAGCATCAACAAACACAGTAGTTAACAACATTCAGAGCAAATAAGAGTAAACAAAGGTTACACAATTTACTAAATAGCATGTACACTCACTGTAACAAAGGGATGGACAACTTAAAAGGATTCAAGGGGCTACAATTTTTCGTGAATACGGAAGAGGATTGGGGCCAGTAAAGAAAAAAAAAAATGGGGGTGGGGGGTGTCTGTCGGTGGGCGCGATTCTCACTTTATTCTCAGAGTTCTCACTTAAAAGTCAGAATTTTGACTTTAAAGTGACAATTCTGACTTTAATTTCAGAATTCTGACTTTAAACTTTAATTTTAGAATTCTGACTTTAAAGTGAGAATTCTCACTTTAATCTCATAATTCGCACTTTAAAGTCATAATTCTCACTTTAAAGTGAGAATAATAGCAGCACTAATAAAGTCAGAATCCTGCCAAACTTTTTTTCTCTCTCTTCACTGGCCCTAATCCTCTTCCGTACGTGAATGCTCCTGGGTAATTATTATTCATTTGCAGCATAATTAATTCATCTAATTAACGCGTTACACTGACAGCGCTACTTTTAACTTAAATGAATATATTCATGCACTAAAGCATTTCTGACGTTGGTGAAACTCATGTGAGCAGCTACCAGCTGCCCCCTTTTGCAATAGCCAGTTACATATATTAAAAAAAAAATCCACTTCAAAGCAATCGTAACTGCTGTTGTTCAAATCAAATAAAAAAAAAAGTTTTGAAGCAAACAAAAAGTAGCCGTATACTTTGATTTATTTATTTTATTTTTGCATAAAAAAATCTGATTTAAAGATGGCACAAAACTGTTAAACAGCAAGCCAACATTAAGTGTAAGAACCTATAACCTAAATTATAATTTAATTTTACACACTGTTCACCCCCCATCATATTGTAGATGCAAGGAATGCACAGTTGAATGAATTATTGTCATTGGTGACGTGGCGTGACATTTTGTGCCTGGGTCCAAGTCAGCCCTTTATAGCCACTATGTTGTAGTAAATTTTGTTGATGGTGTTTCTAAAATGTTAATACAAGCAGAAAAAATATATATTCTGTCTTACCTGTGCCTCCTCATCCTTGTTATGCTCAGCCTATTTAAAGATGCAAATTTCAATTTGTCTCAGGCTTGATAAATCACATTGTGCAAGCTAAATGAATACCGTATACTTGCATATACTTCTCCTAAAACATGCAAGATGAACTCTACAGTAGTTTTGCAAATTTGACTGACACTCCTTCTGTTTCCATGAGCAATCAAGTTTGCACCTGTTTTTGCACACGCAAGCCTTAAACAAATCAGGCCCAAAGAGTTTCAACTCAGTGGTGTTAAACTATTTAAATCTTTTCCTCCAATGCTAAGGGTCTGAGAGAATCAATAGCTGAGCATCGGCCGTTGATCTCACGCTTATGCTCCTTGGCAAAACGCCTGTCAGAGCTAAACCCAATTCAAGGAGAGGGATTTTGTCGCAAAGCTACTGAGGCTGAGGAGCGGCACAGAGCCATTAGAGACCGTGTCAGGGAGACCGCCGTTCTACTTGAAGAGTCCTTACCAAGATTCACTCAAGTAAGGTTTCACATTTTGCAAATTCCCGCTAAGAACATGCAAATACAATAATCTGATACCTCAATTTGTGTCATTTTATGTATATTAAAACAAAAAAAGACGCTCTACAGTAATAATGGTTGTTTGAATGACAAATCAGGCCTTATCACGGCGTTCTTGTTACTGCAGCTCAACGAGAGGATGGTTCTTCTCAGAGAAAGTCTTGACCGCCTGCGCAGTCGCATCCAAACTCCAACACCTCTTCAGTGCCTGACCCTGAGGATTCAAGAGCAGCTGCATGACAACAAGCACACACTGTCTGAACTTTCCAAGTTGGAGCTCAGCCTCAAAAGTGTCAAAACACAGGCACAAGACTTGCTGGCTAACACACAGGCGGCAGGGGATACGTCCATCGGCACAGGTGATAAACATTTCCTGAATGTAACTTCTTTACAGATAGTGATGGTACCCTAATCCATATTACATGCATCATCCATGCTGCTTCTCAACAAGATTTTTCTCAACATTCTTACAATGCTAGCAATCCAGGAGCAAGTCTTGACTCTTTTCCGGCTGTTGGGTGAGACACAAAGTCAGGTTCAAGAAAGGGAGAGCTGGTTGCTCAAACTACTCGATCTGTCCATGAAGTTTTGGAGTGGTGTTGGTGAGGTCACAGCAGCTCTCAGTAATACACAACAGGCAGTTTTGGATCTTAATTCAAGCCAGACAGACTCTGAAACAATTCGCCAGAGTTTAGAGACCATGCAGGTTAGCCTGGGAAATCTTAAGACTTATATTGGTATAAAACACAAAGTTTGACTTAATTATCCTCATTCTGACTAATAATAGACGCTCAGGGAGGATATTGACACCTTGCAAGGAGATCTAGACACTCTTGGTGTTCTCGGAATGGATCTGATGTCAGCATGTGGGGACACAGAAAAACCAGATGTAACAAAAAGCCTGGACGAAGTAAGCAATACATTGAAATTCTTCATTTGTGATGATATGATATGTTATGAGAAAAAACGATGTGTTTGGCCTTTTTAAGCTTTATTGCCTGTGGAACCATTTGAATAAACTGCGCAATGAATGCCACGACAAGCTGGAGGAGTCCTTGCAAATAGCCTTGGATTATCAAGACACTATGCAGGTATGTATATGAATATGAACTTTAATGTTCGTTTGTGCCTCTTGTTTGTTTTAGAAATTAGTCAGCCTAACATTTCGTATCATAGGGACTTTTTGAGTGGTTGAAATCTGCCGAACTGAGGTCAACTGAAGAATTCATGGTTGAAACTGACTTGGAACCAGTCAAAGAGCAGTTGCGTGAACTCAAGGTGAGCAAAAAGGACAGTAGAAAATTTAAGAAAAAAAAAAGGAAAATAGGAAAATTATTACTTCAAATAAGCAAAATTATCTGCCAACAGAACAAGAAAATGTTACTTAAATTTACCTGTAAGATTTTGAAAAATAAGAAAATTATACTCAGCCCATGTCAACCACAGTGGTCTTGAAAATAATATTTTTGGACTAAAAACAAGTCCTATTAAATTTTTTCAAGAACTATTTCCTTAAAACACATACGTATTCATTTATGTTTGGCCAACTTATCTTAATTTAACAGGCCCCATTATTATTGTCTTTTGTATGACCCAGCCAGGGATTGAACCCACATCTCTCAGTCTGAGGGCAGACACTCTACCACTAGACCACTGAGCTCATAGCGCATTTACTGGAATGAGGAAAAATGAGCTGAATAAATATAACGAAACAAACTGATTTTACAAGGGAAAAATTCAACAAATGCTACAATAAAGACCTATATTGCACTTTTGTCTGATTGTTTCCAGACTTGTATTTTAAGTCTTAAAATAAGAAAAATCAACTTATGAAACCCCACTTGAGGGCCTTTGTTGTTGGTTAGTCATCTTAAAATGTGGAAAATGTTTGTTTTAAGCCTCACAGTACTTAAAACTGGCTGTTAACACTAAATGCCAAGACTGCTGGATCAAATAAGATAATTAAGTAATAAGTATCTTAAAGTAAGTAACATGATCTTGTCTGCCAATTTTATTTAAGTAAAGATAACTTGTCAAAGCAAAATAAGCAAATTTAGGTTACATGTAAGAAATTATGTCTAAAGATTTCAATTTTTGCAGTGTGCACGATGAGATGAGCAATTGACCACTGTGGCTACAATGATCCTCCATATGTTTTCATGATGCTATTTATTAGCAACATTCATAGCGGACCCCCAGTTTAACCTATTTGCAAATATTTGTTTTCAATATTCAAAAAGAAAGCTGTATATCCCCACTTATTCAAGAATTTTGGGGTTAAAAGAAGGAAAAAAATACAGACTACTGACACAATTATGGATCTCACTGTGGATTCGTCGTTGTCTTAATAGCCGTCAATTGTTCATATATTTTCGCTATTTGGGGCCGGCCCATTCCCTATACCCCAGAAACAGCGGGGCTCAGTTTATTATCTCTGTATTTGTTTTCCTCAGGAATTTAAGCGAGAACTCTACCAGAAGAAGATTGAAATAGAAAGCCAAAACCATCGCTTTGTGTGCCGATTGTCTCCAGGCTCAGAGCGTCCATGCTCAGTCTCGCCCCTGTGCGACTTTCGATTGCGTTGGGACAGTCTGGAGTCAGAGACTGTCAGCAGACAGGTGAGGTTCTGCCATTTTAGAGTTGAATTTTCCAATAAAACTGGGAATGATCATGCTGTTCAAGTCTTACTTTTCTGTTTTCAGCATCAACTGGAGTGTGCTCTACTGGGTCTGGGGCAGTTCCGAAACACACTGGATGAATTGCACACATGGCTTGCCCATACTGCTGAACAATTGGAGGGCAAAAAACCCATCAGCATCGACCTGCAGGCTTGCGAAATAGAGCTCGCCAAGCACAAGGTCGGTAGTGAGAGAATGATCTTAAATAAGAAATTTGCTGAGTCAAATATGTTTCAAACATCGTAAAAACATACCACAGCCTTGAATGACAAACAGAAACATACCTGTCCTCTGTGTACCATATCCTGAACAATTATGTATAACAAATAACAAAGTGCACAAAAATCTATAACAAGAATTTACCAGCATTGTATAACATTAACACACCAACAGACAAAAGCCATGAGTTTGCTTATGAAACTAACTCTGGAGTATCTCTCTTTTCTTACAGGTCTTGCGTAATGATGTCATGTCTCACGTTCGCACAATGGAGTCTCTGAACCAGGCAGGCAAGGAGTTGCTGGAGGTTGGCTCCGGGGACTGCGCACATGGTCTTCAGTCTCGTTTGGACCATCTCAGTGAAAGCTGGGAATTTGTTTGTTGTGAAACTGAACGTTATCAGTTGGAGTTAGAGAACAGACTCAGTCAGGTAATGCTTTTCACTTTTAAGGCTACAATTATAGGGTGTCGTTTGTAAAGCGGCTCATTCAGAAAATAACAGTCCCATTTAGCCTCAAACAATATTCAATGTTACATACAAATTTTTAATCTAAATGTTAAATATAAATGTTAAATCTCTATGTTTTTAAGTCGAAATGGTTTGTGTGAAGCAAAATATTTAGATAACATGCAAATTCAAACTGCAGATAACAGGAAATAGCAAAATAAGAGCTTGAAGAGGTCAGTGTTTGTAGTGTTAAAGAATGAAAAACAAGCACCTTGGACTCTTGGAAAGTGGTGATAACGACTACCTGAAATACCAAACACGTATGGAGAAACTTTATTTGACATGTACTTTTAGTTTTTACGGCCCTCGCACTCACGGCCGTAGTCTTCCGTTCATGTATAAGTCCTATTTTACGGGCTTCCTGTTGCATTATTCATCGGTGTGTATTAATTTTTCCTGATTTCTGACACACACGCTGCCTATAAGCTGAGAATGAAAGGGGAAATACCAAAGAGGTTTGATTCACTGAGAACTTAGGCTGTGTGAATGTTTGTTTCCTGAGACTTACAAATGTCATTTCCATGTTTGAAAAGGATAATTCACACTTTAAATTAGAAAATACTTGATACCAGCTGTGAAGTTGGCCAGTAGGGATGCGCAGACCTCCCTGGCTGGCGGCCACACTTAAACTTTGAAGGAGAGCATGTGTTTTATTTATTTATTAATTTGTCTGTTTGTTTGTTTACACCATCTTTAAAAAAATACAAATATGGCAGTAAGATTTAAAATAAATACAACACATGTAAATACAACACATGAAGGTGAGGTAGAAACCCATTACGCATCTATTTATTTATTTATTTGTTTATTTACTTCTTAAGTTATGTTTTAAATAGTGCTGTGATTCTGACTGAAGTTTGGAGGTCTAGCAAATATACTTGTCAAATAAAGTTACTCCAAACGTGTGGGTTATTTCAGGTATTTATCACCATAGTCTATGTCCAATAGTCCATATCTCTAAATGAGCTTTTTTTTCGTTGAGCTTTTATTTTTGGTACTTCCAGTTATCAGCAGTTCGCATTTACATTAGTTGAATAAGTAATTATAATTTCGCATAAAACAATTGAAGTATAGTTAGATTTAAGTGTAGATTCAGATTTGGACTTAACATTATTATTTCCTATTTTTATTTTAGGGGTGTCAAAATTAGTGTGTTAATTATGAGGTAATTTAAAGTTCCTTTAACGCCACTAATTTTCTTAATGCACGATTAATGACCACCCTTTACTTGGAAAGCCTGTACTGGGGGACTTCCAGAACAGACATGTCCACGTCAAAATTTAGCTGTAATAAATGTAATAATAATGCATATATTTGTGGAGACAGGGGTCAAGTTGTATTATTTTTTTTTTTTTTTATGTGCAGAATTTCACAAGTTACTTCATGTCAAAGATTAGATTAACATGAAAAGAAAAATGCACTCAGCTGTCACCAATGTCTTACAAATGCAATTATGCCATCCAGTGGCAGAAAAGTGACCAACACAAATCAATATCACATTTGTTTTTACAGTACAGTACATCTTTTTAATTGTAAAAAAAAAAGTATGATTATGAAATTAATGTGTCATTGTCTAAAAGACGCAGCCATATTTATTTTAGTTTTTCACATTAGTTTTTCAATTTCCACTTTTAGGTTACAATGAGGATGAAAACTTAAAAAATATTTTGCTGTACATTTTATTGTACATTTAAAACAGATATAAAACTTGTGATTAATCGTGAGTTAACTATTGAAATCATGCGATTAGTTCCGATTAAAAAAAATTAATCACCTGACACCATTATTTTATTTATGTTTAACATTTAGGTGCAAACTATTATCTTTAAGTTGACAATTATTTGTGTATGCGCAAAAAAGTAACTCAAAAACCCATGCCAGTTTAAAAACATTCTTGAAAGGGAAATGTGGCAAAATATTGCTATTATGTTCATCGTGAGCTGCTTTACAAACAGCACAATACTGTATACTGTAATTGTGAGTGTCATTCCATTCATATTTCCACCCATTCAATTTCTATGCGTTTGTAATGAGAGTGGCTTTGTTGGGTTGACAATTATGTGTGTGTACATTTGCTCAAGCAAAATGCATTTTATGTCGTCTGTTGCAGGTGCAAGATATTACAATGGAAATTCAGGACCTCCTTCAATGGCTAGACAACACAGACATCAGATTGCCATCTTCCAAATCCATGTGGGGTATGCCGGAATCAACCACTGAGAGGCTTAATGCTCATTTGGTGAGACACACAAACTCAGTTACAACTCTTTGAAGTAGCTCAAAGTTAATCACCTACTTCCTTTGTTCTGCACACATGCGACAGGAGTTGTGCAATGAGATGGAGTCAAAGCTTCACACCTACACAGATGTGAAAAATGCCATTCAAAGAATGCTGGAAAGCAGCAATGTTGTGCCAGGATCCAGTATAGAACACAGCCTGTCGATCTTAGAACAAAGGTGGTCTTCTGTGTACAACAAAGTTCAAGAGCGAAAGGTTTCTCAATTTATCCGTTTGTTTTCTGTTCTAACTGCTTTATCATTGCACAATTAAGTGTGTGTTGCTGTTTTTAGGCAAAGCTTACAAAGGGCTTGAGTCTGGCCAAGGAATTCCACGGTGACATCCAGGATATTCTCACCAAGATGTCCAAGTGTAAGGAGTCTATCGGACTCCTTCCGTCTCCCAGCTTCGTTCTGGATACAATTTATAACCAACTGCAGGATCATAGAGTGGGTCATTTTGTATACCGTTCAGTATATTGTTTTCTTCTTTTGTTTTCATCTTGTGATGCCTGTTTGTTCTCAAATGTACCTGTCTGTAAAGACACTGGTGGATGAAGTGAATGGTTATGGGGAGAAGAAGACCACAGTGGAGAGTGCTGGCAGTAGACTCGCTGAGCTTAGCAGGAGAGAGGATTGTGATGTTATTCATAACCTCATCATGACTGTCCAGGACCGCTACAAAAATCTGCAGCAGTGTATTTCAGACAGAGGCATTATGCTGGAGGAGGTCAAAAAGAATGCCAAACAGGTATAGAGGATTTTCGACATTCATGTAAATGTCTACTTTAACTGGGAAAATTGACAAGTCACCTACACTTTATTTCAGTTTAAGGAATCTTGGCGCCTCCTGGTGGACTGGATGTTTGAGGTAGAAGAAACATTAGACAACCATAAAGAGATTGCACCGTCACATGAGGAGATTAAACAACAACTAACTGAGCAGAAGGTGCAGTCCGCGTTTAACAACGTTTATTTTTATTATTATTTTTACTTTGCATATTCACTGATCCCATTCCCAATCACTTTCTTCAGGAGTTCCAGAAAGTGCTGAGATCCAAAAGGCCCATGTATGAGGCGACACTAAAGAGTGGCCGCAAACTTCATGAGAGAGCTCAAAGCAGCCAAGACCAACAACACCTGGAAAACCTCCTGGCCGAATTGAAAGATACGTGGGACACCATCAGTGGAAAGTCTATGGAGAGGTATCGGGATCTGTTGCTGTTGGCAGGACAACATTCATTCCCACTAAGTTTAAAAGTTTGCGTATGTTTTTCTTCTTGCAGACAACACAAGCTGGAGGAAGCTTTGCTGTTCTCAGGAAGGTTCACAGATGCTCTTCAAGCACTGAATGACTGGCTTTATAGAGCTGAACCCCACTTAGCTGAGGACGTTCCTGTCTGTGGAGACAAGGACATGGTCAACAATCTGATAGACAAACATAAGGTATGGCATCAAAACAGAAATTGTATGTCAAGTTACATTTTCTGCTAAACATGCAATCATTTTCTTTTTTTCTTTCTTTGTTCTGCTGAACATATTTCATTCTGTCCTTTGTGATTCTTTAAACCTGTGAGAACTGATTTGGAACTATTGGTTGACACTTTCATTCAGATAATGATGCTCTCAGCCACTTTATATTGCACGTGCTTTGCGTGTAGTGTATTAGTGTCACAATTCTGCAGGTTGTCCTAATTGTTTTTATCGCAAAGGCATTTCAAAAGGAGCTGGGTAAGCGAGCAGGGTGCATCAAGACCCTGAAGCGCTCTGTAAAGGACCTGACTAGGAGCAGCACTGCTGATTCACAGTGGCTGCAGGAGCAAATGGACGAACTAGAGGGCCGCTGGGAGGTGGTGTGCAAGCTGTCAGTTGGCAAACAGGACAGACTTGAGGCTGCACTTCAGCAGGTACGTAGTTCAAGTATACTATTAATGGTAAATGGGAGTGCATTTATGTATACAGCGCTTTTATCTACACCATATGGCGCTCAAAGTGCTTTACAAAGGCTCACATTCATCCATAACATTATGGTATGTGGAATACACTCTTGATACTTAAACCTGTTAAAATAAGTCAAATATAAATAAGTTGAACTGTTTGGGCCCTATTTTCATGCCCAGCTCAAGTCTAGCACAAAGTCCAGTCTAAATGTGGGTTGTGTTTCCTTTCTTTTTGTATTTTGCCTAGCACAGACTCCCGGCCAATGGAAGTGGTTGCCCTCATTTCCTTTAAAATCAGGGCGGTCAAATCACACATTGACATTGCTGAAACAGAAATGAACCCGCAGTGGTCCTTGCATAAATTAGATTAGCGCGCACAAAGATTATTTAGGTAAAGTTATGGATGATGTTGTCGGCCGCACTTATGATATATGGGCAATTGAGACCTAATCATGTGTCAATGTGTGACCCGCCCATGGTTGTGCCACATGGTCAGGCTACAATGATACAGAACGATTGTCCCACACTTCTATCACATTTTTGAAGGAAATACGATGACACCCGCCACACATGTCCGCAGAGCACCAAATCTGTCTGCCTGCGCTTCGATTAAATCCACCCAAATCACATTAAACAACATTCGCCACCACTTAGACCTGTTTTTTACGAGTCTAAAATCAAATGTATTTTTAGTTATCAAATTGCCTGGTTCAAGGAGACGCGGCAGCTTTTCAGCTTTGTCTGCCGGAATGCCCAGCAGGGCACAATGCAGTCTCAAATACGGTGAACTATAGTTGCTCCGGCTTGAAAATGAAGACATACCCGTTTTTGCACAGAGCGCATGGGCCCCTTAGTGTCTATATTTCACTCGTTTTTAATTCATGAAATTGAAAATGAAATTGAGGTTTTACATCAGGGGTTCGGTCCTCAAGAGCCCATATCCAGCCTGTTTTCCATGTTTCTCTCCACTAACACACCTGATTCATGATCAGGATTGTTATCAGGCTTCTGCAAAGCTTGCTGATTAGCTGATCATTAGTTTCAGCTGTGCTGCAGGAGGGAAACATGGAAAACAGGCTGGATAGGGGCTCTCGAGGACCGAACTTAAGCACCCCTGTTTTACATGATGCTTTCTATTTGATTGACAAATATGATAATGTTGCTAACTATCGTGTCTTAATCTTTGTTCTCTTGAGGCTGAGAAATTTGATGGCCTTGTCCACTCTTTCATGGAGCGTCTCAGTGAGGTGGAGAGGCTTTTTAAATACGGAGTCGTACCAGAGGAAGAGCAAAGTTTGCTTGCCTTCTACAAGCAAAGTCAGGTAAAGACTATTTACACTTTTGTGTTGAAAACATGTGTGAAGGTTAAATGTGGGGTGAGGTCAGGGCCACAGAACAAGCCTGATTAGGATTTATTTGTTCCTTACGTGAAATGTTTTTTGCTTCCTTATCCACAGGAGACAATGTTTACTTTAAAAACTCAGGCAGCAGAGTTAGAGAATATCCAGTGTCTGGGTGAAAAGATTCTTTCCTCTTGTCACCCAGACTCAATAATAACACTCAAGTCCTGGATGGGTGTCACCAAGACCCGCTATGAGGAGGTGAGCGATTGTGTGTCGATTACTGGTTAGATCAATTAAATGAATTAGCTGCAGTATTCATCAGCATAGGATCCTTTTGTGATTTTCTGAGATAGGTTCTGACATGGGCCCAGCAACAAGACTTAAGGGTTCAGAACAGTTTAGCTTTACTGGAGGAGGAGAGAGAGGAAGTCCAGAGGTTGTTGGAGTGGATGTCCTCCGCACAAGAAGCTCTCGGCATCCGAGATGAAGAACCTGTGCCTGAAAACACAGAGCAGAATCAAGAACTTATTGAGCAGCACTATGTATGTGTTTTTTCTTTCTTTCTGTCATCTCAAAAATAATAAGAAAAAAAATCAGAAATGGTTCACTTATGTGATTTCCTCTTGTAGGTATTCATGGGGGAGCTAAATAAGAAGTTGCCAGAAGTTGAACATGCAACAAAGTCCTGCAAACACAAGAGTGTTTCTAAACTGCAAGTTTCCCCCAGCAAACGGCCATTCACGAGTGAGGACACCAGTTTTAATGTGCTTCCCAGAGAAGCGATATAAACCGCTTGTGTTTAACATTGACCTGATGCAACCAACATTCGACTTCCACTCTTTGTCTACGCAGAGAGGCGGAGCACTCTGAAGTTGCAGCCTCCAGCACCACTCCCCCTGGAGCATCTCGACCCCCACACCCCACAGCTCAGTCAGCTGGTCAGTCAGTGGCAGAAACTTTGGCTCCTGGCGCGAGCAAGACAAAAACATCTCGAACAACACCGGCAAAAACTCAAAGAGGTTATTGGTTTTTTTTTTTTAAGTTAGTATAAAACAAGTCCATGTTAGAAAGGTACAACATATATGCACCTATTTTGATGTCTCATGAGGTAGTAAGCCCTTCATTTCTGCTTTTTTAAATACAGATAGAAGAATTTGCCAACTTTGACTTCAATATTTGGCGAAAACGCTACATTCAGTGGATCAGCCATTTGAAGTCTCGCATTCTAGATGTATTCCGCAACATTGACCGGGATCAGGATGGCCGCATCAGTCAGAAAGAGTTCATCGACTATGTTCTGGCTTCCAGTAAGACCTTTTGTTGTTTTGTGGAAATGTGAAACGAATACCTTACCTGATTTCAATGACAAATGACCAGTAAATGTGATGCAGTTTAAAGCACAGAAACCATAACAAAATAATGTCTGTTTATAACTACTATTTATTGAAGTAATAAAATTACACTTCAGAAGCATTTGCAGCAAAGTACATTTACAAATTATCTATATTATTAAATTCTTATTCTAATTTTATATTATTATATTATTGTATTGTACGATTACTTTTATTTTAATATTTGTATTAATTTACTTATTATTATTAAATAAATTAAATTATCTCATGTGCACCATTGTCACAGACATTATTTTTTCTGTACTGTACTTTATCATATTTTAGTAGTCTTATTATTTCCCTGTCTCCCCTGTACGGATGATGCATAAAGATCCTACACAATAAATTTTGTAGAGTACATTTTACTCTAAAAGGTATCTGTTTGTTCCCACTCTAAAAAGAGTAAAATTTACACTTAAAAGGTAGAAAATTATTCAGAGTAAATTTTACTCAAAGTATTTTTACTGTGTGTGAGAGAATTGGCCTATCCAATGACCAAAACCTAGCAATTTTTTTTTTCACTTAGAAATTCTAATTCGATTTTAGAAGGACATTTTGTAAGTACATTTCATAAGTTACACAGGGGTTGAGGAACGAACTGACGACCTTCAGCTTGGAAGACGTCCACTCTACCACCTGAGCTATGCCACTCGTACTCTTTGCTACTATCCAAAAAATAAAAAAAATAAAAATTATCTCGTGCAGACAAAATACTTTGAGTAAAATGTACTGAATCATTTACTCTCTTCCAAGTGTACATTTTACTCAGTTTATAGTGGGACCAAATAGACTCTTTTTAGAGTAAAATGTACTCTAAAAAATTGACTGTGTAGTTTCCATAGTACACCAGATAGGATACAGTTATGTGTTAACTCTAAACAACTCCTCGTCACTGCAGAATTCCCCACCAACTCGCTGGAGATGAATGCCGTGGCAACCATCTTTGACATGAACAGTGATGGTTTCATTGATTACTATGAGTTTGTGAGCGCCCTGCACCCCAGCAGAGATCCTTACAGAAAAACTCTGGATGCAGATCAAATCAATGAAGAGGTACAAACAATGCATACTAGCCATACAATTACTCGTCGTGACTCGCGTGTTACACAAATGGCTCTACACACTTTTCCAGGTGAGCCGCCAGGTATCACAATGCAACTGTTCCAAGAGGTTTCAAGTGGAGCAGATAAGTGCTAACAGATACAGAGTGAGTTATCGTTTGGACTTAACATTTGCTTACAAGCAATATTTTCACAATGAATTGCCATTGCAAATTTTCAATTGTGTGCAGTTTGGAGATTCCCAACAGTTGCGCATGGTTCGTATGTTGCGTAGCACACTGATGGTCAGAGTGGGAGGAGGCTGGACTGCTCTAGATGAGTTCTTGGTGAAGAACGATCCCTGCAGAGGTAACATCACTACAACTGGACGTGCACCAATAGTATTCTTACATCAAGGACATTGTTGGATGACAAATACAATACAATAAAAATAAACAAATAGTTATTAATTCAAATGGCAACAGTATGAGAATACAGTGTTTTGATTCATTTTATTGCAGATTTTCATTTGTGACATTTTTATTTATAAAAAGAAAAACTTAAATGTAGTTATTCAGCCAACATGTCATCATACTTGCGCTCAATGTGCTGCCGGGGTGCTGGCGCAAAGCGTGCATCTGTCCACATGAATTTATGAGCATAGCCTTTAATCCGGGGATGTCAAACATACGGCCCACGGGACGGATCAGGCCCGCAGAGGGGTTTAATCCGGCCCGCGAGAGGATTTTGTAAAGTAAAAAAAAAAAGAGTAATGTCAGACCAATTAATCAGCCGGCCACAATCAAAGCATATGAATTCATAATTTCACAAGCAGTCCTCAGATGATCAACACAACTGATGATGTGTCTTGCTGGTGAAGCCTCTTAGCAGTCACCCCCCCACCCCGATCTGGCCCACTTGGTAAGATATTTTCTCCATGCGGCCCCTGAGCTAATATGAGTTTGACACCCCTGTATAATCAATAGCTCGGTATTTGTTTTACATTTTGCATTTCAAAAGTTTAATTTATTAAGTGTAATAGCTTAACCCAAGAGTGGTATATTTTTTTAATAGACTTGTATTGAGCTCAAAATGGGCTCTGCTCTTGAAGTGTGATAACTAGGTCAATAATGAATATATTCAACCACTCAAAACGTTCATGTTCAATGCACCAACAAAATATTAAATTAACAAGATGTATGTTCCAGACCAGTTTCATTAGTTTTTCTGCTGGACAATTTTGATAATACAAAAGCAACACTGATTGTTAAGTTTCAGTCTATTTTGTTTTCCATTAATTTTGAACTTTGTTATTTCAGAGAAGGGTAACAACAACAAATTGGTGTGCACATGCCGACATCAGGAAGTATTTTGATGAATTGCTATTATAAAATAAAAAACACTTTTTGTAACATTGTGAAAACTGCTCTTTTGCCAACAGTAAAAGGTCGGACCAACCTGAAGATCAAGGAGAAGTACTTGTCTCCCACGGGGAGCACCTCGAAAGGTTTGACTGTCAGCAGGTCCAACTCAAGCCTCAGTCTCTACAGCAGTGCCTCCGCCCCCACTAGCCCAATGACACGCAAGGCAAGCTATTATTCCTACTCAAACCTTTGCCACCTTTGCTTTGAAGTCCACTCCCCTGCATGACATTTAGATTTACTCTTGTACATGATTTTACCAATGACAGCTGATTCGCAACTTGTCTTGCTTTTCAGGCTTTACTACGTCGAAGTTTTTCAGGCGACCGTTGCATTCGTCCTCGAAGTTCCATTGC
The DNA here is from genome assembly GCF_051991255.1 of Vanacampus margaritifer. Taxonomy (NCBI): domain Eukaryota; kingdom Metazoa; phylum Chordata; class Actinopteri; order Syngnathiformes; family Syngnathidae; genus Vanacampus; species Vanacampus margaritifer. The sequence continues at coordinate 6,873,703 of NC_135440.1, read as the reverse complement.
TGCATTGGGATCTGAACTCCTGTTCGTCACAACAGAGGGGCACAACTCTCTATCACCATCAGGTCAGGCAATCACCACAGTTATATGAAATGTCAAGTTTATGTACTAGTGGTGCAACGGATCATCATTGATCCGTGGTCGGATCGGATCAGGCCCCACGGTTCGGATCGCGCACAATCCGTGGATTGGTTGGTGGGGGGGCACACCAACAACAAACAGTGCGCATTCACAATGGACATTATTCACACATGTCAAGGAAGCTGAAACATACTCAACGTAACACGCTAAGCCAAACTTCAAAATAACGTTGACCAAATACAGTAATACATTGACGGCAATGCAAATAGCCTTAGTAGACTTTTACCCCGGGATTACACCAACTGTGTGTGCGTTGCGTCTCATCTCTGCTCTGTCGGCGCATCCGATTTGTTTCCATTCTATCAGCTTGTTCAAATTACACCGGCTGCGTGTGCGCTGCGGATCGACTGCGGAGTAGCTGCGTCGTGGCGTAGGCCGCACGTACGTACAGACATATTTTCTATTTTTGCCGGACAACGCATCCGTCGGCATCCATCAAATGGCAAACTAGCACAGAACACATTGAGCGGGACAGGAAGACCGACGCAGATTACCTTTCAGAATAAAAACACTCGCCAGATCCTATTTCGCAATCATGGCAGTAAACGTCATAAAGGGCGTAGCCAGGCCTGGAGTCAACGGGCCAGGTGCTTATTCACGGTTTACACACCGGCGAACATGGACGAAGAGAGGTTTATATTGGAGGTGGAAAGCCACAAAATAATACATGACACGGCACATCCTTTTTATAAGGACAACCCAAAAAAAAAGGCAGGAAAAAAAGGTTAAACCAAATGAGGTTAAATCAAAGGTTCCAGTCCACCTCTATTTCTGCTTCTCTGTTGAACACAGACCAAAGTGTGTTTTTCGTTGTTTTTAATGCCACATTATCGCGCGAGACACGGCGGGAAGTTGTCCGCGATGCAGCTGCCGGACCGCAGCTGTGCGCAGCTGGTGAGTTTTGTCCATAAATTTGACGTGTCCGGAGCAAGATGCGTCAGATGGAGTGTCAAGATGCAGCGGAGCGGAGACGCAACGCACACGCATGCGGTGTAATCCCGGGATTAGTCGGCTCACGTCGTGGTATGATGGCTAGCTTGACTTCCCTTTTAGACGTTTAGGCTTTCTTTATCGTATCTTTGATCAACATTGTAGTTGCGACTTGCGACACAACATCAACACAACTCTATCCAGAACTCATATTCAGTCCCTAATTTAGGATGCTAAGAAACCACTAATTAATCACGCCGTCATTGTATGATACGGCAGAAGTCTTCGACGTAAGTCGCTAGCAGCTAAGTGTTAGCATTACCAACGAGTGTCTGGCTAATAGCTGTAAGTGAGTTTGACAGCTGTTACTGTACCTGATTTACTTGAATTATTTTTCAATATTCTGGACCAAGGCTACTTTTTAATTCATTGTCCATGTTTATTAAAGGAATGGAATGTGCCATAAATTGCACTTTGAGGTCTTTTCATAGTTATTTTTATTTTTTTTAAAGAGAGCGACAGAACATCCTCATTTATTTTATAAAACACTTTTGCCCATTAAAACAACATTCAACAAAAAAATTCAAAAATAGTCGTTTTAGATTTTAGGAACACAATTTTAAGCCATTAAAACTTTATTTACCACATGGACCGTGTATAAAATAATGTTTCTGCCTCATATTGCACTTAAAGTTATGTTCCTAAATCCTAAAGGGCTATATTAGACATTTAGACTTTTAAAAAATGTATTTAATGGTAAAAAGTGTGAAAATAAATGAAGACAAAGTATTATTCATCTCTTTTTTTTCTGATCCGAAAAACGATCCGATCCGTGACTCAAATCCGTGATCCGATCCGAACTGTGACTTTTGTGATCTGTTGCGCCACTATTATGTACGGTAATGCAGTTTATGGATCATTCACTGTATATTTATACAAAATGTCGCTTTGTTTTCATTCTTCTTCACCCCCCCAGAAGAAGCTGAGAGCCTGCTTCCCACATGATTGCCTCTGCCTCCAAGCTCCATGTGTGCACTAAATCCAAACAGCCTTATGGCCCTGAATGACAGACACAGTGATAAGTAGGAATTTGGAGATTGAAGGGCTCTAAACAAAAACACAAAAAGCAGACCCTAAAGAGAAACTACTGTAAAGGTTAAAAAAGAAAAAAATTTAAAAAGAAAGGTCTGTAGCTTTGGGTGTATGCTAGTAAGTAAAGACATTGAAACTGTCGTGTGTAAAGAATCAAAAATTTTAATTCCCCAGTTCCAATTCGCACACAAAAATATAATTGCATACAGAGTAGTTTTGTAAAGATTTTGCATGGAAACTGAATGCATGGTAGCTTGATAAACAGTGTTTTTGTCCCCTGTTAGCATTACTTTCTGATTTTAATATTGTCAAAATCTGAAAATGTCAACTGCTATGTAGTAATTCCCTGGTTAACTTAATAGTGGAAATAAATGCTTGAGCAAGAACATTTATATAGAATGGGACTGACATGAAAAAAGAAGAAGTGCGCTCACTTTGTGTTGCTCACTGAGTAGCCAAAAACACAAATACCAAAACCACTATGCATATGCGAGGCTTCAGTATGTGAATTGTTATTTTGCTGCAAAGATGATATTGTTGGCAGGGCCACACTTTTGCATCTTTTACAGTTTCTGCTGCCGTGTGTTTACGCGATTATTTTATTGCTCTGCAATTTTAGGATAGTTTGATCATTTAAAATTTTGTATCCAACAATGCAATTACATTTTGACAAGCCGATTATTTTGTCCGGATTGGTTTTGATGGATTTTTATGGAACATTGCTGTGAAAGTGTAGATCTTAAATTTCCTTTTTATTGTAATAAGAGTTTTCATTTTCTTCACATATTAAGCACTTTCTGTGTCTGACCACTTTACAGTTCGATTTATATGCAAGAAATGTAGTAGTACATGTTAGTGTTTGAAACTAATGTTTTTATACATCAGGTAATCTGTCTTTTTCAACATTACGGACTTTAGAATTTGCAGTATTTGTTTCTGCTTGTCTAGCCAGCAACTTGTACCAAAAGTGCATCTTGTTGCTTGTTTTTACATACGCACATACGCAAAAACAACATTGTACCCAGAGTTTTATTGCTCATTTCAGTATGGGGAATATGAGAGATGCCGCACAACTTTACCCTGGGGTGACATGAAATGAAATTTCCCTTTAGGAACTGTCACTAAACTGGTCAGAGGTAACGCCATACCTCTTTGCAACATTTGAAAATACGTAGCATAAATGCACCATTATTTGTTCTTCTTTACAGACAGAAGTTGAAATACTGTAGAAGATTGCATTTGGTCTATGCAGTTGTGAATTGTTGAATATTTTTACACCATAAAATACTTCTTTATATCCTAAAGTCCTTTTTGGCCTCAATTTGGTTGTATTATGGTGTATACTGTGGGGGTGGGGGCTACATTTCAATTAGATTACTATGCACCCTTAACTTTAATCTACTGTACATGTTACTGTATCCAGCAGCACTCATTTTAATGTCCAATTTTGGCGACCTCTCGATTAAGGTCTTTAATCAAACTTCTGTTTATATGTATCCAATAAATGCATCATTTGTTAAACATTTTTGAATATTGGTTGTGATTATTGTAGGGTACCTGTAAGATTCTATCAAACAAGCACATAGCAAGAAATGTATTGATTTTGGTGGATTTTTTGCGCAAATATTTTTTGTTAGGGGTGTTTCCATTAGTTGCCATGTTTTGCCATTACGTTGTAGTAGAGTAGTAAATGTAGGTCATACATGCATGCATAGACCTCTGTTGTGTATATTATATAATGATCAACTTGGCAGACATTTTATCTGTGGATCCTCAGCGCAGTTTGCGTTCCTGCTGTCAAAAAAAAAAAAAAATCCCAATCTTTCCACAATCACGCAGAGCTGCAAACAAAGTCCTGCTGCTTTTAAACACAGAGGCCAGGAGTTTTGAAAAAGAAACCAGTGTATTGTTCTATGAAAATACCGACCATGACTCTAGATCACAACAACACCCTGCTGTTATGTTTTATCAAAACAAGTCTATGCTAGCTAGCCAATGTGATCTCTTTGGCTCATACACATTATATGGGACATTGAATTGGAAAATTGTACTAGAACAACCCTAAAACGTCCTTCAAAAGAAAATTCTTAACCTGTTCTTTACAGTATTTACATACAACCACTTGCAGGAAAAATTGCACACTGAACAAGACCCAAACATAACTGTAGCTTTGAGGGTGCGACTCAATAGTTGTTTTTGTTGCTCCAAAAATGTATTTTTATTACATTCTCTCTGATACTGTATTTTATTTTTGCTCCATCCTTCCTCTCTTCTTTGTTACCTCCCTCTAACCTTACTCCTCTACCCAGACATGTTTCCTCGGGCTGTGGTTCCCAGGCTGGACCCCTGGCTCAGCCCTCAGTAGTCACATGACAACATCCCAGAGATCTAGATTAGCAAAACACTGGAGTCAAAGTGAATAATGCATACTCCACTGGAGCATCAAAAGGCCATCACTGATTTGCTGCACAGTGTCTGTATCGCTGCATACTTTTTTCTACGGGTGTGAAACCTTTCACTACAGCTGACTCAGCATTTTCATTTCCACAGGCAGGTAGGTAGTATTTGATGTCATTGGCATTGATTACAAAGTCATTGAAAAATAATAATTGTGAAGCGCTTTGTATGTGTGAATGTCAAAGAGAAAGAACCATGTGTTATTATTATTATTATTAAAACATATAATTATTATTATTGGATGGAAAATGCACTACAATTCTGGAATGTCTCCATATATTTTATGGAAGTAAATCTGTATACTAATGAATAGTACTGTAATACAAATATGCATATATGTTTTTGCTTCCAAATACACATTAAATGTGTGCGTAATGTAAAAAGTGTGTGTTTTTAAAGGCATTTCAGTCCATTTGCTCTTTTTGTTTTTGATGTACTGCTTTATTTCCATTCTACAAACACAAATATTAATCATAATTCAGTCTTTAGACGAGTGGGGCTGCATAGAACATAATACTGTATACTTATTTAGTTTACTCTGACCTGCCACGTCCAATATGGCGGGCACACTCACGTACCGCAGCAACGCTCAACCCGCTCAAGAGGGTGTTCTATGTTGGTCTTTGCTCTGCTCACTGCCCTTGTGGATACACCGACATGTATGCACGCACGCGCAGTCCTGGCTCTTGGTCAACTGTTTCAGAAACACAAAGTACAGTAATATGGCGTAATGGATGAAGGCACCTGTCTGCGCGCTCATATAAGCGCGTGTACGGCTGTGATGCAATAAAGTCATAATAGTTGTTTGATGTTCGCGGAGAGAAGAATTTCATTTGACCGGAACACGGTAAGCGTAGCTTCACGCCTTTGAATTATAATACATTATTTTTAGACAAATGTATGGCTTCATGATGTCCACAATGTGTGTAGAACTTTATAAAGTAAAGGTTAACAGTCATTATGTATTTAGCTTATTGAGTACATCCACGTGCCTTGTGTGTGAGCAGTGTGTGTGAAAGTTCATGGCATCCTTCACCAGAGGAGGAGAGAAGGTCAAGTACAGCATTGAGCAGGCAACTACGCCATTTTCGTTGAGTTTGGACTTTGGCTAGTATTTTGAATATCTTAAGCATTTGATGTACGAAACATGCACACCAAAAACATAAAAGTATTTTGAAATTGGAGCATAATTGTTTACCCTCATAAATGAGATCTAGTTCAAGGCCAGGGCTGTAACAAAAAAGTAAATGATGTTGAAAAAGTATTGCCCCTCTTTATGAATTTAGTTTAGTTTAGTTTTTTTGCTTATTGATGACAATGGAATGTTTCAGATCATCGGTCCACTTGTATTATTGCACAAAGAAAATCCAAGTAAAAAGAAAATAGTTTTATTTGCTGATTTCACAACTCAGGGGGAAACCTAGAGCACCGTCTGACTACTGTGGGAAATGAATTTACTGTAAACACATTCAAAATTGTTTTGACATTAATAAATTATTACTACATTTTAATAAAATAACCCTAGACAAATTTAAAAAAGGGCCAAAATGATGATTAATTCTACTAAGACTGAAAGATGAAATGTACTTTTTTTGTGGAGTTACGCCTTGAGATGAGTCATTTTCGAATTTCGAGGGTTTTCAAAATAAAAATCCAATAAGACATTAATACAAACACATCTCTCCCCATAGACAGTGACACCCAACCCTACCTACGGTTCCAACTTCGGCGTCAACCTCGGAGTCACCATCATCATCATCGATGATGATCATCGTCGTCATCAATGTGCTCTTTAGCGTTGGTCGATGCCTTTCGTCTTTGAAAAAAATTCCCAAGTGTGAGCTACTTACAACCGGTCGCCATTGTTCGCTTCTTCAGCCATCTAGCTCCGCCTCACGTCTTCTACTGCCACGTCAATGCTTCCAACCTCGGAGTCACCATCATCATCATCGATGATGATCATCGTCGTCATCAATGTGCTCTTTAGCGTTGGTCGATGCTTTTCGTCTTGGAAAAAAATTGCTCGAGCGTGAAGCTGCTTGCAACCGGTCGCCATGTTCTCTTCCCTTCCCCAGCCATTGTCCCCTCTAGCTCCGCCTCACGTCTTCTACTGACGCCTACCCAATCTTGTCAAAAGAGAGTCATTGCTGCCATCTAGGGACCAAAAATAGTCATTAGGCTAACTAGATCTGCTTGAAACTTTCACCACAGCTGGCCAAGGCTTTCCTCCACCCGTTTAAAAAAAAAAATTGGATGACGTCTTTTAACGTCATTGGCGGCCCTCCGTAGGTTTTTACTTGACGTCTTTTAACGTCCATGGCAGTGAAAGAGTTAAGAACAAGGATTATGTAAACATATGTCACGCATGCACGTAACATGCATACAAAATAGATAATTGTAGCTAATTTCTTAGATATGTATGTGGCTATTAGGGGTGTGAATCTTTGATGTCTCATGATTTGTTTCCGATATTTTGGTCTGTGATTCAATTCAGAATCGATTCAAAACTATTTTTGATTCAAAATAATTTAATTGACAATGATTTCTGCTTCACTCTGCGGATTGGCAAATACTCAACATCGTCTACCCCAGTTGGCTTTGCAAGACAGAATGACAAATGGCGGAAATAAAATGTCTTTATTTTTTAGTTTTTGTAAGGAAAGTGCCATTTTCAACAAAAAATAATGCTACACTGTATCTAGATATGTTTTAAAGCTTTTTTTAGTATAAATCATGAAAATAATTCTCTCTCTCTCTCTCTCTCTCTCTCTCTCTCTCTCTCTCTCTCTCTCTCTCTCTCTCTCTCTCTCTCTCTCTCTCTCTACTAGTACTTGTCATGTCTGGGTAGAGCTGGCTTTGGTTGAGGGTCCCGATTGGTCCTGAGTGGATGCCTGCCCTTCCGCAGGCTGACCAATCCGGGCCCTCAGCCACTTGTGCCTGGCCCCAGGTGTGACTAATTCCCTAATTTGTGTGGGTGCATTTAATTCCCGGGTGGTGATCAGTCACTTGTGGGATCATTGCCGATTGTCACGGTCACCCCCGGAGTTTGTTCTGTCATTTTGGTTTTGAGTTGTACAATAAAATACAACAGTCTAACCCGCACTCCTGCCGTGGTTCTCCTGCCTCCCTGCACTTTGGGTCCTCTACTCCACACGCCGACAGACACCACGCCGCTCCGTGACCACACCGTGACAGTATTTGTTAAGAAAATATCCTTGAAATAAATCATTTCACCCAGATTTAACAGAATCCCACAGCCATAAAGTTGTATATGCAAATAAGTACAGACGCTCCCCACCTTACGAACGACTTAACGTTCCGGACGATCGTTCGTAAGGTGAATTTGTTCGGAAGTTGCTTCAGTGCTATATTTTGTATTATAATTTATGTTTAAAGCCTATATAAGTATATTGAAGGTTTATATAAGTGTTTAAGGCTTGTACAAGTAACCTGCATTGGTTTGTACTGAAAAAAACTTTTAATAAAATGGAGAGAATACGTACAGTACTGTACTGTACTACGTATGTTAGAGAGAGAGAGCGAGAGAGACACACACAGTATGTACATGTACGTAATAAGATAAATAAAATGAAGTTTAACTTACTTTTGGAAGATGTACTCGATGCTTAAGGAGATGATGGAGGAGGAGGAAGAGGAGGATTTTATATCATGAGAGATTCTTCGTCGTCGCTGGAATCGGCTTCAAAAGTTATTTCCTGCTTCATGGGGACCGGCGTTTCTTCCTCCTCCTCCTCCTCCTCCTCGCCACGTTGCTCAGCCTCCAATGAGCTCTCACAGCGCCAATCGTCGGTATTAGCGGCGGAAAGAAGCACTACGTGCAATACAAAATCTAACTTACAGCATTTCTTTCCGAACATTTTTCGACATACTGTACGCGCAGAAATGTTCGTATGTACCGTTGCTCGTAACTCGAATGTTCGTAAGTAGGGGAGCGTCTGTACACATAAATAAAATATTAGACTAAAACAAATATTGATTTTTGTCAATGGCAAAAAGTAGTAACCTAATCTTTACTAATTCGGTTGGTTCTGCCTATCATAGCCAACAGGTCTCAGCAGAGATCATTTATTGAACACAGGAGTAGTCACTCTCACACATATATTCAATGTAATCCTCTTAAGCAACACACACGAACAAACAAATGCGGGACACTCAGCACGTGCTTCTGTGGGGGTCCGTTGGCGACGGACAGTCCATCACTCTCGACCAAAGGTGGATAGTAACAAGTTACATTTACTCCATTACGTAACTTTTTGAAGAAAATGTACTTCTAACAAAGAGTAGTTTCACCACACAATACTTTTTACTTTTACTTGATATATGTGAAGAAGAAACGCTACTCTTACTCTGCTATATTGGGCTACACTAGAGTCGTTTTAGATTTACAATATTTTTACGGCGGTAAAGTGCACTTAAAAGTCTTCAATTTTCTCAATAATCAACGGCGGGCCTAATAATGAAATGCGCCTTTTGCATGCACCGAGTTCCAAAATCTGTAAATGTTGTTCGCTTGACCGACTGTGTGGGAGCATTTCCGCTGACACATTGCTTATATACAGGAAATGCGGCCCTGGTTGAGAACTGCCAGGCATGATGAGAACCCGAAAGAGTCAACTGAAAGATTACGTCTTGGTGCTTCCGCTTTAAGAGACTGCCACCTATGGTGATTATACTGGGAGGCAGCGTAGAGCGAGTTACGCAACAATTTGTGAATGGATTGTGCCTGCTTAGGCTAATGTGTGTTGAGTGATTTTTTTGGGGGATGACTACTTTTTTACTTTTACTTGAGTAACATTAATTTGAAGTCACGCTACTCTTACTTGACTACAATTTTTGGCTACTCTACCCACCTCCGCTTTTAACAGACTACTGCACCTGACTATTTGACTGAATGGGCTGCTCCTTCCAAAAATGCCAAAACTTGCCATAGCTGAAAGTTCGTAGTGAAAATACAGTCTGTAAAGCGTATCCCTCGGCAGATAAGTGTGGTCCACCAAAACAAAAACAGCAACCCGTTGTCCTCCTTTCGTTGTGAAGAAAATATTGGCCACTCTTAGTTTGCCTCGGATGCCACTAGCTTAGCATTAGCTTCTTGGTTGGAGCAAATGTTCAACCAACTGCTGAAAGTCCACAAACTACTGTCACCAATGTAACGCTGGTAATTTTATGAGGTAGTATAGTTCCAAGTGAAGGCCATGGGGAAAGAACAGCACACGAGAGCGGGAATAGCTCCACAGTCAACTTTATTCAGTGTCCTCACTCTTGAGTGACTACAACATAACTCTCTCAATCCATCTCATCATTTGCCTCATCACCACAGATATCCTTCCGCCAATGCAACTCAAATCACAGTAGTTCCCCAAATAAGAAACAATCTAGGTCCACACAAATACATACATCGGTGTAAAAATAAATCTTTTTACAGTAGTAATAGGTGGTAGGCTTGCGAAGTGTGGTCTCTCTGAGGCACCGTAGTGTGTGCGCTTCAAAATAGTTGCATTCTATTAGTTCACCACTAGATAGCACTAAATATTACACACTTTCCCTTTAAGAAATAATTATTTTACATCAAATCATGTGTGCCGCAATGGGGTACCGCAAGATATACGCCACCACACTTAATTAATATTCATGAGTCTAGCGAGGGGGTCAAACTCGTCATCATTACAATTCCTTGCACATCTATAGATTGAAGTAAAAATCATTGTCAATCAAATCATTTTGAATAAAAAAATCATTCTTAATCGATTCTGAATCTAATCGCAGGCCCAAAAATCGGAATCGAATCGCGAGACATTCAAAGATTCCCACCCCTAATCACTATATTGTGGGAAGGTTGGCAAAATTAAAGAATAGTCATGATACTGTGTACTGTGTACAATAGATTGATACAATTTTTATTTAAAGAAGCTAATATTGGGAAAAAAACACAATGTTGTGTTTTTAATTGTGTTAACAGCACTGACGTTGAAATAAGCTTGGCCATCTCATTATCAGCGGCGCAAAGCATCATGGTCTATGTAGTTCACAATATTGTTTGGCTGCAGTGGGCCAAAAGTAATGTTGTTGTTTTTTACTCAGATGTTGAAAAATACTTGCTGTTATGATTGATTCATTGGTGTGATAACTTCCGCAGTGGCCAAAACATTCCTAATTAAAATCAAACTGCACTAATAAACTAACCACCAGAGGGTGCCAGAGTGGCACAATGGAATACTACCTCGCTTTTTTTCCTTTTTTTTTTTTTTTTTTTACAGATGTGCTACTTTTAATATGACAATATTGTGGCAATTTTAATATTGCAATACCACGATATTGCCGTTATCGTATACCATAGACTGTATTAAATTAGCCAACTAAAAAAGTTATTTAATTGAAATTTTACACAGATTTTTTTAATGCATATAAAATGTGTGATTGTGGATTGTAAACTAGATGTCAAACATTGCTACATTGTACATAGGATTGTCTAAAAAAACAAGGTAACTCTAACCTAACCCTCCCCCCACCAAATCATCTGATCAAACTTGCCTTTCTTGATGTTTTTCAGATTGTGTAGATCTTCGTTTGGTCATTGACTTCCTCAACGCCGCCATCATGTCAATGCTGACTCACGTGCTGGCATGTTTGTTTGGCATGGGCTCCTGGGTGGCAATCAACGGAATGTGGGTGGAACTCCCACTAATTGTACCACAGATCCCCGAGGGTTGGTCCCTGCCATCCTTCCTCACCATCCTCATCCAGATGGCCAACATCGGCCCCCTCATCATCACCTTGATGCATCGTTTTCGCCCAGGAGTGCTGGATGAGGGTGCGGTTGTGTACTGCATCGTTGTGTTGGGGATCATCGCAACGTTCTTTCTGGCTTTCTTCTGGAATCACAGAGTGGCAATAGGGAGCAGCCAGCACAGTGTGCCTCTCTTTATATTATGTTTACTGCTCTCTGTGGTGGACTGCACCTCCTCTGTCACCTTTCTGCCTTTCATGATGCGTCTGTGCCCCCAGTACCTCACCAGCTACTTTGCAGGTGAAGGCCTCAGTGGCCTGGTGCCTGCACTGGTGGCTCTTATTCAGGGTGTCGGGGTAGTCCGATGTCATAATGCCACTTTGACAGTTTCCTTGAACAACACTTTTGAGAATTCCACAGTTAACACTGGGGAGCTCCAAGCGGTCTACCAAACAGCAAAATTCTCCACTCAGGTCTTCTTCCTGTTCCTCAGCGTTATGATGGTTGTTTGCTTAATAGCCTTCGCCCTACTCAACCATCACCCAGCTGTGGCTCGGGAGAAGAAGAACGAGCGGTATTTCAGGGAAGAACTGACGCCGGGAAAAGACCAAGTTTTCTCTTTAAACAGCCAAACACCAGAGCAGAAGCCGATGTTAAATCCCTTCCAGTCTGCAAAGAGGGAACCTCGCAGCTCCTTTGGCAGGGGCACGTACAGCAACTCCGAGGTGGCGTTCATCTTTGTTGTACTTGCCTGGGTGAATGCTCTGACCAATGCGGTGCTGCCATCAGTGCAATCTTACTCCTCTCTGCCTTATGGGAACCAGGCCTACCATCTGGCTGCCACAATGGCAGCTGTCGCCAACCCACTGGCCTGTTTTATTGCCATGTTTATGCCAATCAGGTACGCGTGACTAATGGAGCATTCTGAAAAATCCTCATGTCCAAATATAAGCTGGTCAAAGGCTAAATATTTCTGTAACAACACCTACTGTACCATAGCTACGGATCAAGAAGCATATTAGTAGCATGTATACCGTATTTCTAATTGAATAGTCTTATTTAGCTAAATGTTTAAAGATTAAATGAAGACTGTAAATAAAGGATTCTGTTTAATTTGTAGTTCTTTTCTTCCAGGTCACTCATCTTCTTATGTCTTCTGACTGTGTTTGGCACGGGATTTGGAGCCTACATCATGGCAATGGCTGCTCTTAGTCCGTGTCCTTTGCTGGTCCACAGTGCCTCTGGAACTGTTGTTATAGTAAGATTCTGTCAACACTCCAGTTTTTCATTGTAATATTTACCACGACGAACATTACACATATAGGAGGTGTTAGAATTAGTGCATTAATTTAAAGTTAGCACGCCCGCCTCCCAGTGCAGATCGTGAGATCGAGTCCGGGCTTGGGCCTTCCTGGGTGGAGTTTACATGTCCTCCCCGTGCTTGCGTGGGTTTTCTCCGGGTACTCCGGTTTCCCCCCACATTCCAAAGACATGCATGGCAGGTTAATTGAACTCTCCCAAGTTGTCCATAGGTGTGATTGTGAGTGTGGATGGTTGTTTGTCTCCGTGTGCCCTGCGATTGGCTGGCAACCAGTTCAGGGTGTACCCCGCCTATTGCCCGAAGCCAGCTGGGATAGGCTCCAGCACCCCCGCGACCCTTGTGAGGACAAGCGGTTAAGAAAATGGATGGATGGATTTAAAGTTCCACTAATTTGTTAAAAGTGCGATTAATGACCGCCCCTTACTTGGAAAGCTTTTACTGGGGGAATTCTAGTCGCAACGCAAAAATTTAATAATAATGCATATATTTTTGGAGACTGGGGTCAAGTTGTATTTTACAATTTTAAAAATGTGCAGAATTTCACAAACTACTTGATGTTAAACATTAGATAGCTCTTAATATGAAAAAAAAAAGCACTGAGCTGTCACTGCCTTACAAATGCAATTATGCCATCTCGTGGCACAAAATGACCTCAACACAAATCAATATCACGCTCGTTTGTTTTTTTACAGTACATCGCAGTTTCATAAATTCCGAGCCGTATTTCTATTAAACATTTTTCCACTTTTATGTTAACAAGAGTATGAAAACTATTATTATTACTATTAAAAATATTTTATTGTACATTTAGAACAGATGAAAATTTTTCGATTAATCGTGAGTTAACTATTGAAGTCATGCGTATAATTACAATATAAAAAAAATTAATCACCTAACTCATACACTATATATATATACTATATCGACTTTGCGCTTTATCGCATCATCATCTGTCATGGTACCAAACAGTACAACATCAGATGGAGATACATTAGCTGTTTATGCACAAGCGACATATAAAAATGTATCTGTCTATTCGTCATATTCCTTTGACCGTGCGTATCTAAACGACCAATGATAACTTGTTTTATGGTTCGTTAATTTTAATAAATCAAATGCTGACAACCTGGAATGTATGTTATGAACTGTTGCTTTACAATAATTGTACATTTTCACTGTCGCGGAGCGCAAAATTGCGTAAGTATGTGTGCTAACATTTCAATGTGTGTGAGTTCTTTTCTTGATCCTGAAACAAAGTTAATTGACCACACGCTTTTCAGTTATTTGGATTTTTTTAAAGAAGGCTGTTTTTTTTATGTTCACTTATTTTATTAATTTAATTATTATATTCATATGATGTGGTGCAAGACTGTGACTATAAGTTCCCCACACTTACATAGATATAATTTTCCCCTATTGCATTTTTACCATTAGTGCTGGGTGATATGGGGAAGAAAAACAAATCTATCAAGATGTAGGGCATAAGATATACAGTACTACATTATTCTCTTATTCTCACACACTATTTCAAGGTATCGGTACTCGTGACAGCAGCTGATACCAATATTGGCTACCTCCTTGTGGCCGTTTGAAGGTCAGGAACTATCCATCCATTTTCCTAATCGCTTATCCTCATGAGGGTCACGAGCATGCTGGAGCCTATCCCAGGTGTCAATAGGCGGGAGGCGGTATACCTCCTGAACTGGTTGCCAGCCAATCGCAGGGCACGCATAGACGAACAACCATCCACACTCACAATCACACCTACGGACAATCTGGAGTGGTCAGTTGGCCTACCATGCATACTTTTGGAATGTGGGAGGAAATTGGAGTAGCTGGGGAAAAAAAAAACACAGGTACAGGGAGAACATGCAAACACCACCTCGGAAGGCCGGAGCCGGAATCGAACCCTGCACCTCAGAAATGCGAGGCGGACGTTCGTTCATTAAATGTATCTGTCATTGGTCTTTTTTGGAAATTGTATATATCAAAAGTACTAGTGTTATCGGCACTTACTCAAGGTTTAATAGTCCTACTGGTATTGATTAGAAAAAAATGGGGGTATCGAACATCCATACCAATAATATTCTTTTTATTATGAATATTTCTAAATAAACATTTAGTTTTCTCGGCATTTCATGCGTATGTGGCAAATGTGAACAGAACAAGGGTGAAGGTGATAGTGTCTATTTCCAAGTTATTTAGGATATTGAGTCAGTTCCCAGTTTCAATTATTGTCATTGCAGTTATTACATTTTTTAAAAATAGTTTCAATGCATGCATGTTGTGTTAAAAGACAGATATGTGTTTAATGCAATGTATGCACACATGTTTAGAAGGCACATTCTGAATGAGGTCCAATGAAAGGTGTCTAATCTTTTGTCCCACTATTACATTTAAGTATGACATGACTGCATGTACTGTAATTCTATACTGTACAACAGCCAAATGCAGCCGAAATAATAAACTTTTTTCAGTTTATACACTCTTACTCTCATTAATTGAGCTTTATGCATACTAGTGGTAATAATTAAATAAAATTAAAGGTAATAATTAAGACTCGCAATAGCATTAACTCATACTTTTGCCCATGGCGTCATCTTTGAAAAGTAAAAACTGATAACGTTTCAACCTCAAAGTACCATCAATGAACTATTTCATATACCTGTTGCACAAACTTTAATTATCCCACATTTAACTTGTACCAAGCACATTGACAGCGGCAATTGTAACTTATGCCATCTGCCCTTTCCACCAGAAATCTGTATTTTGCTCTAGCCGAGTACACAATGACCATGTTTAATTGTTTTATTATTTTGCCTTGTGCTAGTATTAGCCTCAATTATTAATCCTTATGCTTTTATTTTGCATCTTGCGTCCTTCAGGTGCTGGTTTGGATCCTATTTGTTCTCTCGCTGTCCTATGTGAAGGTCATAATTGGAATCATTCTGCGGGACGAGGGCCACAGCGCCCTCGTGTGGTGTGGGGCAGTAGTCCAGTTGGGCTCAATGGTTGGTGCTCTTTCCATGTTTCCGCTGGTAAGCGTGCATGGCCTTTTTAAGTCAGGCGATGCCTGCAACACTAAATGTCCCATGTGACAAAGAATTATGTTTAAAACACTACTATAACAAACCAGAAATTCAACATGTATTTGTACTGTAATATGAGCATGTTACTGTAGTGGGAGTGTTAAGTAATAAGCCTGACATTTTGCAACTTTTCAACAGAGCTGAGTAGCCTCAGGTGTTTTTTTATTTTATTAAAATGTTGATTTCAGAGTAATTTGTTGCATTACTTTACAGACTTGTATAAATGTTACTGGGGAGCAGAAAGCAAAAATAAAACCAAAGTGAAAAATCTCTTCTTTTTATTTATGTATGATGTCACAACACTGAAAAGTAAAAGCACAATAGGAAGCATTGCATTATTATAAATGTCACCTTAATTGGAGTCTCTAAAAGCATCTTTAGACTGAGAGACCGGGGTCGTCTATGTGCAAACAAACATAAAAACAAGGTGAGGCTGGTCTTTTCTTTCTGTTTAATAATGGGGTTCGAGTACTTAAAATTTGTTGCATTCCACCCATGGGTTGTTGCCATTGCTTAATTAAACATAACACTTTATTTTTTAGAAGATAATCAATTACAATCTAAATTACAGTGCTACATTTATCATTTTGTATTTTCAGGAAAAAAATGCGTCAATCAAATATCTTTCTGACAGTGCGCATCATACTTGCAAAGGAATAATAATATATATATATATATATATTTTTTTTTTTTTTATAGTATGCCAATAGCACTTATCTTTTTAAATTGTGTAACTTTTTCCGATGCTTTGGGCTGGTGAGTGTACAGTATTTAGGTATTTAGGAGCCCTACCTTGCACATGCTGTAAATGACCACTAGATGTCTCTGTTTGAAAGGGAAAACAAAGAATTGAAGCGCCTTCATTTCCTTCAACTTAAACCAAAACATTAACTTTTGCTAATCTAAGGACTTCATTATATTTTCCAAAAATGTACATACATGCAGGGTGGCCTGGTGATCCATCCCTCTGGAGGGGGTCTGTCCATATTATAGTGTCTGCATCATATCCCTGTCACCCTAAATCTGAGAGTATGTGTGTAAGGAGTGTGTTCATTTTTCTTTCCTTTAATCCACAGGGACAGGTAAGAATGAGAAGTCAACTAGTCAGTGCCTGATTCAGATCCCAGAGGTTCCTTGGGAACATCTGGGCTCATCTCTGTGTGGCTCATACATCACCTGCTGGCTCTTATCTCGTCCAGTAGTTTCTATGATTTATGGTGTGCTTTGTGTAAATACAGCAGGCCAGTTCGGAAGGATTTGCGAGCGGGGTGACTGAGTCCATACATTTCAAAATTTGCTGGTGATAATTGTCAGAATAAATGCGGGTGGCATAAAATTAAAAGCAAAAATTGTATTCCCTGACATTCTCCCTCTGCTTTATGCACTTTTGTGTGTCCATAATTTCAATCTAAAACACATGAGTAAATATCCTCATTTTAATGTGTAGTTGTGGCCTGGGACTGCAGTATGCAGGGAATGATTGAATTTTGCAAAACGGCCAGGGACGATCACGTCTTGCCTGCTGTTATGCAATCGTCCATTCCCCACTCGCAACGCAGTGTCTGCTCAAACCTCAACAAGGGGGGGAGGGGAGGGTGTTGGTGTCGTGGGGCTGGAAACCTCTGTGTCTGGACCAAAGGACTGTTAAAAAGAAGAAAAATCTTGTAAATGACTCAAGACTATAGATAAAAGTGAAACTAAACCATTGTGTATGTAAAACTGGTAAAAGTGAGAGCGAATGGCCACATCAGACGAGGAGTTTTTCAAATGTGATTGCTCTTTAAGGTTTTAAATGAGGCGTTTTACACGCACATGCACCACATCCTACATTTTTTCTCACATGGAAAAGTGGACTTTATACAGAACTCGCTGTTATTTTATTGTATATATGTCCCAACTGTTCGCTGTCCTTTCCGCAATGAGATTCAAGTTGAAAAGCATGTTTTGAATAGCCAAATCTTCCATTTGTCCAAACATTTTCACAGAGTTTCACCTCCACATTTATCATTCCAGTGCATGGGAGATTACCTTTCCCGTTAGGTCCATTATATTCAAATGGGCTGGGCCTTTTTTCTTCTTCGCAACAAGACATAAAGTAATCAAAAGTTGAAAGCAAACACTCAAGGAGGCACTTAGCAAAAAGAAAAAAGAAAAGCTTTTATGATAAAACATTCATATAGCGTGCAGGAGACAGGTAATCTTTGAAGATGATAGGGTTGTCTTGTGGTCAGTTTCACTATAGTATAGCTTGGGGAGCCTTGGAGATGAATGCTGCTAATAACATCCCCGCCCACCCATCATCCACTGGACCATCCAGGCAGGACCACTAATACCTGAGCGTGTCTCCTCAGCGGCGTGAATGATGCCTTAAAGAGCTGTTGGAGGCTGGCCCAAAGTACGGTTCATTACCTTGACAGACTGATGACAGCTGACACACACAACAAATGAAGTCAATGCTCATAGTATTGGCATCAAGATTCATTTTATATAAACCAAAAACAAATTTACTCAAAATTAAATAATACTAATCATGTAAAAGGGGGTTTCAACCAATTGCTCATGGGAGATTGGGAGATCACTCATATAAAAAAAACCTCCACTGGTTGTTAAAAAACGCTGCATATTATTCTACTAAAAAAAAATGCAAGATGGCTGGGGATGTAAATATGTTCAGTGTAAACAATTCAAACGTATATCATGTTATGTTTCAATTGCTTAATAATGACCTGCTGTTTAACTAATGTTAGCTAATAATATGCAGTAAACCTTTTAAATGAATGGTGAGGCTAGTTTTACTTCACATTTTTTCTCTTTATCCTCTTGTTTTTTATGTTGCCTGAGGAATGACTTTGCTTCACTTTTTGTACTTCTTGTGTATTCCACCAAGCGTTCTGCTAGGGGGCCCTATGGAGAGGATTCTCAACAGTGATATGGGCCAAAGTCAGTCGTTCCTCGGACCCCTAGACAAACCCGTCCTCTCACCTGAAGGCGGATCGAGGCGTTCTCAAGAGGACTGGTACCAGAGCCCAAGCCATGTGTCGAGGTTAGCCTGACTGTACCTAGTTGGAACCTCTCGACCTCGCATCGCAAATCAGCCTGGGCTCCTTTTCAGCCAGCGAGGCGACGTGACATTCCTTGTCTATAGAACCAGCTTCTAATCCTTATGGTGATGTTTTTGGAGTAAATTCTCCTAACAGCACAAAGTTGGGAAAACATTGAAAACACAGTATAATACGTGGGGTCCATTTCTCAAATCAGGTTTAGTGAGAACCCTGAGTCTGTTAACCCTGACATGCGGGAAACTCTGCGTTTTCCATTTCAGAAAGCGAAGTAACTGAAACCAGAGAAAGAGAGGCAACTCTAGCCTGTTTCATAAAAAGAAGTAACTTAAGCACTTGGTCAGTTACCGTTAACCTCGAGTTTCTCTCTGTCGCCGTCTCCTTTCAGCCACATACGACATTTGATTTCTTCATTCATTCAGTCAGCTGGCGAGTTTTGGCGTAATATATAGTTCTGCCATCTGTTATATAAAAAAAAACAACAGTCAATAGGCCTATATTAACTGATTTAAACCCCCAAAATTTTTAAATAAATTTTGTAATACTTTGTTCTGCACTCCCCAAAACATATTTAGATTTTTTACTTTTTTTATTATTATTATTATTATTATTATTATTATTTTTATTTATTTTTTACAATTTATGCTAGAGCATACAGAAGACTTTGATAAAGCTTCTGACATGAAGAGGTCACTTAAAGCAATGGTAGTTATTACAAAAAAGGGCCAGCACGTGGCAGCAGAGTATAAGAGATAAGCCAGGGCCATGTTGTAACAAGCTCTTTCCCCCACTGTTTTCAACAGGTTTGTGAATAATGATGAAACTTAGCTATATTCGAATGCTAATTGCAGCAAAATGGAAACAGATACAAAGAAGGGACTCTAATCTTTCATTTGGTAGGTTCCATGTTTTTATAGCAATAGAACACAATATTCTGTGGACCTTGCAAAATCAGTCAAAATCCAGTAAAACAGCAGGGAGCAAAGGGGGTTGTTTCACTGAAAATGGCTGGGAGTGAATGAGTTTAAAGTCCTCTTTTTCTCGAACATGGCTTGTCCTTTTGACAATGATCCTGTTAATTAGGGTGCGATCTAAAAAGAGGATTGATGAATTGAATTGTTGACCAACTTAATAAAATTGCTTCAATTGGTAACACAGGATTGAATTAAATTAATTAATGTTTAATTAAATAATATATTCACTTGAATTAAGATAATCCAAAATTAATACAAAGTGAACATATTAAGTTCATTAAACAATATATTATATTTAATTCAATGAATCCAAAGTGAATATATTAAGTTTACCATGGTGATCACTGGTGCGGTCTTTAGGGTGGTGGTGCGTAGGCTTAACTCGTAACTGCGTAACTAACTCTCAGGGTAGATCAACTCACAGTTCAGGGTTAGTTTCACAATTTGTTGAACCTGCTTTGTGAAATGGAACCCTGGTGTTTAACTTGATTTAAATTCCACACCTGTAAAATTTTACAACTGCATCTAATGGAAATCATTTGTCCACATTCAGGGGAAAAAACAGGTCTGATGAGTGAAAAAGAACAAAACAGGGATAAATAGTTTGGAATAAGAGCCATTTGGCAGAAATCCCAACTCCGCAGCCTGCTTACAGTTGTTGATGGAAGTGATTTGCAGTCACCTCATCATATGCTCACTCCATGCGCATGCAGTCAGTGAGCAGACAACTGCAAGTAGACTCAACAATTTGTCAGGTACGCAAGCTCTCTATTTGATGCACGCAGACATGTGGTGGACTCTTGCATATTTGCGGACACGGCAGGTATGACGAGCAGCTTTTGTAACCTTGGGACAGAGTCTGTCTGGCCCGGTTTCAAGTTTTTGTGCTAAACTAAGCTAACAGACTTCAGTCCGCGGCCTTATAAATGAGTGTGCAGCAGACATGTGCGATCCATTTTGTCATCTACAGTAACTCTGAAAGAAAGCCAGTCGACATATTTTCCAAAATGTCAAATGCTTTGTCTTTCTCTAATAAGGGGGGTATAATAGTCTTATATTATTAATATTATTGTAATCATATTTTCAATGTGCTTTGTCTTTGGAATCAATGATCACAAACCGCATTGTATTTGTGGGTAGGATCATTCTCACTCACAGTTCCACCCTCGATGATGTGAGAAGTTGTAACCAACACGGAGACAAAAGACCAACACAACAATCTCCAGCATGTGCGGAAGTCCTGGATTGCAAGCAGGGTCAGTCTGAGGTCACAGCGGGCATCCCATTAGTGGCCTTATTTAGAGTCTGATCCCTTTAAGAGGAGTGATTGGCCAGCAAAGACAAAGAATCATTACCTTTACCCGCCCCCTCCCTGCCAGCAGTCAATAATGAAGGATCATTAAAATGAATAGATGGACATTCCCCTTTTCTCCGGATCCTTATTGCAAAATCAGTGTCAGGGGAAATGAAGATTGAGCTCGGAGAAGGCGTCTAAAAGCCTCACAGTGTTTGTCATGAACTCATCTTCAGTGCCCGTCTGCTTTATCTACTGTAAGAGTCTGCACCTGCCTCAACTCTTGACTAGCCAGGGCTTTTACTGAAGTCCATTAAGCATATCTCTAATGTGCGCTACAATATACTTCAACGTAAACATTGTGCATATGTGCTAAAACATTTACAGCCAGCAATGGACGACTGATTGCTTGGGAAAGTCTCAGTGAAGAAGTGCAGCCCGCAAAGTGAACCAGAAAGGCCATATTGACTCCATTCACTTCCATGTGGACAATTGACAACAGTTGTGATTGCATAAACACACACTTAAAGATAATGAGCAGCAGTGGCGTTTTCTTTGACTAAGAAAAAAACTGTGTAAAAAAATGGCTTGCTACAATTAATAAATTAAAACAAAAACAAATTCAGTCTGATAGCTGAAATAATTAAGGCAAAATGCAAAGATTTGCATAATGCTTGCTGAATCTATCCCTGAAAGTGACACTTGAGTTGAATAGACAAAAAATAATAACAAAAATAAAATAAAAATAATAATAATATATTATGAGAAGTTTGGTGGAAGTATATTACTTAAAGAAATAATAATAGAATCTTGATTGTTTTAATTTTAATACTATTTGTTCACTTGATTGTGATTTTTTTTTGTTAAATGCCAGTTACATTAAGACTGGAAGCAGTTACTTTAAGACTGGAAGCAGTATGAGTTTGCAACTCTTTAGTAGTCATAATTACCGATACCAAGTATTGATTCCAATTGTACTTTTTATAAAGATAATTTCCCCCAAATACAATGACAGATCATTTTAAAGAAAGACTTATATGTCCCAATATAGCATTTTCCCTTAACATTGCATGAAATTAATTGCAATTTTCTATTCTCTAATTTCTAGTTCTTGATTGTAAAACTGCCACAAGGAGGCACTGTATCAGCCGCCGTCTCGAGTATCGATACCTTGACACAAGGCCAGGTATCGGTACTCGCCCATCCCTTTTTATAAATGAAGGTGAATCAACGAATGAACTTCACATCAGGGAAAATCTCCTGCAGGCCATGGAAGTAGGCTGTGGTGACAGGTGTGGAGGCATGCCAAGCCTGGACACAGCACGCAGGTTACGCAGGTTAAAACATTGTGTCCCCTCCGTGAGCCGGCACCTTACCGTGGTGGAGGAATTTGTGTGTCCCAATGATCCTAGGAGCTATGCTGTCTGGGGCTTTATGCCCCTGGCAGGGTCACCCATGGCAAACAGGTCCTAGGTGAGGGGCCAGACAAAGCACGGCTCAAAGACCCCTTATGATGAACACAATATAAGGACAGATGTTTCCCTTGCCTGGACGCGGATCACCAGGGCCCCCTCTGGAGTCAGGCCCGGAGGTGGGGCTCGTTGGTGAGCAACTGTAGCCGGGCCTGCACCCATGGGGCCCGGTCGGGCACAGCCCAAAAAGGCAACGTGGGTCCCCCTTCCCATGGGCGCACTACTGGTGGGAGGGGCCAAAAGGGTCAGGTGCATAGTGGGCTGGGCGGCAGCTAAGGGCGGCGGATCTCCGGCTACGGAAGCTAGCTCTTGGGACATGGAATGTCACCTCTCTGGCAGGGAAGGAGCCCGAGCTGGTGTGCGAGACCAAGAAATTACAACTAGATGTAGTCGGACTCTCCTCCACACACGCCTTGGGCTCTGGTACCAATCCTCTCGAGAGGGGTTGGATTCTCTTCCACTCTGGAGTTGCCCACGGTGAGAGGCGCAGAGCAGGTGTGGGCATACTTATTGCCCCCCCGGCTTGGCACCTGTACGTTGGGGTATACCCTGGTACACGAGAGGGTAGCTTCCCTCGACCTTCGGGTGGGGGGACGGGTCCTGACTGTCGTCTGTGCATATGCACCAAACAGCAGTTCAGAGTACTCACCCTTTTTGGAGTCCTTGGAAGGTGTGCTGAAGAATGCTCCCCCTGGGGACTTCCTCGTTCTGCTGGGGGACTTCAACGCTCACATGGGCAATGACAGTGAGACCTGGAGGGGCGTGATTGGGAGGAACAGGTCCCCCGATCAGAACCCAAGTGGTGTTCTGTTATTGGACTTCTGTGCTCGTCACGGATTGTCCATAACAAACAACATGTTCAAACATAAGGATGTCCATATGTACACTTGGCACCAAGACACCCTTGGCCCCAGTTCGATGATCGACTTTGTAGTCGTGTCATCGGATTGGGATCGGATTGGTTTAAGAGAGGACCGGAGCTGTCAACTGATCACCACCTGGTGGTGTATTGGCTCCGATGGCGGGAGAAGATACCGATCAGACCTGGTAAACCTAAACGTATTGTGAGGGTTTGCTGGGAACGTCTGGCAGAATGCCCTGTCAGAATAGAATTTCAACGCCCACCTCCGGCAGAACTTTTCCCTTCTCTTTGGGGACAGTGGACCATGTTCCGCGACTCCATTGTCGAGGCGGACGATCGGAGCTCTGGCCGTAAGGTAGTCGGTGCCTGTTGTGGCGGCAATCCGCAAAATCTGGTGGACACCAGCGTTAAGGGATGCCGTCAAGCTGAAGAATCAGTCCTATCGGGCCTTTTTGGCCTGTGGGACTCCGGAGGCAGCTGACAGGTACTGGCTGGTCAAGCGGAATGCAGCTTCAGAGGTCGCTGAGGCAAAATCTCGGACATGGGAGGAGTTCGGTGAGGCCATGGAAAACTACTTCCGGACGGCTTTGAGGAAATTCTGGTCCACCATCCGGCGTCTCAGGAGAGGAAAGCAGTGCACCATTAACACTGTGTATAGTGGAGATGGGGTGCTGCTAACCTCCACTCGGGACGTTATAAATCGGTGGGGAGAATACTTCGACGACCTCCTCAATTCCACCGACATGTCTTCCTTTGAGGAAGCAGAGTCGGGGGACTCCGAGGTAGGCTCTCCTATCTCTGGGGACGAAGTCACTGAGGTGGTTGGTAAGTTCCTCGTCGCAAGCCCCCAGAGAGGATGAGATCCACTCGGAGTTCCTAAAGGCTCTGAATGATGTGGGGCTGTTGTGGTTGACACGCCCCTACAACATTGCATGGACATCTAGGACAGTGCCCCTAGATTAGCAGATCAGAGTGGTGTCCCCCTTTTTAAGAAGAGTGACCGGTGGGTGTGCTCCAACTATAGAGGGATCACACTCAGCCTCCCTGATAAGGTCTATTCAGGGGTGCTGGACAGGAGGGTCCGTTGGGAAGTTGAATCTCAGATTCAGGAGGAGCAGTGTGAGTTTCCTCACACTGCTCCTAAGTCTCTCCCTTAGAGATAGGGTGAGAAGCTCGGTCATCTGGGAGGGACTCAAGGTCGAGCCGCTGCTCCTCCGCGTGGAGAGGAGCCAGTTGAGGTGACTCGGGCATCTGGTTCGGATGCCTCCTGGATGCCTCTCTGGAGAGGTGTTCCAGGCATGTCCTACCAGCGGGAGGCTCCGGGGATGACCCAGGACACGCTGGAGAGTCTCTGTCTCTTGGCTGGCCTGGGAACGCCTTGGGATCCCGTCGGAGGAGCTGGTTAAAGTGGCTGGAGACAGGAAAGTCTTGGCAGTTGCTGCCTCCGTGACCCAGGGTCGGATAAGCGGTAGTAAATGGATGGATGGTGACCGGATGTATCAAATATGATACAAAAGTCATATGTGGAAGTTTTTGCTTGTTCAAACGGACCAATAAATACTCTATTTACAAAGAATCCGAATTTTCTCACATACATTTCATGGTTCAGGATTTATAGGGTTAAATAATATAACCTCGACGATCATTAATTTTGTCACGGACTAAATCCCAGGCATTCTGAGAGGAAGAGGAGAGGAAGGGAGAGAGGTAGAATGAGAGAGAGACAGAGAGAGAGAGAGACAGAGAGAGCATCAGCTATACAGCCATACAGTAGATGTTTTGTTGTTAAATACACCTGAGTTTACTGACAAGCGCCTTCTATGAACTACAGTATAATATAGATGTTACAATGTACTGTATTGTTTTCAAAAAATCATTTTGTATAGCCTAGCAGCAAGCCTTACTGAAAGCTAGGTAAAGTCACCCCTGCTGTCACACCTCATTAAACACCAAACAGCTAAAAAATGCTGCAAACTACATTTCACATAGGTTGTGACACTTGACAGACCATTTGAACATATTAGACATAATGCCACCACAAGAAAATTATAGCTTACTCGATTGCGGTCAGTCTGGGGTAGTGAAGGTAAAATGCACTTGACATTTTGGTTTTTCATAATTGGTTGCGATGTAGGATGTAACCATTTTTTTCCTGAAAGGAGGGGGGAGTTCTAAACTGGTGATTTATTCACAAAATTCAGGCATTATCAGGAACATTTCTAATAAAGTTCTGAATTTAGGATTGATTGATTGATTGTCAACAGTTAGGGGTAGCAATGTATTTGGTAAACCACCCTATAAAACCAACTATGTGCATTACATTGTCATGTTTTTTGTCTTAAATGTATATATTTTGTTGTAGTGGCTCAAACTTAACGGATACAAATTCCTTGTGTGTGTTTTTAAATACATCTAACCAATGAATTCGATTCTGATTCTTCTTTTGGGCACATTAACTTGAATCATAATCTCTTTTATTTCCAATTTACAAGTTCTTTTAATGGCAGGCAAATTATTTATATAATTAGTGACTCGTAGAGCAAGGCAAAATTCAAAGGGTACAACTGAACCGCTGCATAGGCCAATGAAAAAATAGTACCAGCTACAAGATTATTTTAAAGGAAGAATTGAGAAAGGAAGTCAAATGAGCACAGTAAGGAAATGGGAGGTTTTGTTGTTGTTTTTAAATAATTTGGAATTTGAATGGCTACTGTGTATTTAAAAAATGCATGTGTGAATAAAAAATACATTGTCAGGCAACTGAGTTGCCACTGATGCTCACTTGTCACATTCTCTGTCTCAAACATCTGTCACAACATGTTTATAAAACCAAGCAAATCAATTCACATATCACAAGAGAAAGAGAATATTGAATGCTTGCAGGTGGAGTGCAAAAGATGCCGTAAGAGTTTCCACCACCCATCTGGTTTTCTTCCTGGGTGTCTCTTAAAGTGTCTTTTAAAATGTGTCTGGGGGTCTTCATGTGATCATGTCAGCAGGTCATCTGCAGCAGGTGTCATATCATATGGAAGGTATTGTATACATGTGTGGAGAAGCGCTACCCTGAATAAAAAAAAAAAAACTCAATTTAAAAGCACACATCGTTATTGTCGGGCAGAATCCTCGTACCTCCAAAATGATCACTTTTAAGATCGCAAAATGTTTACACCCATTAAAGCTGCTCAATGTAGCAATTTTCACAGAAAAATAAAGAAATCTTTACAATAGCCTTTTTATTCGACAATTTATGTCTCAAACATCTTCTGCTTAGCAAATTAACACCTTAGCTGTTCACAATGGGTGCTCCTGCATGCCTCTGGTTAATAGTTTTCAGACTGGATTCTGGTTCTTCCGCCCTCTGTGGATGTGACATCATGCGCACAGGGTGTACGTGAAGCGGGGAGTATGCAGTTTCGTTTTTTGGCCCCACGTGGCAGTAGTGATTCGAAACGGCATTTTATGCATTGAGCAGCTTTAAAAATGCATCATTATAGAGAGCAAGCCATTTTCAACACTTTTCATTAGTCAATAAATAACTCCCACATTTGGCTTGTCCAATAGTATAGATTTGTGAAAAAATACAAATACACTGGTCCCTCACAACTTCACAGTTCGCAGATTTGTATTCGGGTCCATTTTTGCTGCTATTTTTGTCCTTTTTTTGTAATATTTGAGTAAATAAAAACAGCTCTTTCTTTCAATCAACACAATCTATAACATTTTTAAACTAATACAATATAACATAATATATATATATAAACAACATATTTAATATATACTAGTAAATTAAGAAACGTGTACCATGATAAGTTGTCAAGTAAAATGTTGACATTTTTTGTCTTTTAATTCTTTTTAGCAAGTCAGTGTCCCGTCACTGGTGAGCTATTTAAGAACAGACCATCGCCGCCCCCTTCATGCACTGCAGGAGAAGTAGACAAACAAGTTCCTTGAAGGCAATTAACTTCAACAAGGCTGCTTGTTTACGCACCTCTGCAAGAAGAGCTCATTAAGATGGCAAACAATATAAGCGTTTATTGAAGCAGCTTTTTTTAACGACCTCTACTTTGCGGAAAATTATCTATCGCGGGTTGCCGAACATATCACCTGCGAAAAGTGAAGGAACACTGTAGATTTCACATTGGCTCACAGCGTACATGAACCATGTATAGTTTGTATATACTGTATCTATGGTTTTCAGCATCAAATAGCTTCTCAGTAGCAGAGCTGCATTCGTGATAACAGAAAATAGCAAAAATCTGCTAAAGTTCGTATCCCAGCAAATTTTGAACATGGTTTGAGAGGGTTTGAGTGTGTCCTTCAAGTGTCTTTTCAACGCTTTGCAACATTGAACAAAGCCTGCCGAAAAAGCAACACGTGCACACCCTTGCAAGCCTTTGCCGCTTGTCGTGAGATACAGGCTTAATTGACAGCTACTGAAATAAGAAGAAAAATGTCTTCAAAAAAGCTGATAAGCATTCAATTAGCATTTTCCAACAATTAATGAGGGGAAAATGAGGGAAGAAAATACTTAGAAGCCAGCCCCCCACCCACACTCCAAATATTAAAAAAAATATTGGAAAAAAAGAAAGAAAACAAAAATCTGTATCAGTATCAAGTATGTGTGGGGGTCAACTGTATACAGCAGGAGTGCTCAATGCGTCGTTCGCGATCAACCAGCCGACCACGAAGGTCATCAATCCCGTCACTTCATTGTGCATCTGAATTCTTCTGGCATGCGTACAGGCAGCAACGCAGCAAGCATCGCTGTGGCACACGCCCATTGCCTTATTTTTATGCAAGCGAAGCAAGAGGTGCTTGCTGGTCTTTCCAAAGTCATAAAAATAAAGTATATACAATAAACATAATAATGTTTTACAACAAGACTGAACTATATTTACCATTTAAAAGGTACTTGGATAGATTTGGAATGATTGTGGTTTAAAAAAAAAATCACGAGTGCACACCGTTCGCCTGGTCGTGTGTTCCCATTCACTTGAATGTGATGCTCGCGCTGCAGTTAAATGAATGGGGCTGGGTTCTCCATTCAGAATTTTGCGAGCCGGTCGTGAAATCAAGATCGCAATATCTCATCCATGGTGGTCCAGATGAAACTGTAAATAAATATGGTTAAATGTTGGCGCGACTTTCGTGCAGTGCGGTGCTAATTTTAATAAAAAAATAAATAAAAGATAGATCGCAGGAAGTTGGCTGCTTGCAAAGTAGATCTTGTGTTACGGTCCGGCCACAGAGCGGAGTTGAGTCTGTCGGCGTGTGAAGTAGAGGACCCAAAATGCAGGGAGGCAGGAGAACCACGGCAGGAGTGTGGCTTAGACTGTTATGCTTTATTTTACAAAACACACTAACCAAGGAACTGGTTAGCATAAAATAACAAAGGAACTGAAAAGGTACAAAATCAAAATGACAAACAGAACTCCGGGGATGACCGTGACAAGCGGCAATGATCCCACACAGACTGATCATCACCCGGGAACTAAATACACCCGCACTAATTGGGGTAACTAGCCACACCTGGGACCAGGCACAAGTGGCCAACCCGCGGAAGGGCGGGAACCCACTCAGGGCCCTCAACCAAAGCCAGATCTTCCCAGACATGACATCTTGGGGCAAAAAAGTGTGGGCACCTCTGGTATACAGTATTGGTGGTGTCGTTACAAAACCTCATAAGTCACAATTTGACCATTTTTTCAAAAAACTATATTTTGGTCAGTCCGCACACACGTGTGGGGGTTATTATTAAAAATTATTGACCAATCTAAAGAGTTGAAAATGGCTTTCTCTCTTTGATGATGCAATGTTCGTGGTTGAACAAACATGTCGTTTTGTTAGTTTCCTGAATTGTCTATTTTGAAGGTGCAAGTTTCTGGTCCAATGCCACCAATATATTATCAGTAAGGGCTAGGTCTATTGCATCTATCTGTAGTTGGGTTTCCATCCACCCATTTTTATTTGAATTTTCAAGAATGCGAAAATAAAACTGAATGGAAACGCTAGAAATTCCAAAAAGGGCCCAAATTCGCAAAAAGATTTTTACGCTTAGAGGTAGTGAATTTTGAAGCGTATCGAAAAAAGGAAAATGTGAATTTTGGCTATGGCAACAGGAATAACTGCGAATAACTGCTGACAAGACCGGATAGACATCGCACGTTTTGATCGGATATTACATCACACGTACGTTTGTAGTCAATGGCGGACGACAAAGATATATTTTGGGGGACGTCGAAACAAATCTTTTGGGAATTAATTAAAAAAGTGGATATTGTTGCAATTTTAGATGGAAAAGAGCAAAGAAACGCTACGGTTTATCAAGAATTACAAAAGCAAACTCATACAACATCATTGCATGGCGCAGTCACTTCCTGGTTTTCTTCTTCTACTTTTAAATTACTGGTGGATCAGATCTCTATGGTGCATACCACACCTACAGCGGCGGAGTCCACTCTCAATATTCGCAAAAGAAGAACAGATGGAAACGGGCAGAAGGCGCATGTCCGTTTTGCGCATTTTCTGTGAATTCGCTTAAAATGTTCAAAATAATTGGATGGAAACCTGACTAGTGTTGGGGAATCTTATATGCATTTTTGTTTTACAGCTCAAGTCCCACAACGACCCGGTGGGATATTTTCGAACCACCCGTTGGTATACGCATATACAGTATCTTCAAACTTTTACATATGTGTAGGCGTAAGAAAGTGTTGTGGTATTTGATTGGTGCATGACGCCCGCAGTGTTGGAAACGGGCGAAAACCTCTCACTGATTTTTCATGGTTTCTCAGCCTCATTATATATACGTGGCAATTCTTCTAATCATTTCAATTTGTCAGGGTTGTTAACGATGCTCTTCTCCATGGTGTGTCAAATTTACAAGACACTTTCATTTTCAATTTACAGTTACATTAGTTCCATTGCCTAAAATGGTCATTGACAGCTTATTTCAAAGGTGAAAGCGCTGGAACTGGAATGGAATGGCTTTGATACTGATGGTGTATTTGCACGGTGCACAATAAATTGATATTATATATGATATTGATGTGGCATTATTATTACCAATACTGGAGATTTCAGAATCAGATTTATTGGCCAAGTAATTTGGAATTTGTCTCCACAGTTACGACCCGTCCGAGAAACATGAAAATAGCAATGACTGCAACAGAGGAAGAGGAGTGGGGAGTAGGGAGGAATTTCAATTATTTAGCCTTTAACCTTAAGGTATCTTTAATTGTGCATGCTCGTTTTATTATCTAGTAACAATTTATTATTATGTGAGATGTCTCATTTCAGACATGAAACTATTTTTTTTCAAGCAGTGCAAGGCTATGAAAGTTAAAATAAGCCAAATCCAACTGGGTTCAAGTTGAAAATTGCCGAAGTATGCATAAATGAGTGGAAAGCATGGCCTGACTGCGTCATTTTTTTCTCTCACTGTCTTCCAGGGAATCACAATGCCAGTGGAAGAAGACCAAGGTAAAGAAAGGGTGCCAGGAAAAAGGGGGGGTGTTTGCCAATGTACATATATTGTGTGGCTATTTTGGGATTGCCACGGTCATCCAGGGGAGCACCGCCCAGGCCTGCCCTCCATCTCTATGGGGATGGGCGCTTCATAACTTTGATGGATGGAAAAAGAAGGGAGGAGTGGCAGGTGGTACACAGGAGTGTGGCACAGCTCCCACGACGAGGAGCGTTTCACACAACGACCCGCCACTAACGACTCTCCCCGGAAAACACGCAGGCCTCTGCTTGCAGCTCCATGATAAGCAGCTTGTTGCATTTGATAGCTTGATACAACAGGAAAGTCATGGCCAAAAGTTTCGGCAGTGATTCAAATTTGGTGTCTCACTGACTTTGCTGCTTCAGCATTTTTTATATTGTAAAAAAAACAATAACCAAACAATAAAAATCTATATTTTTTTACTGCTGTTATTTTTAATGTTATTTTTTATGCGCTTGTGCAATTGAATCAATCCCTTCCAAATTAAATTAGTCCTACCACATTGTAGAATAAATTAATAAATAAATAAAACATGTTTAAAAAAAAATACATCGTAATTTTCTGGGAGTTGGGGTGCCAAAAAAATACATCGAAATAACAAAAATTTATTCTAACTTACTTCTAATAAAAATAGGTTTGTTTCCATCATTAAAATACAGTTTGCAGTTTTAATTTCAACAAGATTCTGCCTTATTTTCAGTTTTATTTTAAAGTTTATTTCCTTAAATAACAGACAAATATTTGGGAAATTATGTTTCATTTATGAACATATTTTAACAATAAATATATGTATTTCAATATGAATGCGTTTTTTTGGGGGTGTGGAACAGAAGTATTGTGTGTTTACACAGTTACAGTGATTTCATGTTATTTTACATTCAGTGAACAAGATCATAGTCTATTGTTGAAAATTAAATGATATTTAAAAAATGTATATTTTATATATAAATAAAATCAACATCGAAATTCTGTTAATCTATGTTTTTTTTTTGTTTGTTTTTTTTACAGTTCAGCTTTATTGTTAATAGCTTATGTAACCGATACTGCCCTACAACAACATACAGTATAAGCAATTCAACTAATAAAGTCATACAATACTAAATTGTTGTAGTATTTTATTTAAACAAAACATGAAACAACCAAGAATATTTTAATATAACCACAATAATAAAAAGAGAAACAAAACTTTCAATTATTCAAACTTTAGAGAAAACGTCAACACACAACAAACGTGTTACTTTATCTTAACAGCTCAACAAAAATAATTGGGGACTTAAGTTATGCATGGTCACTACACCACTTATTAATTCACACTTGAATGCACTCAAAACACATTTCATTGTTCATAAATATATCATACTAATGATACATATGGTTCACCTTGTGCCTACACAGAAAAGCAATAGTCAATAATGATCTTGGATCCCAGAAGGGCATAAGGCACATAATAGAAACTTTGCTCATATAGTTTAGTCATGCTTTTATACTATAGTTCCCAAAATGTATGCAAGAGCTACATTGAAATCCATTATCAGCTAAATAAGAAACATTAGGCCAATGTGCATGCTCTGTAAGACAGATAACATAGGAAAGAAAGGTTAATATGAGAGCAGGAAAGAGCATAACATTTGGTGTGGGAGCACTACCACCTGCCTCTATATCTATGGTAAAGTGCATCATATTTTTTGTATTGGGCGGAATCACTGGAAGTTAAAGTCTGGACAATAATATCACCAAAGATAAAACCCTTTGGTTTACACAGATCAATTATTGCCAGTTATAAGTAACAGTCCTGCCAGCTCCTCATTTAAATGACAAAAATGAGTAAAACTGAAGCGGTAGCATACTTAAATTATCCTTCTGCTCATTTACACATCAAATCTGCAGTGAAAGAAGTTAAAGACTAAATCGCTTAGGAGTACTGTATTTTAGTTGAAATTCAGCAGGTAAGCATACCATTGTTTAACTATAAATGTGAGCAACGACAAACAAACAAAAAGTTCTATTTTCGGAATGTGGCTTTGTATGGTCAAGAAGAAACCTCGGTCCCACGTTGCGTGTTGTTGAACGATTGTCTGTGCATTATTATGTCATGGTCTGGGCATGACAAAACAGGCACTAGGGTGACAACTGGAATGAAGCGTAGTACAAATAGCAGAACACCAAAAAAAGAACAGTATATTGGAGGAGACAATTTCAAAGACGTAGCAAAATGCGTAGAATAAGCATAAGGCATATTGTCAAATTTGTGTTTATACAAAAGAACATGATACACAACATTCACTATAAACTAACAATGAGAACAAAGAACAAGAAAAAAAAATCTATATGTTCACATACTCCCTTTGTCATTTCCAACTTTTGTTACTTTTCCCCATAAACAAATCATCAAAATGATAGAAAAGTTGTCATATAAAAAACGTTGCACTTTGGGTTATAATTGACCATAATTTGCATTTCTCTGTCTGCTGCTGTTTGTCATCTTCACTACAAGTAAGGCACCAATTCATTTTCTGTGGTCTGACAGCACACGAAACAAAGTGATGACGCATGACAGTTATTATTGTCGCATACGTTTGTCCATGCATGAACATAACGTCAACATCACACTCCAAATGAAGATTGTCATTTGTCAATTAAGGCCAGTGTTGCCCTCGATATCACTTCCCGTTTGTACAAATAATATTACAAAAAAAATACTTACATAATTATAATAGATATTCAAACTTTGCCAGGCAGTCGATTTGAGTCTTTGATGAGGAAGGAACTGAAGTTAGCAAGAGTGGACGGATGGGATATCCTGATCGTGGTGGCTCTTCTTCATCTCCTCTCATTTGTACTGTTTTTACTTGATAGTTGTGTTTGCTGCTGCACAACCCTTGATCGATGATCTATGCATGAGTGTGAACGGAAATGCTGGAAAGGTCATTCCTGATGATCTCGTTAACTGTGGAAAGAAAAAGGTACCAGGTCATTTTTCTAAAATCACACCTGAGTGAATACAATATAGTGTAGTGCGTCTTTGCTGGAGGTTGCGACGTCACGTAACTATTGTACATTTACATAAAAAAAAAATCAGATTAATCTTCTTAAAAAAAAGTGAATTATTCACTGTATTTTTTTATGCAAATGGACTCGTTTAAATTTCAATTAGGTTTTTGACCTCACAGTACGTAAACATCTCTTATTAACTTATTCACTCGCAGCCATTTTCACTGAAGCAACCCCCTCCGCTCCCTGCTTTTTAAAACTGGATTTTGACTGATTTTGCAAGGTTCACAGAATATTTTGTTCTATTGCTATAAAAACATGAAACTTACCAAAAGAAAGATTAGTCTCTTCTTTCATCAGGAAAAAAAGTATATTTTTATCTGTTTTCCAATCAACATTAGAATATAACTAAGTTTCATCATTATTCACAAACCTAAACACTGAAAACACTGGGAAATAGAGCTTGTTGCAACATGGCCCTGATTGATCTCTTATACTCTGCTGCCAACTGCTGGCCATTTTTGTAATTACTACTATTGCTTTAATTGACCTCTTCAGGTCAGAAGCTGTATAAAAGCCTTCTGTATACTCCTTCAAAACACAAAAACATATAAATACGTTTTGGGGAGTGCAGGACAAAGTGTTAAAAACATATTTATACATTCAAACCGAAAAACGTATTTATATGTTTTTGTGTTTGAATGAGTAAAAGTACTAAATTATATAAGATTGAACACTAATGCAGGTAAGGTGTCAGCATTAGTCTTGCTGGATCTCAGTGCAGCATTTGATGCAGTTGATCAGAATTTACAGGCTATTAAACAAGTTGCAGGATTAAACAGTATAGTCCTAAAATTTTGTGATGATTGCAAAATTTTAAATCTGATCGAACAGTCATGACTTGGGGTCCCTCAAGGGTCAGTGATTGGAGACCTTTTTGTTCGGTCTGTAAATATTAGAGTCAATTGCTTCAGAACGCCAATATTGGCTATCATGGCTATGTAGATGACGCACAGCTATAGTTATCAATTTCCTGAAACGACAGCAGTTCAATTATTGTATTGTATCACTGTTTAAAGCAAATTAACAACTGTTGGCAACGGCAGGTAAGAGAATGTGTTACTTTTTTAATTTTAACATGGTGTTTTATAAATATTGAGCACAAATAATACACTTTAAAAAAAACAACAACTAAAACTAATACTGGAACTAACTAAAACTAAACTACAATTAAACATTTTTAAATAACAAACTAATAAAAACTTACAGAACCACTCTGAAAACTAATTAAAATTAACTAAATGTAAAAAGCAAACTAAAATGAAAATTCCAAAACTATAATAAAAAAATTGCATTAGTGCATTGATTATACCCCTCCTACCACCAAAAGACTGTGAAAGTGGCTCTTGTGAGGATAAGAGGTTCAGAAAATTGATGGCTGGGTAGGGCATTAATGCATTTAATGCATTTAAATGAGCTCATGCTGTCAAGTTAAAACTTTCTAATTGATTGACACAAGTATGTCTATGCAAAGCTGACAACTGACTGCACTACATATTAAACAGATAGATACTATTCAACTACAGTCATGGCCAAACCATTTCATTGAAACAAGATGACACCTCATTAAAAGACCAAGTTGTAGAACACAACTCACGCAACAGGCTGTTGCTGTGCTGTACATGCACGAAGCCTGAGATCACTTTGGGCAAAAATGACATCAAATTAGTGCTATTCGGAAATACCGTTGACCAGGAATCCAAACAATCTATTGTCCTTGAAAAGTCATATCGGCCCCATACACACATCTCTTTACACAAGTCATCCTCATGTCTTTCCTGTGCCCGCGCCTTTCCCACAGTCAGGCAGGCGCAGATCAGCCTGCTGCTTTTATCTGCTTTGTATTCTTTGGCAAAACAGAGGGAAGTGACCGAGAAGATGGCGAGGACCTCGAGTCCTACAGCTCAATGCAAACAAGAAGCTCCCCACCTATAAAGCTGTTTGTGATAAAGCCAACTGATGTAGACAGAGGCAGACGGAGTCTAACGGTGAGGAGTCAAGACAGGAAGTCTACCCACCTTAAGGCAGTGTGTTATTACAAGATACTGTTTGGTGACATGCTGATTCACTCAAGGCATCTCCTGAATAAGAAATGCAAGTAACACTCACTGGACAATTCAAGAGGCACAAGTGCATGATTTAGTGCAGTGGTTCTGAAACTTGTTGGAGGTATTGAACCCCACCAGTTTCCTATCTGCGTTCACTGAACCATTCGTTACTGGAAAATAAAATAGGTTCCCAACCAAACCAAATTCAAGACATAGCGTTCCGTTAGTTTTGCTAAATAGCTTTTTGTGCTGAACTGGAAATGCTCAACTTGGCATTGCAAATCATGCAGTTAGGATGCTGACTCCCATCACTCAACTCAACAAAAAAACAACAACAACACTGTTTTCTTAAGCAACAGATACAAGGAAAACAGCAGAAGCCCCAGAATTAAACCCTGTGGAACATCAAAAGTTATGTTATACATATTGCGCATATTTGTCCGACCACTTTCTTTTTGCTCTACATAATCAGTATGAAGGGATTACAGTAATAAAGAAATTCACGACGTACCATCACAACGGCCACAAGTCGACTACTGAACACAGTAAATTCTTTGCAGCACAGATGGGCCTACCCTAGGATTATGGCATGATCACCTGCAGCCAATGATAGCCAAGTGGGGCGTATCATCATGAATCATTTGAGACAGGTGTGCCTTGACCTCCGCCAAACCCCTGAGACTGACTAAGACTGATCAAACCCAGGTTAAGACCAATTCATCTAGGGCAGAGGTGGGCAATCTCGGTCCTCGAGGGCCGGAGTCCTGCAGGTTTTGGAGGTTTCTCACTTTCAACACAAGCTGATTCCAATCAACAGTATCGTTATCAGGCTTATGCAGAGCTTGCTGATGAGCTGATCATATACAGTATCAGCTGTGTTGGAGAAGGGCAACATGCAAAACCTGCAGGACTCCAGCCCTCGATGCCCACCTCTGATCTAGGGAGATCAATAAATCAGGTGAATTTGATAATATCATATTGAGTAGGGATGGGTACCAAAGACGGTACTTTTTGTGGTATGAACTGATTTGGGTCGGTACTGATGAGCACCGATTGACGTAAAAACAAACGGTACCATGTTTCGGTTCTGAAGCACGTCTTTCTAAATGGTGATTGTGCGGGAGTAAAACAGTTGACGATATTCCAAAGCGCACTTGAACACAACATGTTTACACCAGCGTACTAACGTCACGCATTCGCGCGTGATTTTACACGCTAAAATTACATTTACGGGTTTTCAAACGAGCGAGATTTTTGGGCACCAAGCCAAACAGTTTATAAAGTATGACAGCCTACGCACTGGGGGTAGGCTGGCAATGCCTGGTTCCGCAAAATGAGTGCATGACTGAGACCGAGAGGGAGATGTCGGCGGCGTCCTCCCTCGCTGCACCCACGCACGTCGCCGAAACTAAGAGGTCAAATCTTTTTTTGGGGGGCTATATAAGTCTATTGTGGTTTTGAACTTCGAACTCAGCGTGTGGCAGGCTTTACATTCCTGAAAAACAACTACACAATAAAAAAATATTTTTAATTAAAATTAATTATGTGTATTAATTATAGCCTATTTCAGTAATAGTAAAATGTTATACCTTTATTTTTACTATTCCACTCTGTCTCATTTGTTTTAAAATTTAAATCATCGTTATTTGTCATTATTTGTCAAATTTTATATTTTGAAAAGTAATTGTTATATTGATTTTTTAAAAGATTGTACTGTTAAATAAACAATGATGAACATTTTTACCAGCCAAATAAATGAATAAATTAAATTTAAAAAACTAAAAGTGTGTGTGTGTGTGTGTGAAAATTGCAAAAGAAAATTGGTACTGTTGAGTACCGGTATCGATTCTCAGGTACCGAGAATTGGAACAGTACCGGTTCAAACGTGAAAGGTACCCATCCCTAGTATTGAGAGAGTATAACTGGGTTTAATATACAGTATACTGTATAATAATAATAATAATAATAATAATAATAATAATAATAATAATAAAACAGGCCAAACACACACATAAACACACATGAACACGCACATACACACACACACACGCACACACACGCACACACACACACACACACACACACACACACACGCACACGCACACACACACACACACACACACACACACACACACACACACGTGTTGTACGGGACTCACCTCCTGATACAGGAGGAACTCCCACTGGAAAAACACAACCTGTGCCAACACTGCAGGCTGTTTTGAACTCTATTTGGCTCAACAGGCATTTACACGCTCAAGGTTATTTTTAGCTCTGCCATTGCAGGGCATGAAGGATGTGCGCACACGTTTAACAATGAAAACATCTAATTTTTATATTACTGCTCATCTCTGGAGCCAAGGTGAGTAACAGCTCCAGGTGTCTGGAGCTCTCCTGAAGAGTGACGGGAAAATACAAAAGTTTGGTAACAAAAACATCAAAGCCACAAATAGCTTTTATATTGCTGTTGATTTTAAAAAACAATACCGTCACATCCTTTCTTTGTTCCATACTATAACAGCAGTGATGTATCTTCCTTTATCAAGTCATACTTTCCACCGGCATCGTTGATCATGTTCCATTCTGAGAAAACGGGTGCTAAAGTGACACAAAACGTACAAGTTTTCCAATTTGTTTTGGTTTTACGTACACAGCGTCAGTGAGGCCCGCAGAAGCAGGATGTGGTCACAAAAACACAAAAATCGTTTGCGCTTTAATGTGGTTGATTGCATGTATGTGGTAGCCTCTTCCTATTTTTTTATGACAAAGATCTTGTAAAGCCTTGAACAAAAACCAAAAAAAGCTTAAAAAAAATTGGCATCAGTCAAACAAAACACGAAAAAGTCCGGTATGTGTCACGGCAGACATGAGAGAATTTCATTTTGGAATCAATCTCACTTTCTCTGAAGTGACTTGATAACCTCAAATATGCAGCATTAAGGAACGCAGACATGCTTGGGAACATTTTGTTCAACATGGAGTCTGCCTGCAAAATCTCATTCTGTTTCATAATGAGCAAGGACAGGTGGACCGCTTTAAAATGAGGGCTATTTTACACCATTACACTATTTTATGTTTGAACTAATTAATCTTGTCATCTCAGTGGACAGCTGGACAAACATATTTGGCTTGGTTGTTTTTTCTGACTTAGTTCAGTAGCTCAGTCTAATCATGGAAAGCTGTAACTGAGAGGATACACTCTCATGAATAAACAAAAACAGTGGAAAAATGAACGGCGTTATTCCCCTGGTGAAAAAAGAAAAACATGTCGCATTAAACTGACTCAATTATTAGTGACATTGTTCATTAGGTGCAGCGCTTTTGCAATCGGTGGAGCGTAAGGACAACCTGGCATGACTGAAATTGACACTGCTTGGGCAGCTGGGAGATCTATTTAATAATATGTGAGACACCAAAATATGAATGCTCTTTACAGACATGTCAAATCGACTGAATGATTGAATGGATAAATGAACTTGGCACATATTCAAATACATGTAAAACACATTGTAGCTTGGCACCCTAACCCTAACCCAGTATGTGAACCAATATGTAGATTTAGGCATGCTGAACAAAAATCGGTCTTCCCAAAAGACAAAAAAAGAGTACACTCTAAAAACAGTTGGGTCGAAAATAACTCAATTATGTGTCAAAAATGGACCGATCCTCTACTTGGGTCAATTTGACCCAACTTTGGGTCAAGAAATTAGTCTTTTAGTGTAAAACAACTCATAAATACTGGTCAGATCCTTTACTTGGGTCAAAAAATTGTATAAAACAACTCTTTTTTGATCCATAATTGGATTACTTTTGACCGAACTGTTTTTAGAGTGTAGACTACATGAGACTGCGTAGGTGGCAGCTTGTTGGTTCAGGTTCTAATAGGATAATATAATCTAGAAGGGTCAATAAATTAGAACATCTATCAGACACCTCAACTTGACAATTGCGGCAATAGACATTTTATTTTATGCCACTGCCCAGAAAAACAAAAGTTGAGCAAGTTGAAATTGAATAGAAACAGAATGGACACTGGCTACAGGTTTTATTTATCACTGAACCACATTTGTGTCAAAATGGTGTCCAGACTGATGCAATCCCTGACACGTTCATCCAATTTGTCATTTTCATTGAGCACAGCTATAATAGCTGTGATTTTCATAAATGTCTTATGTTGATTGACTGAGTTGTTACTTCTGAAAGTTCATCCATCCCAGATCAGCCAAGATCCAAACACAAAAGCACTCGAATGTGAGGTTCAAGTGTGATCTGACTGCTCTTCTGTAATTCAGCCTAAAATCCAATGAAATAGAAAGATGGCCGATGCTTCTGTCAGAATGATCATTTTAGTTTTGCCCAATTTAGTGCCAGATACCACGGCACTTAGCTAATAGATGGATCCAAAGCAGTGATCCGAATTTTTTGGGGATGTTCAATGCCACTTTTTTTTCAGACCGATACTAGTACGAGTACTTAACTCTGAAGTAGTCAGCGATACAGATACTAATGCTGCCTTCGAGGAAGGTGGGAAGTCGCACTTTTCTGACTTCATACTAGGAAGTACGCACAAGAACGCCCCTTTGAACTCAGATATCCGAGTTGCAAAGTCGGGAAAAAAAGGATTCAAATTCACCGACTAGTTTAAATCTCGACAATGGCGAACCTCACAGAGACAAAGACCCTGAATGGCAAAACATAATTATAAACACATTTAGCTATTTATTTTTTATAACATTAATTTAGTTACTTTATGTAACCAAATGTGATTTTGACTGACTGTGTTAACCAGAACAACAAACAATTTATCGGAATCAGTCATCATCTCGAATGCTTTGAGGTCAGAACTGTGACAATCCTAGTAGAATATCGACTTCCCACCGTCCTCGAATGCAACATATGTACTCCTAGTACTTTTCATACATAACACTTGACAAAAAAAAAAAAACTATGACAGATAATTTTTAGAGATAATTTTAAGAAAGACCAATTTATTACAATACTGCACAGGGGTGTCCAAGTCCGGTCCTCAAGAGCCCCTATCCAGCCTGTTTTCAATTTCTCCCTCCTTCAACACATCTGAATTAAATAATCAGGATCGTTATCAGGCTTCTGCAGATCCTGCCGATTAGCTGATTATTTGATCCAGGTGTGTTGGAGAAGGGCAACATGAAAACCAGGCAGGATAGGGGCTTTTGAGGACCAGACTTGGGCACCCCTGATATACAGTTGCGCTTGAAAGTCTACATGTTTATTAGCATAACTGCAAATGTACAAAAGCTAAATGCCGCTTAATGACACATAAAGGCTATGAATCGTCACCAAAATTCACGTGCACGTCTACGCATGTCAACGTAAACCTTGAAAAATATCAAAATAATTGCCACAGTATTTTGGATTTTATGGGCATTAAACATTTTTCTCACCATCTACATACCCCTAAGTTAAGTAATCTTTCAAGCACAACTATAGCATTTTTCCTTAAAATTGCATGCAATTAATGGAAATTTTCTATTCTTCCCATTTCTAATGACTATTTCCTGATCGTAAAATGGCCACAAGAGGTCAGCCGATATTGGTATTGGACGCTGTCGCAAGTACCGAAACCTTGAAATAAGGCATTGGCCCGATACCAATATCTGTAATCGGTACTGGCGCATCTCTACTAATTAAAATTAGGGGTGCGAGGCGATAAATTTTTTGTTTATCGTAATCACTTGCATGGCTTCAATAGTTAACTCACGATTAATTGCAATTTTTTGTATCTGTTCTAAATGTAAAATAAAATGTACAATAAAATACTTTTCTTAAAGTTGACCTGTTACAGCGTCTTTATCAAAACTGTTAGTGAAGAGTGTTGTGCACTTGGGTTCAATAACGTAGGTAGAAATCATTGGAAACCTTGTGGTCTGGAGGCCCCATAGCCGCTCTGAGTTTCAGCAGGTGAAACCCGATCTTCAGCTAAATCAGTTGTGACTGGCAATGAGCTGGCGGAGAGTGACGCCACCCTCCAGCAGCTTCTGAACTGACTTAAGAAAGCGGGACCTCTGACCTAAAGGCTGTAACAGAGGTTTCCTGCCAGGGACTTCTGTTCTCACATTTAGTCTCAGGATAGCAAAGGAGAGCGGGGCACCTTCCTGAACTTTAATCACTTTCACTGCACGAATAAAGTTTCAGCTGCTGGGGTCACGGACCTTCATGCTGTATCGTGAAGGCTGATGTTTCCTCTGCTTTCTCAACACTCGCGTATTAGCACATCAGCCTTGTGAGAAAGAGGAGCTCGCTTCCTTCTATTGTGGCATCCAGCTCTCGCTGCATGTGAGGAAGTGTGTCTGTCATACAATATGGGTAATACAGTATAAACACTACTCACAAGACTCGAAAGAGACTGGTAAGAGCAAGTTAAACCTCATTTGAACTTCATGTGGAATTGATTTGGTGGGGAAGCCAAACTAAAGATCCAACTTGCTGGAGAGAGACAATTGAATTTCCTGCTACATATTACTTTTGTTTCCCCACTATATCAAATCTTCTCTTGGCCTCAGCAGAAAAACTTAATGGACAATTTGCTGCCTCCCACACACACGCACGCACGCACACGCACAAACACACACACACGACTCAAATGGCTGGGCGGAGAGCCTCTGAAAACGTCACTTATCCTATGCCGATAAGAGCAGCATGAAAAACGAAAAGGGGTTAAGTTAAAAAAAAATGAAAATAAAGTAGAAATTAAAAAGATAAAAAATTTTTTTAAATGACCTCAGACAGGCATATATATGATGAGTAGATATAAAAAGACTCATTGAAAGAGACAAACACTTTTGTCAATAAAAATCAATTGAGGTTTTGCCAGTAGACCTCTAATCTATCACTGTAATCCCTTCGGGTCTAATATAGAGGAAGTTCATTTCCACAACCAAGTTTAAGTGTTAAATTCTGGACTTTCTTGAGAAAACCGTTGACTACTGGCACAGAAGACGGAGGCATTAAAAAAAAAAAAGTCCTAAATCTCAAGCCATGTGACACTTTGGGGACAAGCATGTCTTCAGATCAGAATCACCCCCCCTCCCCG
Organism: Vanacampus margaritifer; assembly: GCF_051991255.1. NCBI lineage: Eukaryota > Metazoa > Chordata > Actinopteri > Syngnathiformes > Syngnathidae > Vanacampus > Vanacampus margaritifer. The sequence goes on along the minus strand of NC_135440.1, from coordinate 6,830,589 downwards.
AAAATCAATTGTGTATTTTGTTTTTTAAAGTAAACCTGTCATTACATTTATATGTCCCTTTACGCACCAATATATGCTATGACTCCTAATTGTGGGGCCAAATTCAACCAATCAGAAACAAAATAGCTAATGACAAGCAAAAATAAATACATAAACAAATAGATAAAAAAATAAAAGTACAGAACATGGCAAGCACATCAGCCTCAGACTTAGTCGGAGGTTTGGGTTTTAACCTTAACCTGGGTCTTTTTGTTTGTTCTGGGTATTCTGGTTTTCTCTTACATTGCAAAAATGTGCATGGTTGGTTAATTGCAGACTCTTAATTTGGCTACACAGAAACAGAGCCTTGTAGTACATATGCCAGGCCTGAAGTGGCGCTGTCACGCCTAACAGGAAGTCACTCAAAACTGAGAATAAAAAGCCTGTGTGATGTAGACGAAGGCTGTGTCCGAATGTCCACCCTTAATTAATCTATAACCCCTCATTCACTATATCAGGGGTGTCCAACTGGCGAACCGCGGTCCAGCTCTGGACCCCGAGACCCTTTCATTTGGACCTCCAAGAATATGTAAAATTTTTGAATAGGAGCGTGCTGGGGCGCGAGGGCAGCTATGCCTGAGCCGGGGTCCGGTAAGCTCGCAAACTTTTGTTTGTTTCTTGGGGTACACGCTTTCTCACGACAAACGTGATGAAGTATGGCGTTGTCAAAAATCTGAAAAGTAAACCCTGAAAAGTGAACGGACTGAGGCATACGCTTTAATTTTACCGGCATCGAGGGCTACAAGCCCCGTGAATCTGCCTTCGAGTGCTCATTGCGCGTGCAGGGGATTTTGGGCACAACACAAAAAAAATCATTTTACTGACTCCGGAATGGTCGAGGAATGTTTGAAGAGAAGGAAGGAAGGAGAGCGACTCAAACATCAAATTCCCTTGTCATCTACAACAACACTGAACAAAGCAGCTATCGGAGGATGCACAGCCCCAGATGGACAGCGCCATCCAAAGTGCCCGGTGTTTTTCGCTAGCTGCTGATGAATGAAATAAACTGATGTAAGTAACAATACTCAGCTTTGAGTGTATGTCCGGTTCTATCACGAGGAGACCAAAACATTTCTAGAGGACATTTTGGGTATCAGCTTAGAAAACACATACGAGAGGAAAGGACATATATTTGGCCATAAAGGAAATGCTGAAAGAGAAAAGAAATAATGTGACAATTGTTGTATCCATAACTAATGAAGGGGACCCTTCCTTCAAAGATTTAGTTTTTGTTATTGACATGTTTACAATTGAATAAAAGAGCAGAAAATGAAATTATTGCGGTTGGGTGTTTTTCATGTCTGGACCACGGTCAATTGGGCTGATCGGGTTAGTGGACCTCTTGCCAATTTAGTTGGGGACCCCAGCACTATATAGTCCCACACTATATAGTGGCCTAATATATAGGGCCCCCATTTGGTTTGGTGATTCGGACAGCCGGCCCACTACTTTCTTCTCGTGTGACCACCGTACATGTCATGACGCACCGGCACATAACTCTTCAACTATTTATTGTGAATTAAATGTTTTAAAATTGTATTTTATTTCTTTTGTTGGACATATTTTCAAGTAAAACAAATTAATTATTTCCATAGTATATAGTTAATGTACTGCGATTGATTGGCAACCAGTTCAGGGTGTACCCTGCCTACTGCCCGAGGCTAGCTGGGATAGGCTCCAGCACTCCCCGTGACCCTTGTGAGGACAAGAGCTTAAGAAAATGGATGGATGGATAGTTAATGTAGCACTTTGATTCTCATGCTTGCGCTGCCATGTTTTTGTCCTATTGTGTTCTATATCGACGGTTTGAGTGAGCATCCATGTTCACTACTTTTCAAAGTGTAGTGTGGGTAATTTTGAGTGCACTACATTTTCGCTCTTTGGACATTCGGACACTCCTACAAAATGGCGTGAGCCCTGAGTGGTGCCCTGTAAAGGGAGTAGTGTGTACATTCGGACACAGCCATTCTCGCATCATTGGCGGGGAAAGAGACGTGAGCGTGAAATGAGTGTGGACTGACGACGGGCTAGAACTCGTGCTTTGGAACTGAAGCCAAATCAACGCCAACCAGAGAACATCCGACACGATAATCATGCATTTGTGTTTTAAATGCTGGCAGTGTTCGCGCATGGTGACATGAGAACTGAGACAACCAGCTCATCATTTCAGGAAAGATTTGTATGTGTTGTACACTGAAACACGGGTCCCAATTGAAAATATATATATTTTTCAGGCTACTAAAACGATGAAAATTCTAAAGTTTACAGTAAAAAGCCTTTGTGGGTGCACTCTTATGCATTCCATTGCGGACGTAGCCTAAATTGTGCAGAGGGTTGAATGTGAGTCCAAATGGTTGTTTGTGTAATGTGCCCTGTGATTGATTGGCCACAAATTCAGGGTGGAGCCAAGCCTAATAAAATCTGACCTTGGAAAATGTGCATAGTTGTTCACTTAAAATTTTAAAAATAATAATTTAAAAAATAATAATAATAATGTGATCTGAGCTGAGCAATATCCCAAATTAGATTATCTAAAGAGCTTCAGTGAAATTTCCACCTCTGGTGTGCTTGTTTTGGCTGCAGTGGTGCGTAACCTTTTGTCTTTGATCATGCACTCAATTGCTGTGCCTCTCCCTATCTCGCCTCCCTCTGTGTCTCATAGCATCACTTCCCTCTCCTCCTTTTCCTCAACTTCTCATTTCCTCCAAGCCCCAGGAGGCTGCGGGTGTGCCCCGTGAGAGGGTGGTCCCCAAGGAGGATGAGGAGGAGGTGTTTACAATACATGGAGGCTGCTTTCTATGCTCACCATGAAATCACAGAGCAGTTAGTGTTAGGCTTCTCGGCAAAATATAGTTTGGGCATGGAAAGATGCCTCAATAAAAATGTATAAATCATGTCATAAAATTGACCAATATCAATATTACGGAATGTGAGGCTGGATAACAACACTTTTCATGGTTTGTTTTTATTGTTTGGTTCTGTAATGGATATGTATCAGCCTAACTGGTCAAATGTAATGATACCGCACATAGACACGCACACGCACACACACACACTCCCAATGATTAATTTGAGCGTGCTAGCCAAGTAAGCTAAAATGGCATGGCTGAATGGTAGAGTGGCTGTCTCACAACACAAATGTTGTGGGATCGATCCTCACCACTGGTGATCATGTAAGCAAGACTCTGAATCCTCACTTGCTCCCAGTGAGAGCTGGTAGCACCTTGCATGGCAGTAGCCGACCCTTATGTCTGTATATGATGCATTGTAAAGCGAGAACCAAATGGTGTTATTTTTACAAAAATCTAAGGCTATCAACCCACTGACCAGCGCGGCTCTTTATTAAGGGTTTATTCAGAGGAACAGCCTAAACATTATCATATATATACGTATATATTGTAAGGTGTTAGAAAAAATCGATTTGGCAATATATTGCGATGTTACAGTGCGGCCGAATCGATTTTTATCACTTTTCGATGGAAATATTCAACAATAATGTCTTACTTTAAGCATGGAATAAATTTGTTATATTAATGGAACATTAAGCCTTAATATTTTATTTCAGTGCTGTTCAAACATGAAACAGACTGCAACCAGTTTGTTAAATACAGTGGCTCACTTATAAGCCTGAAGTTTCAGATAAATAAATTATAAATAATATTATATATTATAAATAATTTTCATACAAATCTTACATTGTACATTTACAAGTTTACTCATTAGTATTTTCTAAATTAGAGTAAAAGAAAAAAATAGCAATAATCAATTTATAGATTCGTATCGGGATTAATCGGCACCTAATCGAATCGTGATTCACACCCCTAACATATATATATATATACACCCCAACAGGTTTGTAAGAACACCTTTAGTTTCCATTCAGATTTAAAATTTACTATGAGATACCATCCATCCATCCATCTTCGTAACCGCTTGTCCTCACAAGGGTCCCAACTGGCTTCGGGCAGTAGGCGGGGTACACCCTGGACTGGTTGCCAGCCAATTGCAGACTATGGGATACTATATTACAAAACACTCCCACAAATGTGTGCCATTGATTGCAAACAAGATTTGTTTATTAGTACTTACAAAAAAGTATTTTTTAAATTAAATATATTAAAGTACACTTTGCACAAATAAGTAGACCCCGAGAAAAAGACTGACAACTTGTTAATTCCAGGTCTAGGAGTCATGTTGCTATCTATAACAGTCATGGAGGTCATAGAAAGTACTATAAGTAGTCGTTGTTGTGGGTTACATTATTTTTAGCATTAGTTAATTTGATTAAACTGAAGATTTTGTAATCTATGCATTCTATTACAACTTTACTTTCATGTTGTGAGTTAAGTGCATATTCTACAGAAAACATTTTGTCCAAATTTTGGGAATTGTTCTTATGTTCATTGAGATTTTGAATAAAATCTTTATATTTTTCAAAATAGGTGTACTGATATATGCTCAGCTCTGTATATATATATATATATATATATATATATATATATATATATATACATATATATATATATATATATATATATATATATATATGTATATATGTGTGTGTGTGTGTGTGTGTGTGTGTGTGTGTGTGTGTGTGTGTGTGTGTGAATGCTTGTTATATCCACTATGCAGAGAGATGCACATAACTGCAAGATTGGGGAATGAAAAGAGACGGTTTTTGTAGGGCAGATTATGAACAGGTTTATGATCAAAATCACTCAACCATTTTATAAACTCACAATGCCGGATTCAGAATTAGAAACGTATGCTCCTGTGGAGGCTGACGCCGAATATGAGCATACTGAAACAATCATACTTCAGCCAGTTTCCCTCAACTGAGTGAGAAGTTGGCTGTGCGACGGAAAAGATGATGATTTATAACTGCATTTGTACATTTGCTTGAGCTTCTTTAAATCACCTGTCGCATGTTAGTTGTAAGGTGGGATTTTCAAGTTGTTTTCTTTTATTTATACACAGAGAAACAGTGTTCTCCCTGTCCAACAAGGTTAACCTCAGTGCACGCTTTATTGTTTACTATCCATCATAGACAGATGGCTTAGACTGACTCCCTCCTGTAACTTTTTTTGTGTGTGTGTGTGTAACAAAAGTGTGACCTTTGGTTAACATTTCTTAAATATATAAAGCCCCTCTGTGACAAGAGCATTTTTTTCCTCCTACTTGCATTGGTTGGTTTTAGGTCAAGTTTGTTCTGATTTGTAACACCACCTTTCACAAGGATTTCAAACGATTCTGGCAAAACTAGAACATTCTCCTCCACACGCAAGCAGTCAAAAGTCACAGAAAAGACACTCATTATTACTCTGAGGGTACTTAAATCTTACAAAGCTCCTGCTGGGCGTGCGAACATGGCTTCAATTTTTAAACAGCTCTTGGGATGCGGTTGGATGTGCTGAACTGTTGTCTGATTAATGCTCTGTGCAAGCTGCCCTCTGACCTTGAAGCCTAAATTGCACAAGACACAGAGTGGGGTGTTTACTTGGTGTACAATCGGAACTTGTTCAAGACTCAGACTTTTTTTGTTTTATGTTCAAATATTCTAGCCATTTTCTCATCAAAACAGTTTTGTTTTTGAATGTAAGTTGAGGATATGGTGACATTATTTTGTTTAAAGCTATCAGGGGTGCATCATCATGGGAGGGAAAAGCAAAAATAAAGATAAACAATTATACAGTAAACAGTATTATTATCCATTTGCAGTAATATTACGTATGCATTGTTTTGGGTTAGTTGTCAACAGGGCTGGACTGGCCATCTGGCCGGGCCAGCCTGAGTTAAAATGCCAGGGCCAATTTTTTTGTGCCAGTCCAGCCCTGGTTGTCAGGTTATTGTAAGTATGTGCAGCTTCCCCACTTGAAAGAGATTTATTCATCCACAGGTTTTGATTTGGATTGAATTCAATGATAAAGCAATGTTTTTTTCTTTAGTTTCTATTTATTTCACTATTTAGTACTTTAACAGTTCATCAAGAAGCTTCATTTCTGATATTAGTCACTGGCAATTAGATTTAGGACTTTGAGAAAACACTTTCAAAAATAACAAGATAAATGTGTTATTGTAAATAAGCGTAGGTACTAAGTTAATTTATATACATTTTCTTATTGCCCTTTACTTTGAAGTATTTCAATTTTGCTTTATAATCCTTTTACTTTCATATACAATTCAAAGTGCAATCGCCGCTATAATAAATTTAAAGCAATTTAGAAGCAACTAAGATGAGCAATTAAGAGTTAATTCAATGCATGTGACGCACAGTGCATAAGCTGCCGTTCTGCCTGGGCAAGAATACTGATTTAAAATTAATTCATCTTGCTCTTCTTCACTTATTTGTTTATATTGAGTTCAGCGCCCCCTAGAGTCCACGGCGCCCTTAGCATTTGCCTAACTCGCCTAATACTGGATACATGAAGCCAGAAGACAATGATTCCATTTTTCAGTGAGTTAAATTCATTCCCAGTTACTAATGTTGTCATGTTTCATTCACCTGACTTTGATGCGGGCAGTGTGGGTGCAGTTTACACTCAGTAACTGGGAAAACATTCTTGTACTTCAGTGTTAAATACAGTTTGTGCACTTTAAAAATGAATCCCTTTTCCTGACTAAAAAAGGTTCGTGAGCATAAAATGATTTCCCTCTTTGTTAGAATGTTGCTTTGAAAGCAGTTGAGCTTGGTCAAATACAATCAGTAGAGTCCGGGGGCCTGTTGCAATTAATAGCTGCAGTGGGTCACATGCCAACATTAAGACAATTGCATTTCAGTTGTTATGATCATTCCCTCCTCAAAAATAAATATGTTCACCCACTGCTTTGTAGGTCCCTACGGTGCAAAGAAATTAGTTGCGATCTTTAACTTTGCTGCTGTTTATCGCTATTATATTTCTTCAAGCACAAAGGGGGCACATTGAGTTTGTGTGTGTGTGTGTGTGTGTGTTTTTGGGTGTGCGCACATGTGCATGTGTCAGGCAATGGGAGACGCTGCCAGGGAAAAATCACCACGATCTCAAGCAACTTTCTTCCACCTCACTTTTTCCTCTCTTCTTCTCAGTCTGCCTGTCTGTGTCTACGTCTCAAGTCTTCATATGGCTGACCTGCTTCTTCTCATGCTCTTTGAATATTCCTGGATGGGAGGATATGATGAAATTCCTCTGACCCCAAATTTTCCAGATTCCTATCTCTAATTTAGGCCTATCAGCACACTGAGTTTCAACATTTGAAGACTTTTTGGCAAGTTTGCATGATCTGACAGCTTCAATATTTTGACAGTTGCACTTTGTGTTTACCTGTCAACATGAATGTAGTGGGTTCCTTAATGCACTGTAACATTGATAGTGCGCCCGTAAATTTGTTTCACACTTCTGCAAAGTATTGCAGATAGTACCTGTACTTTTTAAAATTCAAAGTCATCAAGACTACCTCCCCACGTGTATATTTTTTGCTTCAGGGTTACGACTACATCTTCCAGATTTCCACCTGTTTCTTTCAGGGCGCTACTAATTGTGCCAAGTGTTGCAAACCCAAGGGCTTTCCCTATCTCCCACAACTGGATCCCAACTTTGTCCTGGCATCTGCGCAGCAGGATGCTTTTTCACTGAGCGAACAAATTTCAGACAGAGAAGAGCTGTTATTAAGTGGTCTGGAATGGAGACCTGTTTCTGTTTACTGATGCTATAACTTAACATTAAAAACAATCCAATTCATTCAGCAATTCACTTTCTTCTGTTTTTCCCGTGGCAAAATGTGAATGTTAATTCCAGCTTTAGAGAAGTTCCACTTGAATTCAATTGATTTAAAAGTGGGCAATTTGCACTTTCACTACTATAAGGGTGACTTTCTTGCGGATCTGTGGATCCACCCAAATGTGTTAAGATTTGCTATGATTTTTCCACTCTCATTGCCAACTGGAAATATCCTCCATTAAAGGCTAATGTATGGTTTCTGTGTCTGCAGCATTTGTGGCATTTTCAACAAGATCAAAGATAAACAGTGGTTGAACAGTAGTGCTAGAACAACATATAAAGCATCTTAGTCACGGCCATTCAGTCCATTCAGACTAATGGTAGCAGTTAGTGGTGGGCGGATCGATCCAAATATAGATACTATCGATACCAAGTCAGTATTGATATCGGATTGATACTGTCACTATAATATTAATCCTGTAGTTTAGTTTCAGTTTGGCTCTTTTATGCACTATATAACAGGCATATCACAGTAGCCACAGGCAGACTTGCTCCCGCACTCTCTCCTTTACTCCTGTGTTTCGATCGTGTGCCGTCACGTGACTTAGCATCTCATCTTTGCAGTGAACACATACAGTATTGTACTTGAAAAATATTTTTTGGGGTATGTTGTTTTATGTTTGTTGGTGTGTGATAATCTTTTAACATCTTGTTTATTTAGGTTAAAAAAGAAGTGATGAAGGCAGAATTTTTTGTTATTTTTTGTATGATAAAGTATTTGTTTAAATTTATTTTCCTATGATCACTTTGTGCACATCAAGATAGAAAAAAACAAATATGTTGTTATGGTTGTAATGTCTTTGGGGCAGAGGGAAAAACCATTGTTAAAGTAATAAAAATAGGTTTTATTATTTTTCTATTTATCAATAAACTTTGTCCTAATGTTGTTCTTTGTTTAAAAAAGGAACCAACACAAAAACACTTAAAGGCTGAAAATTGATTGTGAATAAGCAATTCGATGATACATGAGCTACCTTAAGTAAAAATGAAATAAAAAGATATACCATCATTTTCAAAAAGCATTGATATTGGTATCGACGATACTGGTCCCGTACTTACTTGGTATCAGATTGATACCAAAATTTGCAGTACCGCACACCACTAGCAGCAGTGGACCTAACTACAAAAAAAACCCCACAAAATCTCAACTTGAGCGCAGATAAGGAAGATAAAGCTTTCTTGGGAAAATAGACTCCCTCCATGATCATCCTGCCGTTGCAATCAACCACACTGACATTTGTCATATTCCGAGGTGGTAGCTGCATGATCACAGATACTGTGTACACAGATTCATATCCCAGCCAAGCCGCAGGCCCTGTCTGAGTCGTGACCCGTTACGATCTGTGTGTCTCTGCGGCTTTTCGACTTGTGTTCCCCAAACCTCAGAATGTGAGCCACGTAAACCGACCCTCTAAACGGCTGTGTCAGGAGAAAGTGTATGAGATACGTCATGCGTGATTAACTTAAGAAACAGAGCTTCAAATATCTCGTGCTGCTTGAATCAACAGCGTTCTTGAGTCAATTCCAATTGTACTTTTCAAGCAGTATTTCATACTCTATGCAAAGTGTGTTGTTCCTTTTCTACACAGCTTGGGTGAATTATAGAAAATAAGTTACACCTTCCTCCAGTAGCAAATCTGACAAATTGATGGTGTTTTCACAGAATAAACACTAGTAATTGAAAATCCGAACCTAAGAATCACATCGACAATTTATGAGTGTCACATCCCAGATTAATGGGAAAATCAATTTATTTGGATAATTTAGGTGTAGTTTTTTTTAGCAGACACATTCTTTGTTCGTGACTGTGGATATTATGACAGAGCAATTGAAACCAGACCAGATCCTTTGCCTCTTCTGCCAGGGCTGTGGTGCGCACGCAGGCAAAAGCAAGCCAGCACATTTGGGCAATGAATGGATTGATTTTACACATTAATCTTTATGCATCTGATCAGGACTAATTATGTTCCAGATAGTTTGAAAAATATGTAATACGCACGACGTGACCCCATTGCCGCTTTCATATGTAACCACTTAGATTCAGTTATTTGTTCAACGTGCACACAATCCTGACAGTAGTGTCAAATATGTCTTACAAAAAAGCAAGCTGATCACTACCAGGAATCTAAAGGCTCTTATGTTCGGCCAATGGTGATAAATGATGTAAGGGGAGACAGAGGGTAATCCAAAGGTCTTCTACTAAACTGAAGTGACATGGTGGCTCAACTCTCCAGCACATAATTTCTTCATTTTCCTTTTAAAAGTAGCAAAGGACACAACTATTTGATTGTAAACAGAATCACAAGTTAAACCGCCAGTCCGCCCTCATGCGTTTGCTCCACAATGTTATCTGTGTCCCTCTACTGTATGTCATGCTACACACAATATTGACACCCAATTTGGCCTACTTCTTAGTTCAGGTAAAAAGCAGACTACACCTTGGACTGGTCAGTCAGTTGGACAGTCTATCACAGGGCACATACAGAGACTGTCACTGAGTTGGAACTGAACTAACACTGGCTGTAATATGGTGCAGTGCACGTAAAATACGGTGTATGAAGAAATACAGTCTGTATACATTGCTGTTATGTAGCATTAAAAAAGCTACAAGTTTGTTGGAAACAAAAAATACCATTATTTTGGGGGTTAGAGTTTCTCCCAAGTCTTCTACTTATGGCTTGTCATGTTTAAGTCTGCCAGGAAAACAGTATTCTAATGAGAAGGCATCAATAACAACAATAGTAAAATACCTACATCCTGTTTGCGGTCATTAATAATAAATAAACCATCACCATTTCTCTGGTACCTGTCAATATCACTTTGTCTAGAGGGCTGTGTTCTTGGCATTGCACTTAACCACAGCCTTTTTTCCCTTTTTTTTTTTCGACAGACATTTATCCAGTCTTGACCTTCATAAAAGCAGACATAGGTTAAAAGGTTGGGGGTCACTTGCCCGGTGAATACTTAGATATCTTGCTGACACTACTACTTAAAGACAGACAGGAAGTATAAAAATCATGCAGTATTTAAGCAACTCCGCTTTAGTTAGTCCCATTAGACACTTCCAACTTTGAATTTAATATACACCCTTCCTCCTAACTCCATCTTTTCAGTCGTCCCCTCTGATCCTAAAGCCAGCCTTGCGGCACACTCCAATGTTATCGACTCAGCATGTTTTCAGCGTGGTGTGGACGCACTCTCAATCATCATTAAGGGTTTTGGAGAGTCCTGGGGTCTGGGAAACGTTCCAGAATGTGTAAAAGTTTCCATGAGGAAACCTCAGTTGCTTTCAGAATCATCAGCGGTAGACGGAGATCCTCAACAAGAATAGAATGCCCCTTTTTGTTCCCAAAGGGCAGGGGATTTGACAACATTTTGATTTTCTCGTAGAGAAAACAAGCCTAGTGGAGTTGCAAATGCAGGAACCATGAATGGAAGAGGAAACAATCACAAGTAAAACCAGCCTGAAATGCAAAGCAATCAGAGCACATATGTTAACTGTCAGAAATTGACTGAGGCTGCTATGTGTTGTTTTGTTTTGGAGAATAAGGGTCCTCTGTGTCCCAGAGAGGCAGCTGGTACAAATCGGACCCCCTGATTAGCACTACTGTGCTGCATTCAGCTGCATTTCATGATATCACCAATCACTACAGCAGCTAATAAGACAGGACACACTGCAAGGAGCCTCACAGGACCAAATGCCTGGCCCAGTCAGCATTTTTCTCTTGCTCACACACACGCATCTCAAAACACATATATGCATACTGTGCATATGTTGCAAAATTATGTCAAATAGAAATATTTCTTGAAATATATACAATTCATGGTGAATTACAAGGTGAAAATAGCCCAATATGGTTTTAAAAATATCTATCCATCCCTTATTTTTAAACTAGCAGTTTTAAGAGTGTTATAATAATAATAATAATAATAATAATAATAATAATAATAATAATAAAACAATTGTTCCCATTTTGCTCAAATTAATGAAAAATGTATTTTGGAAAATTATATTGCTATAGCTGCTGATGTCATTTAACTTTGGTCTCCACCAAGGTTTTTTTTAGTTAACAAAAACTAACAAAAACACTCAAACTAAAATTCAAAAAACAATTTCCTTAATGAAATAAAATTTTTAAAAAAATGCTTTTTAAAAAAACGAAAACTAACTGAAACTACATTTAACGTTTACAAAACTAACTAAAACTAACAATAATTACAGCGATAATGTCCTTTGTTTTAGTTGTTGGTAATTAATTTAATGCATGAGCCTTTGGGGATGATTGTATATGTGATTTTAAATATATTTATTTCAATATTATTCGGAATAAGGACGTTTGAAAAGTGTGTCACACTGAAGTGACGTCATCTAGCAGTAGCCAATAGAAAAGCACCTTCAGATGACGTCACTCCTAGGCAACAATTTTTTACTTTTGGCTCCAAAAGCTTCGGCTCGCCTGCTTCTTCATTTAACTCACCCGAAATGCAACACTATTAAATGCATTATTCTTTTACCATAGTGTTTATTAAATATTGTGCACAAGTAATAAACTTAAAAACAAAACAAAATGAAAACTAATATTGAAACTAACTAAAACTAAACTAAAATTAAGCATTTAAAAAAATAAATCTAACCATTAAAAACTAACAGAACCACCCTGAAAACTAATTCAAACTAACAAAACTCTAAACAAAATAAAAACAAACTAAAATGAAAATTCCAAAACTATTATAACCCTGGTCTCCACACAATTGAGATTTTTACCAAAAACATTTTGAGAATTTTTTGAGATGTTAAGAGGGCAAACCACCACTGTGCTTGATATCACACTAGACCACATCTTATTTTGTGAGACTTCAGCTCAGTGAGCATATAAAGCAGGAGTGTCCAAACTTTTTCCTTCGTGGGCCACATGCATAAAACTTGAAGGACGTTGTTATAGGTGAAGGCAAACAGTTTGGGATTTTCCATAATTTGGGGTGGCCTGCAACCCTATATCCCACTAGAATAGCTCCGCCCCTGCCATGAGCATATTTCCACATTCAGAACCGATAATACTCATCAGTAATAAGATGACAATTTTTCAAGGAGTGTTTATATGAAGATCTTTGTCAGATCGTGATGCAGACAGCAGAAAGTGGAGGATAACATTTTTGCGTGGCGAGAAATATTGTGACTTTTACTTGTAAATAATTATCTCTATAAGTCATATTTATTAGTTGCAGCAGTCCAGCGCATCAGAGTGACATACACAAAAGAACAGTACCAATTGTCAAAAATTATTATTTTTTTGGATATGCTGAGGACCGCTCAAAGATGGCTGGTGGGCCACAAATGGCATCCTTGCTGTTACATCTCCACCTGTGTTTTCCATCAATCAAGTCTCTACGCTGCTAATAGTGAATCTGTTCATCTAACATCCATTGCTCTATATGGGAAAAAGTTATTTTAAATTTGGGATGCACAAGTACCGATACTAGGTAGCACTATCACCTTATCAGTACTCGCGACGGTGCCACTTTCGATACCACTTTCTTGTGGATATTTAAAGGTACATCGTGCCATTTAAAAAGGTGATAATAAAGCTTTTTCTACATCATGCATGCTCCACCAATGCCCAGATAAGTACGAAGAAGCCTGAGTGTGCGGACCCTGCATACTCCACAGTTTCTTTGGGGAGGGGAGGAGCGGAGTTTTTCTTACCTCATTTGAAGTCGGTTAATAATGTATTTATTTATTTAAATTAATTTTATTGTGTGTTTTATAAAAATATGTATTTTATGTACAGATGGAAAAAAGATCACAGAAAATTTCCACTAATTACCTGCAATATTAATGAAAAAATAATATTGCTGTCATTGTTTTTTTTGGAAGTTTTATGGATCAAAATTACTAATGGTATCGGTACTTGTCATCCGTATCTTTAACTACTCAAGTGTTGAGTACTCGTGCTGTTGTCCATCTGAAAAAAAGTGGTATAGAACATCCCTATTTTAAATTACATGAAAAAGTTCTACCATCATCCTTGAAACAGAATGTACGTGACCTTAAACGTTCCACAATGGATAACTTGTATGTTCAGTTGTATGAGATTCACATTGCACCTGATGCATGTAGTCTTCAAGCCACATTTGACATGCTGTTGTCTTGAAGGCCATTCTTAGGTAGGAGCAGTGATACGGAAACCGGCAGCGGGAGTATTGCATTCTGCCGTTCTCGCAACAAGTACAAGAGGTAAACAAAATCTACTTTGGAGATTGTGTATTGCAGTCAAGGGGTTTAAAGCTCAGACTCCCACCATGCTAACAGTGTTCCTTGTGGTACAGTAGCTCACTGTTGATAAGTTGAATGATTTCTCAAGGGCTATATAAAATCTAGTCCTGGCCAGAGAGGCACATTTCCTTTGCCTGATGAGAGCTAGAGGCCTAAGCATTGGAGCGTGGGAGGCGCTGCACTCTTGGGGAAGATCAAGTGTGCGCCCATGGATTCCAAATCACCAGCCCCCGATTGCTGAGGAGCAACACAATGCTGCATCCCTGGCGTTAAATCACTGCTGCTGAGGTGAGGTCATCCGCTTGTCTTGGTCTCTAATGGAGAGCTCAGCTCACTAACGCACAGCGGTAATGCATGGAGAAGGGAAGCAGGAGGCACTGTGAGCTACCTTCCAATCTTATTTATTTTAACTTAGGACTCATTTGAGGAGTTTGAGAGAGAAGTGGGAGTGGCAGATGCCTTTGGAGTATGCTGTTACCACCGCATACTTACCAGGACTCCAGGAGCTCACCGCAGAATGCATGAGCAGATGACAGGTGATGCAAAACGGTAGTATACTGAGGTTTTTCATGGCGCTTCTACACTGTCCTGAGTCAATCAATACGCATTCCTGTGCGTCCTTAATGCAACTGTAATCACGGATAGAATACATTTGGCCGTTGGGTGAAGAAGGATTGCGCCCACTAAGTGACAATGGATAGAGTAGTGGGGAAGGGAAACTAGGTTACATGATTTTAACCTGGCATTTCAATAGACTTCTGGCACGCCTTAATTACTGGACATCTGTGTAAAAGGACACCAAAGCCAAATAAAAAATAAAGCTGCAATTTCACCTTAATTTGATCATTCAAGATGAAATGAGAGCTTCAGTCTGTCATGTTGGTAACAGTAAGAACAAAATTCGTTTTACATGGCTTTGGGTGTGTTGCATGAATGCAAATATAAAAAAGGAAAAGAAAACCACTATGGACGCAGCTTTGTCTAAAATCTGTCTCCGCTTTGCAACAGTCTGGTCTGGCTGAATTTATAGGTGCAACAATTATTTGATTAATCGACAACTAATCAATTATCAAGGTAATCAACAACAATTTTGAGTTATTGTGTAACTTAAAATTGTCCAAATCCTCTAATTTCAGCCTATCAACAATAATTATTCTTTCATTTCAGTAGTTCTTCATTAAAGCAGACTGATTGTATTTTGTGTTTAAATTTGCAAACATCTGCTTTTACTTTGGAAAACAATTATTGACATTTGTCCCTAGTTTCTGACATGTTCCTGAATCAGAATCAATTTATGGAAAAAAACAAGTCACTTGACTTTATTAAAAAAATAATTACTTTCAGCCAGAGTACGAATTAATCAGCCTCAGAAGTGCATATCAAATTAGTAGCCCATGGCATTAATCAGTACCCAAAAAGTAATTCTCACTTTCCACAAGGTTGGTGAGTACGCCACTCCCTCCCCTGTGATATTTTTTAATTGTTGCTTATTTGCCTATGTTTAATTAATCATTAAACAATACTAAATAAAAACAATGGGTTAATAAACTGTCATCTGAAAGAAGATGCTGCAATTAAAGCATTTTTAATGCAATTATTTGATTACTTGATGGGAAAATATGTAATAATGACAACCCTCGCTGAATTGTTGAGTGATGTCAGTGAATGGCATTTCAAATCCATCTTGCAAACTTTGTTGTGTAGATGCTTGTTTAATATTGCTTGTTTGTGAAATATAATTTATGTAAACGATCTCTGTCCGGAGATCATTTTTGCAACACAGCAATTAAGTACTAATGCACTACTTTAAGGCTACCTGGTAGAAGAACAACAACCTTTCCCTCATTATTACAATTGATAGAAAGCCATCACAGTGATTGGAAAAGTCTTTGAGACCTGTCTCAGTGTCACTCTCTTTGCTACGCAGAGCAACACTAAACGATCCATGGTAAACTCCAGACAAGTAACAGACAAATAGCTTTACTGAAGAGTCGCACTTGTGAAAAGTAATTTGGAATTGATCATAGGTCCTACGATAATCAGTACAATTAGGAATGTTCAATACCACTTTTTTTCAGACCAGTACCAGTACGAGTGCTCAACTTTGAATAGTCACCGATACCAAGTACAGATAACACTTGCACTTTTGATACACAAATGAAAAAATGTTAAATGAAATAAAATCAACAAAACACTATCTCTGATAAGGACTGAGGACCAATTCATATCATAGCAAGAATCCAATTGCCAGCTAGCATTAGCATCTAACGCAGCAGTTGAACCCACTATCTGGACAGCTCAGCCTATAATTTTCACTCACTAATCCCTGTGGCTAATGGCGATCAATTCATGAATTAACGTCATATGTCTCAGGTTGGCATGGATAGACACTCAATTGGAATGCTGCTTTGAAAAGGAGTACACTTATTGTTGAGTCTTTTACTGTAACAGTGCCACAGTGATGCCACAAAAGCTCAAAACTTTAGCTTATAGATGTTAATTCTTTAATGCTGCTGTTAACCCTAATAAGGAGACAGTACCGAAAATGGATTGATGGACTGATGAATTGAAGTGTGCAATGTGCTTACATCTTACGTAATGCATGATTGTTTAACCTACAAGACATTGGCATATGTTTTGGTTGAACGGCCGATGGTACATTTTATATATATTTTTATATTTTATATTTTATATTTTCATATATTTTTATATATTTTTAAATATATATTTTATATATATTTTATATATATTTTATATATATTTTATATATAATTTATCTTTCTAATATAATTTTGCAGCACTACCATGCTTTACACGTTCACAAACGTGTGTGTAAAGTGTGTATTAACTTAATATAGCTGATAACAACATCCTTCTTTGTCTGCATTGCCTATTTATGACGACAAATGGGACTCATCAAAACTGGCAGATATGCTGACAACACAATTACAGTTGAGCAGCAGCAACTCCCTACTCCCCTGTTCCCCCCATGCCTAACTCTGTGTGTTGTAGACGCAAGCACACACACGCACGCACTAATGTGAACAGGATGGGTGACGAGGCAGGAGTTCAATGGGGGTCAGTGGTTCCCCACCTGTATTACGATGCAGGGGGTTGTTACAATTTCAAACTGCTATGCTATGAATACATATCATAACAACAAGCGGTGGCTCTGCTAACACAGATAACAGGTTGGTGACCCTAGAGACAAGCTGTGGAATGGACACAGGAGGCAATAAACTCGTCCATATGCTCCCTTGGGTGTGTCTGATCTCATTGCCAGGGTAGACCCATGACCCTTTCGTCTCCCTTGATGACGACAGCTGCATGGCCTGTACTCCGGAGGGAAAAGACGGGAAAAGAATGCCGCTGGAATCCCTCCCAAAAAGTCAGGCGGGGATTAGGAAACCCCTACCTATTGTTTTGCTTCCTTCATTAGTCGATATGTCAACAGTTTGGGTTGCTTCGCGTGTGCCACTGTTTTTGTTCTGCTGGAACCTGGCTGACCCCAGACTCTCTGTGATGTTTTGACAGATTGTTTCAAAATCCCATCAAGGCAATGTTGTGCTACAATCTAAAGCAGCTACTTGGACAATACAAATAGGACCACATGCTATAAGAAAAGCAAATCAATTTTCTGGGACTAAAATTTAACAATTGAATTTGTTTCTGTTTATTTAGATTTCTGCTTTAAAAAAAAACATGTGACGTAAATCTGCAACCTGTATTATGTAATGAAATTCTAGAGAGAGGTAAAGTAGGCTGAGTGTTAATGTTAAATTGGATAACTTTTTTGAGTAATGAATCTATATTGTTCATATAATAAAGACAACCAATCACTCTCATACACAGCAAAAATTGGAGAATTAAAATTGCAGAGTTAAATTTGTCAGCGCCATTTTCCTCGACCGTTTTTCTTCCTTGCTTATCAGTGTGAAATACTGAAGTCTTGACAGACAAAAGGAGATTAGGGCCATTAATTCATTTTCAGTCTGATTGTGGTCAACATTAACATAGTCTCTTCAAAAGAGGTGTTGGGTTAAAGTTGAAAACCGTCGTTACAGTGGCCTCATTGACACATAACTTTCGGCGAGTGTGGATCCTTATTTTCGGCGAATACTTTATGAGCTGAAGCCTATAAAAAAATCTGTCTGTATACATTTCCCGAGGCTTCGCTAAAAAATAAAAAGCCTCACAACGCAGAAGCTTTCGCTCGTGACGGGCCAATGTTGACAAAACCATATAGCGAGTACTTCATGAGACGAAGCCTAAAAAAATGTCAGTGTATTTTTTCCGAGGGTTTGCTACTCATTCACTCCCAGCCATTTTCAGTGAAGCAACCCCCTTCGCTCCCCGCTGTTTTACTGGATTTTGACTGATTTTGCAAGGCCCACAAAATATTCTGTTCTATTGCTATAAAAACATGGAACCTACCAAAAGAAAGATTAGAGTCTTTGTATCTGTTTCTGTTTTGCAGCAATTAGCATTAGAATATAGCTAAGTTTCACCATTATTCACAAACCTTTTAAAAACACTGGGAAAAAGAGCTTGTTGCAACATGGCCCTGGTTGATCTCTTATACTCTGTTGCCACCTGCTGGCCGTTTTTTTGTAATAACTACCATTGCTTTAAGCGTACTCTTCAGGTCAGAGGCTGCATCAAAGCCTTCTGTATGCTCTAGCAAAAACAAACATGTAAAACGTATGAATACGTTTTTGGGAGTGAAGGACAAATTAATAAAAAACTTTTTTTTTAATACGTTTTGGTATTGAATGCGTTAAAAAAACTAAACAAAAAAAGTGACGGGCCAAAGTTACAGGTTATGCCCTAAACACTATGTGGCTACATGGTATCAGAGTGCACCGGTTTGATCCCTGTCGTGGTAGATATTTTAGAAGGAGTCTCTCAGAAGAGTTAATTGTCTACTCCTGTAGTGTTACATAACTCTGCTTAGTGAGTTAAAATGTACTCGCTCCAAGTATTAAATATTTTCACGATTTTAAAAGTGTTGGTTTGAAGTGTAGAGCTATTTAAACTCTGAAAAAGTGCTGAAATCTACTCTGTGAGAGTCAATTTATCACTTGGCTTTTTGCTCTGTATGCAGTTTGACATTTAATTTTTACTATTATGGTATTGAAACTCACCATCATCTAGGTACATCTGGTCCAGTTCTTGGGGTTCCTGTTTGACGGTGATGGCAGGTGGACTTGATTCCTCATGAAGCAGGCTGGGTGAGTTCCCTCCAGCCTGGGCTCCTGCCTGAGTCTGGCTGGGACTGTAGGCCTGGATAAATGGACTCTCTGCGGGCCCACTGGGAGTAGAAGCATGGGAGGCTGGGGAAGATGAAGGGCTACTGTTGGCATAGACAGGGTGGAATCCATGGGTTCCTGGGCTGTTGAGGTGACTGGGACTTCCCTGAGTTTGGAGCATACCTAGGGAAGAGCCATGGTCAGGAGATGCCGGATGGGTCATGATTGGCCTGCCATTCTCCTGGAAGGTCGTCACCATCTGACCTGAAGGTGATGCATGGGTGGGACTATTTGGGAGGCACTTGCTGAATGCCACAGGGGAGAGATCATGCAGAGTCGGGCTGGAATTGGGGGACGATGACGGTATGGCAGCATTAAGAGAAGGGCAGGGAGGGTAGCCACCAGCCAGACAAGCGTCATGATCGGCAATGGGCATGATGGGATTAAGTCTGGGATGACTGAAGTAGGGTTTTGAATGCATTGGCAGCACTGAAGTTCCCAAAGAATCATATTCATCACTGGGTTCTGTCTTTATCATCGGCACTGAAGGGTGGAAAGTAGAAAAAAAAAAAGATGGACATATTACAAAAATGTGCAGAGGCATCCATGTGGCACAATGTTTGCATGAGGGAGAATGAGTAAATCAATGAACATGCACACTTGTGACGGCTATGCCTCTGATAATCCAAACAAATAACCAGTGAATATGGCTCAGTGTTTGACCAAGAAACCCTCAGTCCTCGATCATGAAAAAAAAAGCCAAAGAATAGGGGGAAAAGAAAAATGGATGAGTCATCAGAGTGGAAAACCACAGCTGTTTCTAATAATGAATAGACCTATTTTCTTTGGACTCTTCTCCAGCTCTGATATCCAATAAAACACTACTTTAAGGCAGAAGGTTGCTGCTGTTGCTGCTGCTGCATGAAAACGAACCGCAGGTCCCTTGCACTCTACAATCAATTGTTTCTCTTAGGACCGAATGATTGGACAAATAAGTAGATGACTGGATTTTGATTTGGCTGCTTGGGTTTCTTAAGTGGTCAATGAGTTGTGCCTCACGTTTCAGGAGCTTCAGCCTCGACTAATGCAAGAGAGTGCAGTGACCCCCACTTGGTCATCCTGTCTCTGGAACTTCCATTCCAGCACAGGCCGTCTGAAAAGTTTCCTGATGTTTTCTGACTGACAGGTATCACATGCTTCTCAACACACCCATGTGAGACCCATGTGGGTTGGATATGGTCTGGTGAATGGGTCCCATCTGGGCTGCCCAACTGGGTCCCAGTTAAAAAGTGATTTGATTTGTTTTTTAGCAGATCAAACAACCATGACATGTTCCAAAAAGCCAAACATAGCAATACATTATAACAAACAATCAATAAAGCAAAAAGTTGGCTCCTAAAAATGGTTGTCTTAACAGGGATTTGAACCTGGGTACCACGAAACCTAATTCAGACCTAACCTAACCTAACCACTGATGTATACAGTCACAGGCAAATTGGATGTTTTCCATACATTTAATGTAACATCGGCCTATCACTGATCTTAGACCCAAATTTTAACAGTCCAGTTTTTGGGGAAGTCTCTTCTGTAAGTGAAAATTAAATCTAGTGCCCAGATTCCATTTGTTCGAATGTCAGTGTTTCCTGTGACACGTGAGGAAAAGGAAAATGGTGCCAATTCGTCTCAAACTAAACAGTGCCAGTGCGAAGGTGGAGCTTAATTAATTACATCTATAATCTGAAACTAACACCTAGTTTGTGCACCATGTAACTCTGAAAATATTAAAATGATACTTCAGGAGTTGAAATCTGCTCCCAAAAATTTCATCCTGAAATTTTAACTTTATAAACTTTAAAAAATATATGAAAATTGACGCACTTCTATCTCAAATACTAAAAACAATATAAAACTCTAGCTTGGACACGTGTTGTATATACCTTCAAGTTTTTATTTCATGTTGTTGGAGGTGTCGGCCAGGGGGTGGGGTGCTGGTTATGGTAAAGAAAAGTTGATGTTCCAACACTTCCAGCAAATATCGATGAAATGAATGATCAAATCAGATCAGCTGCAATCAACAATACGGTGGACTGTGACATCCTGAGGTTTGGGAAGAATTCTCACATCGGCTTGATGTTGTCTGTGCTGCTGGTGCTGGACTTATAGAGCACTTGTAAAACATGACATAAAAACTTGAAGGTACCGTATGTTCAACATGTGTGTCCAAGCTAGTTTTCTATTGTGTTTCAGGTTTTGAAATATCGTGTAATGATTTTGGTGTATTCTTTTTGAATCACACTGTACTTTTAACCATTTTTTGCTGTGCAGATGGGCTCAAGTTGGGCCTCATATGGGCCCTAGCTAAAACCCACATGGGCAACCTAGTCATCTCCCATCTGGGGCCCACTGGGCTGATTATGGTGTTACTGATTGTACCCATAAGGGCTCCTTTCACACTCATGCCACAGTTATTTTCTTACAAGCTTTAATAACAGGAGACCAATTATATGATCAATTACCTTTGTATTATTATCTAACGCCAAAGAACAACAAATGGTCAATGTTCCATCACTGTCAAACAGAATTATTCAATTTTCAACTCAAATGAACCCTCAAGCCTAAAGTACTTGTTGAGGTGGCAAAATGTTGCTAGTTGGCAGACATCCTTTAATTGGCTCGAAGGGGGAGGAGTTTTCCCATATCTTTGTGGAATGTTGTGCAGCGTTTTTTTTCTAGGTTTGAGTATTAATCTTGTGCTATCAAACTTGTATGAAATGGCCCATTAATAGTCCAAATAATATATATCGTCACTCTCTTAAAACAATTGCCTAAGTCATTTTTATCCCAAAATACTTTTTCTTCTCTAAATCATCTATTTATGATGCAAATGGTTAAATTTTTTGTTTCCTGAAACATCTGAACAAAATGACAGAGGCGTTTATTTTAAGAAGGTATCAATAATACGTTGAAATAGATTTTTTTGTGTGAATTTTTAAATTTTTTAAGAAAATCTTTCTTAATTGTAAAGAAATATAGGCCAGGTAGTAAGCGTTATCATGCATGGTGTTACCGTACATAATTTAAATATTTTGGAGTGAAGCCCAGCCAGAGCACACTTATTGCCCATACTTTGTTTTGCCCATCTACTGCCCAAGGGGCCCAACAACGAAACCCACTCTAAGCCTATGCCCAGCCAAAGCCCCCAACTAGACCAAGTGGTGCTCATATGGGCTCCAACTGTACATCTCCGCTGAGAACAAGAGAAAGAGAGAAGGGAAGCCCAACTGACCAACCATGGAGAAGTCTCCTCATTAGAAAAAAAACCTGTCTGGGGTTACTAACATGTACACACCACTCACAAAAATGAATATGGTAGAATGAAGACCCAAATGTAAAAGAAACGTTTTTAAATTCTGGTTTTAGTTACAGTGAGCAGTTGATGCCAACTATTAGTAATATTCTGTTAAAACAGGAGTAATGTTTGATTAAAAGTAGAAATATTTCAATGTAAATCCAATTTAAAATAACATTGTTTTTTGTCTACAAATTGAAATTACAATATATCAAGAGTCAAGTGACACACAATCTGTTTTTCGATGTGTTTTGTATTTTTGTGGGAGGAGAGTTTAAAAGACAGTAAGCGCTCCTGTCTGCCTCTGGGGTCCTGAGCTGTGGTGCAGTGATAACAAAGCAGGGAGACCATTTACGTCAGTCCTGTCTGCTTTTGGAGCCCAGGGAACAGGTTGTCTGGAGAGCATCGTAAGGCAAGTCCCATGATTCGAGGGCCTCCTCTCTCTTGCCTGGGGAATAACAAACCTCACATGGTCCACTCTGCTGTTACACCGTCATTTTCCTTTTTCCTCTGCCTCCCTTCGCTCTCATTTCAACGGATGGCAAAGGTCCATGGAATCAATAGTTTTGTTCAAATGCAACAGTAAGGTGGTATTGCCTCAATGACACAATATTGTTCTAAGTTTATATAAATGAAATAATGAGGCATCACTGAGGCCTATGCGACTGTCTCATGCAACGTGTCACATCCGATGTAAATCCAACAGATCTCTCTAAAGCTTAATCCTTGTGTAGGTCTCTTTTCACTTCACATCAGACTTCAGAAAACAGATTCCTCAGTAAAGTCCAACTTCATCTGGCTTTTATTCCCACCCCCAACCTGTGGGTTATGGCCCAAAGACAGCTGATGCTTTGCACATGTGACCACCCCCCACCCCCATTTCTAGTCGTGTCTATGGGCCTGATTTACTAATATAATAAATAGCGGCTGCTAAATTGTGTGTTCACTCTAACAGATTGGACACACTGTTGGGTTACTAAGATCGCAATTATGTAAGAATTATGCACTATGGTTCAATCTAACTCGAGGGGTTGTCAAGGCGCTATCTGTGACCCCTGCACGATCTGTGACGCGCATGCGCGGAAGATCGGCCATCTTGGATCGCTAACTACGGTAACAACACTAAAACAAAATACCTTCATATGCCTGCGCGATATTGCGCGTTTGTAAAATGATACATGAACAAAAATCTTAGATACTTGATTAATTTTAAAGTAACTAAGTAACTTTTGATCCTATACGTTTAAAGATGAACATTTTACTTTTGACTTCCATTATATTTCCAGTGAGTCTGCATTGTTATACTTTACAGTAGGTCTGCGGTGTGTGCGTTTTAAATGACCCCTACCCCTCACCCAGTCTCATCCCCTTATGCTACTGTAACCCTAAGATATTGTTGTTGTTTCCGGAGGCTGGGTAAAAAGCGGGCTACAAATAGTTTCGAGTTGATGTTTTCTGGCGTCTTCCTGCTAAATTAACCAGACACGGCAGGACAGGATTCAAGCACATCTCTCTTATTTAACTCTCTTCTCGAACGAGGCTCGCTCGGTTACACCTCTATCTCCTCTTTCTGCGCTCATGACATGTGCAGTACACAAAACACTTCAGCATATAAAACTAAAATAAATACAAAACAAAAAGTAATAATTCACAAAACAAATATAAGTCAATTGCAAGTAAATAAAAAAATACATTTGCAAACGTGTTACACTATGATAATGGCCACACATTGTTTTAAAGACAATAAAAATAAACCGTACCCACTCTCACAGCAAACTATAATTACAGTATGTGTCAAAATCTTTTCTGTTCGTACAAGATATGCTTGGGTACAGAACTGCTTTGCTTACATAAAAAACAAATAAAAAAACACACAAAAAACATGCAACTGTCCTGTACCTTTCGCAATGTCTGTTTCATTTTGCGTGTATGAACGTGTTTTGACCTATGTGGTTGCCGTAGTTAGCGATCCAAGATGGCCAATCATCTGCACATCCGCGTCAAAGATCGCGCCTTGACAAGGGTTTGTGAGTTAGTCTCAATCCGGTCGTCACGTGGCTATTTCTCTGAACACGCCCCCCTGCGGCAGGAAAGTAGCGGCGCAGCGTTAATGAACTACAATGGCGAGGAGGGATAAAACTAGCATTTATCTGTCAACTTTCTGCCGAAGAGCATTGACAGTCACTTTGATAAAAAGGACATGATGTACATGTGCGAGGTGGACATGTTGGATTGCCGATGAAGTGTCAGGAGAGCTTTTTTTAAACTCGGCGAATTATCTCCTCCCTTGCCGGTGAGTGCTTTCAAATCTGATCATACAAAGGGTTTACAAGTTTGTACAATCTGGATTTATTTCCCCTTCATGTGTAGTCAAAATGCAATGGAAGTTAACAGTTTCGCGCAAGCCTTGCAGTGTTGTTGAGGTACGTTAGCAATTTAGCAGCTGCTAATTCAACCGCGGCTGCCGTCATTTGTGACGTAGAAAGTCAGTTATTAAATTCAACTGTTTAAGTTCTAATAAACTGTAACAGCACAAGTGAACATAACTGATTATTTCCCCCACATTTTGCATGTGGTAACAGTTAGCATCTGCTGATTCAGCCACCATATACAAAGTGAACCATTGGCTACGCATTGGTTCCTCTTCCGAATCGCTGTGGTTCAGCAGAGTTCTAGACACTGTGGATGTCTATTACGTTCACTTAACTCGTATGATTTGTGACGTCACAAAAAAAAATCTTTTACATTTTTCCAATTACAAAGTTTTTGGTGAATGCACATATGAAACTTGCGGGGTTCAGTAGCTCCTTGGAACGATAAGGGGTTAAAGCAACACACCACTGAAAATTCATTTTCCTTCTTTAGGAAGTGTGTATACACATTAGTAGTGCAAATATCAATGTCATCTAATTCCTTAAAAAAAGGTTTAAGCCAATGACGTATGAAAATATGCGTGCTGTAACACGGCACTGCTCATTTTTGACTTGTTTCCTGGTCTACTGTGCTTTAAAAGTGGCGAATGATTTAGTCGAGAATTGCCATAATTTAGATTTATTTTCATGAATTAATTTTCATGTATCAAACATGTTTCTGTCTCTCCACCTTTTAGCCCTAACCACTACACTAAGGACACAAGTTTTGGTTAAGAAATGTTTAATATTACAAAGGCACTTCCTACCCGACTGTAAAAATAAAAGGGGTTCCGAGAAGCTCATGCTTTGGTCACTGTCAGCCATTTTTGGCATCTTTTTTCCAGTGTGGTTGGTAAATCTGGCTCTTATTTGAGGATCAACACGTCACGTCTCTAGTCACGCAAGAATGATTGGAAAAGCTTTCGGAAAAATCACAGCCTGCTTCGGGCAGTAGGCGGGGTACACCCTGAACTGGTTGGCAGCTTATCACAGGGCATACAGAGATGAACAACCATCCACACTCACAAGCACACCTAGGGACAATTTAGAGCACCCAATTAACCTGCCGTGCATGTCTTTGGAATGTGGGAGGAGACTGGAGTACCCGGAGAAGTCCCATCTAGGCATGGGGAGAACATGCAAACAACACCCAGGAAGGCCGAAGCCCGGACTCGATCTAACGCCCTCAGCACTGTGAGCCGGACGTGCTAACCAGTCAACCACCGTGCATTATTATTATTATTATTATTATTATTATTATTATTATTATCAACTTCTTATTTATTTATTTATTTTGCATTTGTAAGTCTTGCATATGGGTTTCTTTAGATTATGTAGGTCTAGCAAATGTTGTGGCTAAAACTCTAAGGTAAACATTTCCATCCATGCTGCTATTTCAGAGGTAAATGCTGCTTATGAAGTTTGAAATCACTTCTGGGTTGAGGTTTTTCTGACATTCTGATCCTGGAATACGTTCATAAACTGCACTACAGTTTGTGTGAGTCTACTGTACACTGACTCGCAATAATTGACCGCAAAAGTTTTTTCCGGTAGCCGTGATTTCTCTAGCACGTTTGAATCTGCTGTCTACACGCTGTCGGGTCCCACTCCAACCATCATTGCTCCTTTTTGACTCCTCCTTTAACAGTGATTTAAAAAAACAAAACTTTAGCTGACTTTCTTATCCGTACAGTATGTCCTCTTTCTCTCCTAATATAATCCTACATAATCCTTCTCCTGTACGCGTTAAAGCAGTGGTTCTCAACCTTTTTACAATGATATTTTTTTAGTCAAGTACCCACTAACCAGAGTGCTTTGCAATCGGTGTCTGGTTTATTAAACTTTGGAACTCTATTTGTAATGGTATCTCATGAAGTGTTTAGGGGGAAATAATTAATTAACTTATAAATAAATATTTGTGCACATAAATTAATTGTTAACATAAAATGTCCTTTTTGGGATCATAGTACAGATCTGTTATCAAACGAAGTCATTAACTTAATTTTAAATAAAATATGATGCTATAAAATTATCTTACACTATCAAATAATTAAAAAGAAGACAACTATCAACATTTTTGCATTTATTGAGACATTTCAGTGAGATGCATGTGCATGTGTGTATAGTTTAAAATCTCACAAACCCCCTGAAGTGCTTTCACGTACTGCCAGGGGTACGCATACCCCCATTTCAGAACCACTGCTCTAAATGACACATCTTGAACTTAATCTGCTGTTCAGATTTCATACCCTCTGACCTTACACATGATAAACCCCCTATAATCGACCACATTTTTCTCTCAATGCCAGTCAAACTCACTCTCTCCATCACCAAAACACCATCATTTCATTTCAGAATATAAAGAATGTTAACCCTGCCAATTTCACACGAAGGATCGACTCTTCTTGCTTTTTCCAACCCTGATGATGGTCTCTCATTACACCACTGGACTTCATAACCTAATTAGCCGCAGATTGGTGATGGTTCTCATCTTACCTCTCTTGTTGCACTCAGTTCATCCAACTCAAGTCCTTCAAATCTATCCCCTTCCCTCCTCTGTCACTTCAGGTGTGCCACAGAGATCTGTCCTGGGGACTCTGCTCTTCATCTACCCTTGTCCACTTTAAACACCCATCTTGTTTCCCGATTGCATCTCTGAAATAAAAAACTACCCAAATCTTCCTGAACATAAAGAGTAGCAAAACTGAGGTTTTCCTCATCGCCGCCAATCCTCCAGCAGCTCCACCGGCTCCTGATTCAGTTCTGCATCCACTTCAAAACTCTCATCTTTGTATTCAAGGGTATCCAAAACCTCGCATCCACATCTCCATGTCCCCATTCCCTCCTACACCCTCAGCTCCTCTTCTTCTGGCATTCAGCCACTCTGCTCACCATTTCTGGAAGTCACTTTCGCTCCAACTCAGAAACAGCTATTTTTTGCACCCACTTCAATTCACAACTTCTTCTGTTTTTATTTGATTTCTTTCTTTTTCTTTTTTTTTCTTTGATTTCTTTCAAATCACAACTTACCGTTGTTTATATTTCATTTTTTTATTGCATGACATTTTATTGTCATTTTCTTTATGTAATTTAATCAATTGTACAGCGTCCTTGAGTCTCATCTTTAAATAAAAATGTGTTATGGAAAAATAGAGAATTTATGAGCTCTCTAATGTAGCCAGCTACATGTGGGTGATCATCAGTTACATTTGCGTAAGCAATGAAGAATAACAAGACAGCACAACCAGAATGGAAAATAAAGGTAGTTTCGCTCGCATCTGTGGCGCAGAGGTGTTTTGCTTCGTCCTTCCGCTCTTTCAAACAAGTCTATTTTAAGAGTGGGTTTTTGTCTTTTTATAGATGAGCAGACACCAGAGTGTGAAAGAAATGTTCTTCGTTAATAACGTCAGTGACCACAAATGTGCTTCAAGCGGGACAGCGGGCCGGAAGACTCCCTTTTACAAAGAAAAAGCAAGAAAGTGTTGACAACAGTGTATGTGTGTGAAAGTCTGCGGGTGTCCTCTGAAGCTCAGCCTAGAACGTGGTCACAGCATTAGTTGTTTCCTTAATAGCTGACACACCAAAGCGCTGAACAGCCCGCAATAAGCAACGGCAAAAAGCTTAGACTTAGACAGGATTTCCTCATTCTTTGTAGCTTATATTGAAAATATGATTGTATTTCAGATAACCTGACAACTGTGGGTGTACTCACAGTTATGATAAGTTTAATGCAGCTTTTATTGTGAATGGTTTTGCAAGAATTCTTCAACTGCAACCTCTCAAGGGCATGGTGATACTATTTGATAGTCCCCCCTAATATATTAATAAGTGGTTTTGAATGACTAGCTCATCTAGTCCCACCAAATTGCTTGTTGTTGGCGGGCACCTTGGCTTTAACACCAGAGAGCTAATCATGCTGTCTGTGTGGTCTACCCTGCACTTGTGGTTGACTTGGCAGCAAATTCAAAACCTTTTAATTAGACTTGTATTTATGCTCAGCGAAAAGATTGAGGATGCGTAATGGCGAGCGATAAGACTTGCTTTCTTTGCGGCAGTACAGTATATAAAATTAATATACTAAATATGGCCACAGTTAGTCTGTCTTGAACTGGCCAAATTACCCACTATGCACTTATAAATCAAAGCAATCAGTGATCTCCAAATAGGGCTCTCCTCTGCATTTCTCTCAGAGCCTTTTCCAAAATGTGTCTTATCTCTTGTGGACATAAATACATCTGCTGATAATTCCAGACAACACATCTTATTAAGAGCTGTATACTTATAACACAGTGCATGATACCCCGGCAACAGTACAGTAGACCCATTAGATGCTGATCAATGAAAACATACTGATGTCTAAGACAGAGCTCCAAGTACAAGTGCAGTACAGTAAGAGTTTCTGATTAATTGTCAATATGCAAATACGCTTTGCTTTGATTAGGTTGCTGTTTTCCTTAATATGATATGGAAAACAGCTTCCTCTGATTGGTAGTTACAGTATGTCAGTGTCTTGTGGCCTCTCAGGTGGCCACGGTAGTACAACGGCCATCTCACCCCGGGGGAAAACATTTCCTCCCCCCAAGTTCACTTCCATGGTGGCGGCCGGCGACGTCAACGAACACTGCAAGGCGGAATGACCAATGTGTGTTTATGTGTGGCTGTCGCTTAAACCCGGAATTTTATTCTTTGGGTGTGTGCAAGCTTAAGATATCTTTCACACTCTAAAAACAGTTGGGTCAAAAATAACCCAAGTATGGGTAAAAAATGAACCGATCTTCTACTTGGGTCAATGTGACCTAACTTTCTGGGTTGTTTTGCAAAAATAATAATAATAATTTTGTATAAAACAACCCAGAAAATTGGGTTGGATCATACATTTGGTCAATTTGACTCACCTTTCCGGGTTGTTTTGCAAAAAAAAGAGGTCATTTTGAATAAAACAAAACTGGGTCAAATTATCTACTTGGATCATTTTTACCCAAATGTGGGTCAAAAATTGGGTTATATTGTATTCAACAACCCAGAAAGTTGGATCAGATCCTCTATTTGGGTTAATTTGGCGCGATTTTTGGTCAAAAATTGGGTCAATTTGTATGAAACATTTGAGAAAGTTGGGTCAGATCATCTACTTGGGTCAATTCGACCAACTTTCTGAGTTGTTTTGAAAAAATGAATAAAATAAAATAATTTTGTATAAAACAGCCCCGAAAGTTGGGTCAGATCATCTATTGGGTCTATTTGACCCAACTTTGGGTCTAAAATTAGGTCATTAAAACAACCCATGAAGTTGGGTCAGATCCTCTACTTGGGTTAATTTGACCCAAAAATTGGGGCCATTTTGTATAAAACAACCCCAAAAACCAGGTCAAATTGACCCATAAAGTTTTCTATCCATAAATGGGTTACTTTTGACCCAACTGTTTTTAGAGTGCACTAAACATGCCGTAACACAGCACAATTTGGGTTACGGAATACCTAGGAGTGTCTTTAAAAATAAACTGAATCCGTTTTTTCCTCAACTCCTCTGAAGTGGGCAGGTGATGCAACATTTTACCTTAGTGCAAGACACAGGTACATTGTCAATCAACCATTTTTCCTGAGTAGCGAGGGTATGCAGCAATCACAAAGTGGGCTGGTACTTGAATAATGTCTTTCCAATAATGACACAAAAAAGCCTTGAAAGCCTTACACTTTTGATCTCCTTTTCTAAACAATCGACAAACTGCATAGATGTCATAATGTCACAAATCCATTTTGAACAATTCTTATGCAAAAATGAGTGGACAATTTATATTTTGATGGAATAGAGTGGGAAACTGTACTTTTCTAAATAAAAGAGCAACAACGCTTGTCAGCAATGTAATAACACAGTATTATGTATGTAATAAGCTGTGTTTTTTTTTTGTCCCATCTTGATTATAACAGCATGACACCGTTCTACACTCTCACCAATCCATTTTTTAAATTCCAATGTGAGAGCCATCTATGAACACCGAGAGATGTAAACCTGAGTTTTCAGGTTGCTACACGAACGACAGAGTAAAGCACTGCACACGTGAGTGCATACGTGCACACATCCACAACCCTGCGCATTGGTGGGTGTGTCGGTGAACCAGGCAGGTATTGTGTGATGCCGGGGTGCGAGAATGAGGTCGCATGGGGATTGACTCGTCTACATCAACACTGCTCCAAGGCCCTGTCAATCAGCAAGTACACCTCATCGCTGGGGAACGCTCACTGTAGAATAAACACACCTCACACACTCACAGGCTACAGTGCACTGCTTGGCATTAGTGTAAAAAATGCACACAGAAATGGTGTTGACAAAACGCTATAATTGTGGGAATGCTGAGCGCATTCATATCACTACGCATGTGTCCCCATTCAGCATTGATAGCTTTCAGCATCAGATGACACGTTTCAATATAAATACGCCATAAGCCATGATTTTGAACAAGACAAGTTAGGACAGTGGTTAGAGTAATTGCCTGCAACCAAGGAGGACCTGGGTTCATATCCTGCTTAGGCAACTCTTAAGTACAAATGCAATATTGAATACCAATCATTGTCATGCAAATTCAACGCAAGGTTTTCAGCTTCATACCTCAATATTCACTACAATTACATAAAATGTCACAGATTATTCTATGGCAGCAATGGCCCAGTGGCTAGTTCAGCGGAGCTTTGACCGGTAAACAGGAGGTGAGGGTTTGAATCCCCCCTTCACCAGATCGCAGTTCAAGTTTTCATTTTATTAATTTATCTTTCCACTACAATTAATACTTTTATATTTTCACTAAAGGTGTCAGAATTATTGCATTAATATCTCATTAACTTGGAGTGCCTTTCATGGCACAATTTTTTTTATTGCTCGATTAATGACCGCCCCTTATTTGGAAAGCCTCTACTGAAGTGAATTCCAGTTGCGACGCAGCAGAAACGTCCACGGCAAAACTACCCATTAAAAATGCACTGTACTGCACTGCAACTACAATACGCAATGTTTAAGGGGCAGAATGTTTGAGTGGTGGAGCCATTTGGACTGTGTAGCACGGCCGCCGGTTCTCTGCTTTGAAAGAAAGCACTCGATTAGCCGTTAGCAACAAGCTAGGTTGCTCCAGCTCTCCATAAGGTGTCCATGGCATTAGCACTCTCAAACTCCTGTGAGAGCTGAATGGACGTTGTCTTGTCAATTGGGGTGACTCCAAGCCACTTGATCTTTAGATGTGAGGGGTATTTTATTCAGCAACTCCAGAAAATAGCTCTTACTGTGCTCTTGTCTCGCTTGCAGCAGAGCGCCAGCGTCTGTGGCTTGCAG
Organism: Vanacampus margaritifer; assembly: GCF_051991255.1. Lineage (NCBI taxonomy): Eukaryota > Metazoa > Chordata > Actinopteri > Syngnathiformes > Syngnathidae > Vanacampus > Vanacampus margaritifer. The sequence goes on along the minus strand of NC_135440.1, from coordinate 6,798,195 downwards.
TAAAGCGGCGTCACTTAATATCAATGCGCATCCGAGAACGTAACAAAAAAAATGCAATCAACATCGTGAAAAGGAGTCACTGTAACACAATTTAGCAGTAATAAATTAAATAATTATGCATATATTTGTGGGGACTGCCATCAAGTTTTTAAAAATGTGCAGAAGTTCGCAAGTTACTTCATGTTAAAAATTAGATAGCTTGTATGAAAAGAACACGATTAGGGTTCATTTCCAGTAAAGTTACGTCATTTTACAATGCGCATCCGTATTGAACTTAACAAAAATAAAAGCATTCAACGTTGTGCAAAGGAGTCACTGTAACACAATTTAGCAGTAATAAATTAAATGCATATATTTGCGGGACTGGGGTCAAGTTATGCTTACAGTTTTTCAAATGTGCAGAATTCCAGTTACTTCTTGTTAAAAATTTGTTAGCTCTTAATATGAAAAGAAAAATAACCATTGTCTTACAAATGCAATTATGCCATGTTGTGACAGTCACACGATGTTTTTTTTTTTTTACAGTGCAGTACCTATTTCAATTATTTATTATTGTTTTTGAATTGTTATGAAATTACTGAATCAATGACAAAAAAATGCAACCAAATTTCTATTAGGTTAACATTTCTTCCCACTTTTATGTTACCAAGAGTGTACACTTTTTTATAAATTTAGATATAAATTGAGATATCAGATCTCCAATTAATTTGTGATTAATCGTGAGTTAATTATTGAAGTCATGCGATTAACTACGCTTAAAAAAAATTAATCGACTGACACCTCTAATTTTCACTTAATTTATCTTTCAATTTACTTTATAATTATTCAGCTTAGCATTCAGCTATTAGCATTCAGCTTTCAGCATTCCCTTGCAATTTCTGCAGAAATTGCACTTTGTCTGGTGTGAATATAATAATGATGATGATTACCACTGGGAGGAAGATAGGTAAAATTCTGGTACTGGCTCCTCTTCCTCTTGCCATTGCACACGTAGAAGTTGACCTGCAGCGGGCTCGATATTCTCTGGTTTCGGTATGGTGGGATCTCAATAAAAAGTGCATTCTGAAACAGAAATAATATTTTCAACCTTCTGAGACGCATAGCCAGACAAACATACAGTATAAATGGTTTAAATGAGCCCATCTGGACGGTAGAACCCATGAGGTTGGACCAGTGCCCATGTTTTTGTCTAAGGAAACCCCAGGGCTTTAGCTTTATCCCTGTACAGCATCAGCAAAGAGAAGTAGCTGGCTTATTTGTTGCCGGGGTTCTTTTTTTTTTTTTTTGCTTTACCCCCAACTCTGCAAGTCTGGACAAATGTGAATATTTTTTAACTTTCATTTTGACACCGGAACAAGGAGCTAATTTGTTCAAGTATTTGTGTCTAATTGTTTCTAATTTCTTGGCTGCCGATCTGGTTGAGCTCTAAACAGGACCAAAAAAATCCACGGTGACAGAGAGCAGGTTTACATTGGTCATAGCTCTGAACAAAAACGGTGGGTGGGACAGGGGTCTGCCGTCCAGATGATTACAAGAAAAATATGCAGGTGGTTGAGTGAGTGTAAAAGTGTGTGTGTGTGTGTGTGTGTGTGTGTGTGTGTGTGTGTTTGCTAGGCTTTCCCTCACCTTCCCTTGCAGTGAAATTTAGCACACTTCCAACGCCAATAAAAGTAAATGCAGGTCGGCAGTCTGGAGTGAGTTAAGGCAGTCTAGTGACATAAGAAAAGAATTCCAGTGCTCTCCTGTTTTCTCTTCCTACTGTGGTATTTGCATTTCATCAACCTCAGGTCTATAAACTAGACTTCAGCCAAATACTAAATCAGGTCAAGGGCATGATGGCCAATTTTCAGAGTCCATAGCTCATGATGCAACTAATTTAATTGAAAAACAGGGTTAATTTGCTGTATTTAGGTGTCCATTCTTGATCTCAGACCCTGTGCAGTTTGACAAATTGACACACTGATGGAGATAGGCATTACCGGTTCAAAGCACACTGCCACCACTTTGTGGTTTATTGACTGAAGCAGCTTGGAAAACAAACAAAACAAAAACAACATAATAATTGTAGCCTTTCCTTCCCTTTGGTGATTGTCTTTTTTATTATTTGATGAAACAGTGTGTGAAAGTGACTACGTTTACATGCGGCCAATAACCCTAAAAGGCCATGATGCGAAACCCCCCCAATATGCTCTTATTCAGGTTATTACAAACCCTCCCCCCAAAAGTTTTTTATAGACCCGAATAAGACTGGTGACGCCTTGTCTAACCCCAATATTTGATCGAATACACACGTATGGGAGGACAGCATTTGTGTTCTGTGCATGCTCTATTCGCAAGGAATCTTAGTCTGAACTATTTGTATGTGCGGTGGCCATCTTGTGTTGCCACTCACTAATGAGCCTAACTTAGATACATTGATATCTCTATGGCATATTTTCATTATATTCTGTCTCTACGGCGGAAATGCCACAGTGTATAAAGCTACACAAATATTTGCGTGTGTATGTACACTAGAGGTGTCCAAACTATGGCCCGGGGGCCATTCTTGGCCCGTCAACCATTTTTCAGCGGCCCGTGGCACATACTAAAAACTATATTTTTAGCCTACAGTTGATGGAGTCTACCCCTACTAGTATTTAATTCATTTCATATTCTGTAGAACTTTTCTAGATATGAAGATACAATTTAACTATTTACAAGTAAAATGGGAACATTTATCTTCCTAACGCTGTGGTGTATATGTTTTGGTTTTTGGTTTTATTAAACATAAAGAAAACACAAAACACATAACAAGTATAAAATATAAGTTGAAGTAAAATGAAAAACAAGAATAGGAAGAAAGAAAAGAGTTTATATGTTCAAAAGTAATTGGTATTTCATTTTTAGAAGCAAATATTGTTCCTCCGAATTGTGAACCTATTAAATTAATTAATGAACTGCTTTAAAAATGGTCAGATTATTACAAATTGCTCTTGTTGAAGATGGGATTCAACTGCTGTTTAGTAGAGGTGTGACTCTAATCTAATAGAATAAAGGGCCGGGCCACCCTAATATAAAAAATCTATTTGCCTCATCTCATTTTACGATATATTTTTTCAAAGTAACTGTAATATATACCATATAAAATTGCTTGACTGATTTTGGCGCATTTAATTAATAAATTAAACTTGAAAATTAGTGGCCCTTGCATCCTTAGATTTTCTGGATGTGGCCCTCAGAGGAAAAAGTTTGGACATCTCTGATGTATACTGTACAAGTCTGTGCATCTGCCCCACCAGAAGTACACAAGCACAGGTGAATTAAAATGGTGAAACATGATGACGCAGGACAGAACCATGTGGTTAAGATCTATGCAGTAGTAACTCAGTTCACTCACGCATGAAAACAGGTTATTACGATTGTCTCAGAGATGGGTATTTTGTACTTCACTTATATTGAATATTGAACTTATATCTCATAAAAAGCTCCACAGCCCCAGCAAAGATGAATTTAGCATCTAAGGAACCTTTGAAAGGAACCTTTCACTTTGAACTAAACATCTGGCTATGTTGGGAGTGTCATAGTGTGAGTGTGTTCGTGCGTGTGCTTGTTTGTTATCAATGTGAATGTTTGTGAATCATTCATGCGCAAGCAATATGCTTGCTTGTGTTTACCATGTGTTGCAGAGATTGAAAATTCCATTCAAGATTGCATGTGCTAATCATCAGTGTCTATGCAGCAATGCCTTAGCAAAAGTTACATCATAAAGGGGGGACAGATGAGAAGGAGACAGTTAGATAAGTAGCGAGTGTCCGTGGAGGATATGGAGAGCTTGAACAGTGAAATCATGAGAGTACTTACAGCTTTGACAGAGTCCTTGTCAACTTTGGCTTCCGTCTCCCACAAATGATGACCATCTACGCAACAACAAAATGACATCATTAGGATATCATTAAAATCACTGTGGACTTTGTCAATAATGTATGCACATATTTGCAATTAGATAACAGACATTCCCAGAATAGTAGATTGTTTTAAAATAAGTGTGATTGTGTTATGACTCAATAGAATTAACTGTAATTAATTCATCAATTTGTTCAATGGAAATCTCTTGAAAGGTTAGGGGAAGGGACAAACTGTTATGTAAGGTGCAGGTTTAAGACCCAAACACAGACAAGAAGACACAGGAGTTGGGAAAGTCTTTACAACACAGGGCTGGATTCAGAGTGCTTCGAAGAAAAAACTTGACGGAGAAACCTTGACTGAGAAACGTCGATTTGCAGGGCTGGATGCATGCAAGCAACCTCGAACTCAGAAGAACAGTTTGCATGGAAGAAAGCTTGCATGGCATGATCGGGATTAGAAACCTCAATGTGCTGAGAGAAAATTCGCTAATAAACCTCGACATACTGTCAAAAGTGTCATTCAGTAACTCTTGCTAGGGCAACTCACAATTCTATATGACAGAATAACGCTCTATATGATAAAGTCAATTTTTTGTACCGCTTGTCCTCAATAGGGTCATGGGTGACCTGGAGCCTGTCTCAGCTCCCTTAGTTTATTTTTATAGCTATATACTTCATTAAACATTTCAGTTATTAACTTTTTCCATCGAGTGTGCCCTAGTTTTTTTTTTGGGATCTGATACTGTATGCAATAAAAGGCATGCACTCAAACAAATGCGTGTGTCTACTGAAGCGCTGCACACATTTCGTAGAATTTCAGCTGTTATTTCATGCCACACCTTAAACAACAATCGGTAAAGACTGTATAGGCAATTAGCACTGACCATAGTGTCATTTGTATCCATTTTTTACATGAGCAATGACTCATTAGGGCAGCTAGAATTCCAAGGATCACAGAGCAGCATTTTCGCGACGTCATACAAAGCGGCAGGATGTGTAATGTGGTACTGCGCCACTATTATACTTTATTAGACTACGTGGTAGGTGTGACTTCCAGGCTTAAAAAGCAATATAGTAGCTGCTGCTGCTGTGCTGAGGTGTGTCCCATTTGCGATATTTGAGCACCTCTGGAAAATGTCAAAACATATTGTTAAATGTGTTTTTCACATTACATGGGAAGTGAAAGAATGAGGCATCATGATTGGTTGAAATATAGTGAGCTGTAGAAAGTGTCAGAAGTGCCTCCACAATGGCTAAAGAATAGGATTTTGGGAGATGTTCTGGGCCATCAGGATTAGTCAATGTTAGTCAAAGAAAGGGAAGGAGACTTTCATTAGGCTACATCAGGGGGGACTTAAAACGTATCCGGCCAGACTCAGCTATGAGAGGGCAATCTTAGATTACATTACCTCCAACGTCCACATACTCTCATAAAAAAAAAAAAAAAAAAAAAAAAAAAAAATGTATTCCTCTGTAACTGCCTTTACTCCTATATTTCCCAAGTCACAATCATCCTTTGATAATTAGTTGAATACTGACCTTGGCTGAGACCAGAAATGGCATTGCTTTGCAAACCAAGAGTGTCATTCGACTGATAACCACAGACATTTCCGTTCACCTTTTTTCCCCTACCACATTTGCAAAATACTTCTGTTACTTCTCCTTTATGCTGCCTTCACCCACCCATGCATGATGCAGCCACAGCATCATCAGCTTTTGCTCCATCTTTTAACTGTGTATGAGACATGAGCACACATTGTAGGAGCAACCCTTGTTAGAGTCAGATCTAGGAAGTTTTGACTAAAATCCGGTCCCGATTAAGATGAGAAATGGATGAACACATCCTTCAATGTAAACTTAGAAACTTTCCCATGAGTCACTTAAAGGTGTATAAGAGCTTGACAAAGGCAACATAGACAGACAGTCATATAATTAGACCACATGCAGGGATTGGCTTCTTTGTGCTGCCACTTACTCAGTCTTGTTCAATAAGATTTCAATATCATCATCTTACTTCATGTCCCTGAATAGACAGTTGATTAAAGGTTTGAAAATGGAAAACTGGTCCATCGCCAGGGCAAAATCTCAACAGAAGTTCAGTGGCACAAGGGGAGTGCCTTGAAACATCAGTGGTACGCAAACTTTATGGGTATGAAACTTGCGGGCCTGACCTGACCTGACATATCTATCCCAAAACTGGTCACACATGCTCCACTCCAAGTTCCTTTCCCAAACAAAGAGTCGGTACTGTCACAACTGCAAAGATCTTTCTCAATTGCTTTCGCTTATTTGCATTCACTTAGTGCTTTTGCCCAAATTAACTTGGATGATTTTGCACAACACCATGGATCATCTGCAAAAGCTCATATCTCTCTCAAAACAGCTCACTTATGTGTCAAAATCCAATTTCTATGTCTTACAAGTAGTTAGTGCCCCCACAAAGCATGGTCCCTTGGCATTGTGTGAGCACTGCAAGTCAAAATCATTAGATGTTTTGTCACAACAGCAGAGGCACCACGGAAAAAAATATACAATTAAACATAAAACTGAGGGAATAAAAGGATTTTTACAAGAGCAGTTTTCAAAGTTTGCGGTTTGACATACTCCACTCACAGTCAAGGAAATTGCAACAGTTTTTATTCAAGCAAAGTTACTTACACATTAGAGTGCAACTAAAGAAAGTGTAAGCTGAATTGTGTATATTCATAAAAAACTAAAAAACAATGACTAAAATTATATCTAGTGCACAGCGTAAATGAAGAACAAACTACTGTAACACTTTCACTACACCTTAAATTCTGTCGAGTAAGTTTGACTCTATTTAGAGTGTGACCAAACAGACTCAGTTTTAGCGTAACATTTACTCTTGGAAGAGAGTAAAATAAATAAATAAAAGTCACTCAAGGGCTGAGGAACGAACTTATGACCTTCAGCTTGGGAGACAGCTGATATGGATAGATAGATAGATAGATAGATAGATAGATAGATAGATAGATAGATAGATAGATAGATAGATAGATAGATAGATAGATAGATAGATAGATAGATAGATGGATGATGGATAGATAGATAGATAGATAGATAGATCGATCGATCGATCGATCTGTACATCATACATGGCAATACATCTGCTATTTACTCTGAAACACCTGGTGTCTGACACTCAGATAACCGGTGAACATGGAAAAGTTGCATCTATTTCAGATGATAAGTTCTAAATTCTGACTTGACAGAAGAAACGTGACAGGGTTTGAGTCATGAACAATTGCTTTCACTTCTTTTCATCTTTATCCTGAAGCAAGGGTGGTGGCTGACCTTATTGTGATACAGTGCCAAAAATGGGTGCCAGCAGTATTCAAGGCAAGCTTGAGACAAATGGCAGTCTAGACACTGCTAAAAGTACAATATGTGGAGCAATCTGTCTGATGTTCAGACTTGCCCCAGATAGCCAGACTCAACTAAGCTGAGTTTGAATGAAACCTGACTGTGCCAGTCATCGTCTAAGTTCTATTAAAAGATGTGGGACACAATTAATTTCTGTTTTGTACAGGTTTTGTTGTGTACTATAATATGTTGCTGCATCTCAGAATTCAGCCTGTCCCAGACGTGGATAGGCGCAGACTTTTGTCTGCTGCGGCCCAGCCTGTGTGAGGCTGCTGAACTCCGGGCAATGCTCCAGTCTAACCAGATGTAAAAACTATCCAACTCACGAGGGAATTCCCTTACTACTCCCCCACACCCCTCCAAGTCAGAGTGTAGGATTATCCAATCCCTCTATCATGCCTGTTTGTCTGTCTGTCTGTTTTACCTGCTGCTAACAATCATTCCATCCAGGAAAAGCAGGGCAAGCCACAACACACACTGAATGAGGTGTGACAGGTACTGTATACCTTCATATATCAGCATTTAAAATAAATCTCAGTGTTCAACTTTTCATGTGCATGCATAGTGCACAGTATTGAGGAGGAATTGCTTTGTATTGTTATTTAAAATATAATTTTACATTAAATTTTATGGCAAAACAAAAAAAAGGAAAATCAAAAATCTATTTTCTACATTGCCTACCCTGGGATCATGGCTATCCCTGCTGATTTAATTCAGTTCAATTGAAATGTTTGTCTATACAGTACTGTTTAGCATCAAATTACAACAGATGTTGTCTCGGGGCACTTTACATATGGAGGAGGTCTTATAAAAGACCAACTAAACCCCACATGAGCAAACACTCGGCAATGGACAGATGAAAAAAAAAGTCTCTGTAAGGAAGAAACCTTGTGCAGGCCATTTAGTCAAAAGGGCTGGCATTTACCATTTAGGGAGCAGGCGGGCCCCGGACGTCAGTCAATCGCAGGGTACTGCAAATGCAGCACTGAATAAGAATTGATCCAATGCTACATGGATGTAAGCTACTCTATGTGAAACACAAAACTGCTGAAGAGTAAAAATCAAACTACAACAATTTTGTATCAATTTCATTTGAACCTGAAAGAAATAGGAAATTTAAATATGAATATTAAGCTGCAGCTAATTAAGACGTCTACAAATCACTGATATGGGTCCTGAATACATTAACTAAATGCTGATCAAATATACTATAAACCCAGGAGGGCTGCAGACATGGGTCAATTAGTGGAGCCCAGATTTCAAAGCAAACATAGTGAAACTGAATTTAGCTGTTATGCTGCAAGCAAATGGAATAAGCTATAAACAGAAGTGAGTTCATCAAATCCAGGTTAAAAACTGAAGTCAACACACAAACCAGATAATCTCCTCACTGACTTGTTTCAGTGCAACAGTCAAGTGCACAACTTCTAAGGAAGCCTTGTCATTGTCTGCTTTTCTTCTTCCTCACTCTTCCCTCCAATATTTTTGTTCTTTCTGTTTTGCCAAGCTAGGGAATCCTTTGGAGATGATGAACACTTCTAACAAAAGTGAGCACACAAAATTAACTTGTAGTATTAGTGGAGTTTGCATCAGTTATCCTGTTGGTCAAGTGATTGAAAAGTAAATGTCATTATTTTTCTAGACACATTAAGGTTTCACTTAATAGAGAGAGATCTAGTATATATACTATGCTAAGTGGATATTGAATATGTCTCCCGAGCTGACAGAAATAAATCAAAATTATGTGAAAAGAAGAACAGTTGAGTACCATTATGTAATAATACAGCAAATTGTGCCTCATTCTTTTGAGCATTGACCTTGGTAATACAATTGCATAAGAAGGGTTATTTATTTATTTACTTAATTAATTTATTTTATCTCAGAAAATGTATTAAATTTCTAATGGTTTCAAGTTAAATTTTTATTCACATGTTGAAATACCACAGCTGGCATTTGTCATGAAGGCAATCTGAATATACATTTACATGTCAAAGAGACACCCCTTAGAACAGAGGTGAGCATCGAGGGCCGGAGTCCTGCAGGTTTTGCATGTTGCCCTTCTCCAACACAGCTGATATATGATCAGCTCATCAGCAAGCTCTGCATAAGCCTGATAACGATCCTGCTGATTGGAATCAGCTTGTGTTGGAAGTGAGAAACCTCCAAAACCTGCAGGACTCCGGCCCTCGAGGACCGAGATTGCCCACCTCTGCCTTAGAAGCTACTTGAAGCTTTCCCAATGAACAGTTTTTCCTGTCTCCTCAGTTGCCTCTGATTATTAAATCAAATCTAAAATACAGTTATAACTTTTATGGATGACCTGCCATGGTCTAGGAATCACTGTTGGCTTTCTTTTAATGGAATGTGTTTGGTTATATTATCATTACATTACAGGAAAGAAGACAAACAAAAAGAACAAGTGTGTGAGCATGACCAGGGACAGGCTTAATGGACTGTGCATGCAATGTGCGACACTTCTGACTGAACTTGGATGATGAAAGGGTATTGTTTACTTAAGTGGGGCCACTCATACTGTACAATTACAAGAGGTGAAGAAGTCGCATTATATCAATATATGATAGCGCATCATTTTTGTCAAGGTTAGTTTCATTAGTGTGTGTTGAATAACAAAATGTAAAATAATATGGGAGCACAAAAAAAGCAATCCTTGGTTTTCATTAGCACATTTTCAACAATTAGCAGGTTTTCATTATTATTATTATTATTATTATTATTATTATTATTATTATTATTATTATTATTATTACTTTTTACAGTTCAAAGTTTTTCTTTCTGTAAAGGCAGGATTCCAAAAACTTTGCCCATGTGTGAAAATGTGTTTGTAATGGGCTTTTGACTTGGGGGACCCTGGAAGTGGTGGGTCATAAAAGTTTACATAAACGCAGACTAAGTGCTAGTCAGGCACCCTCACTCATCTTACTGCAGGTCACCACAACCATTGAAACCATGCAAGTCAAACCTTGATGGCAAGCTAGGGTGCTTAGATCCCAGCCGTGCCGAGCTCCAAAATTGTTAATGCCTTTACCCGATATTAAGGACAGGGGGAAGAAAAATATGAGGATAAAGTGCAGGGTTGTTTGTGAAAAGAGAGACAGAAAGGAAACAGTGCAGCGAGAGAGGAAGAGAAATTGTGGTTGAAGGAAGGAAAATACATCCTACACGAGGTCATACATCTCATATGGCATGAGGGGTTAGACAAAGGTGGTCTGGGGGAACCCCCTCTGTGACTAAGTTAAAGGCAGAAAAAGGAACAGCCCCATTTGACCAAGTTCATCCACTTCCTCTTCCTCCACCTTTGTCTCAGCTTTTCAGTTGCTGAAAAACTTTGACAGTATTTTAAACTGGATGCAGTAAGCTACGTAGTTGAGAAAATTAACAAAATAGAAAATTGCTTTAGATGAGTGCCCAATCAAGGACATTCACGGTCAGTATTGTTTAATATTTCTGCCTCCCACATTAAGAGAAAAATATTTGTGATCAAAATTAACTAAAAATTGCATATTCTGCATGAGTACTGCTACACAGATTGGGGTAAGTTGACTAGGTTGAGGAAGCCGTAGGTGAAAACAAGTGAACAGTGTCTGTCACAAATTGTGGCATCAGACGTACAGAGACAAAGAAAGTCGTCTAAGATGCCATGGTTGTGATTCATTCCCTAAACTTGTAGCAAGCGTCAGTGACTGGGTATGGAAACTTCAGCAAATGTAAATATGCTTTGGTTAAAAATATAGTGGTCTAATGCACACCACATGTGGCTTGATGGCAAGTCCTGCTGTATTTTGATGAAGGGACTTGAATGAGGAAGAATTGTGAAGGGAGAGGAGAAGCTGGAGCACATTTAAAAGAGATCAGTGGTGGCAAATCCAAGTCCAGAAAGTAAAAACCCTGCCACAGTTTGGCTTTAACCCCAGGTGCTAGCTAGCTAGGGCCCTAGCTAGCTCCCATGGTGCTCGTTTACCTGCTAGGAAGCTAGCTAGCTAGATACCATCAAGGGTTAACTGTGGCAGGGTTTTTACCTTCAGGTGCTAGCTAAGCTCCCATGGTGCTCGTTAACCTGCTAGGGAGCTAGCCATACTGTATAGCTAGCATCAGCGGCTAAAGCCAAACTGTGGCAGGGTTTTTACTTTCTGGACCTGGATTTGTCACCTCTGAAAGAGATACTACTTGTACAAGAGTGAGATTGGATATTTACTGGAGATTTGGTAAATATGTACTGGTCACTGTGACTCACCCTGGGCCTTCTCCACAAACACCACCTTTGAGTCAGGAAGGAAGTTGAGACCACTCAGGACCATCATTTTGCCGCCAGTTGCAGGGTAGCTGTCCATACTCTGCTTCTCCACCAAGGGAAGCTCCTGCGCTGAGCGCTGGGCTGTAGGTGGAAAACAGCCACATACAGTATTAAAATGTAAAAAAATCAGATTTAACCAGAAAATAAAGCCGAACATTTGGTGTACTATCTTCATGTCCAGTGCAAATCTAGAGATACAAAAAAGATTTTCTTAAGAATTTGGGGGAAAAAGAGATATATAGATTCATGGTTTTATGAATCGATATCCGGCTTAATCCCAACCTTAATTGTTTGCAGGACATTAATCATCAAGACTAAATAGTAATATACAGTATCTGGGAACAATAATCCTACATTTCATTTCTATTTTCACTGTCTAAATTTAACTGTCCTCCCTGTATGCTAATAAAATAGCTTATGTGGAACATGGCTGACCGAGGAAAGGAAATGTGCTTCATTGTACTCATATTCAGCCCTGCCAGAACTGGTTCTTTGTGAAAGACAGTGGTTCTCAACTCTGATCCTCTAGTACCTGTACCAGCCTGTTTTACATGTCTCTCTCAGCCAACAAAGCTGAGGATCGTTATCAGGCTTCATGCAGAACTTGCTGATTAGCTGATCGTTTGAAACACTTGTGTTGGCTGTTGAAGACATAGAAAACAGGCTGGATATGGTTACTCGAGGACCGGGGTTAAGAACCACTGCTCTAGGAATTAGACGCTTAGTTTATTGTAACCATTTGATGCCACAAAGCCAGGAGGAAAGCTTGTCATTGCATGTGTGGGAGGGACTTGGATTGTAATACTTACAACACTCGATGGGGTTAGAGGAAGCTTGTAACGACACGGTCCTGCCATTGGGCTGGTTGATGTGTACTCGGAACACCAACCTCACTCGGGTGTTTTTACGTCCAATGTCTGTTTCCCCTTTGCGAAGCTCAATGTCTGAGTTGCGCAGCTTTAGGATGCCTGCACAATCGATTCTGGGGCAAATAAAAAATACAAAATAGAATAATCTAGTACCATTTAAAGCTGACTGGCAGTCAATGGGTCGGCGCCAAGCAAGGTGTGGAACCGGTTCAATGTAAAAGGATTTTAAGTTAACTTACATAGCCCTCATGTTGTTTTCAGGAAGCAGAGGGATCTCCAGAATTTTGGTGTTGGATTGCAGGACTTCATGACTGGCAGTGGAGACGGTTTTGCCAGTGATGCGATGGACCTGGTAGAAGGCATGTGGTCGTAGGAGGCGGTCGTCTGCCGTTCCTATAAACAGCTGTAGGGTGAGCGGCTCACTTTCCATGTAGCCATAAAGCTGCCGGGAAAACAAAGGAGTCAGGTAAGAGTCAACACCAGATTTTAAGACCTACTTATAAGCAATTGCGTGAGTAACAAAATACGTTTTTAACTAACAGAATGAGGACATTTTTGTGACATATACACAGACACACACACATATACGCAATATAGCTTATTGTTGACTTTCTGGTCAATAGCAGATAACTGTAACGGCCGCCAATTTAATTTCTGCAGCAAGGATCATTTTCTGACTGTCTACGGTAACACAATTATATAATTTAGCCAAGTGTATAATGGCACAGAAATCTGAGGAGATATGCTGGGCTGCAAATTCTAGAAGACAACTGATACTTTATGAAGGCTTTCTGTCCAGACCAAAATCTGGATTTGTGCTGGAATCCAGCTGTCTTCTGCAGACCTCCCAGGCTATGCTCAGTCTTTACAGCTCAGTGTTTATGCAGCGTTATAAGCAGATGTTGGGGGTTGGGGGAGATAAACAATATATGTTTCCTTAAGATTTCAGAAAAGTCTATTTGATACATCAAAGTGGTGTTGTGTTTATTAAGTTGGCTACTTGACTGTATGGCTTCTACTGTGAATGATCACATAGTCAAAACCAAGGCTCAGCAAGCCATGGCCATCTGACAAAATCACACTAATTGGTCAATTACCCCAGCAAACACCAGCACATCACCTCAGACCAATTTTCTTTGAGCTCAGTCCGAGTGAAAACAGCAGTACTGTCGAAAGGAATAAGAGACCCCGGCTGTTTGTCTAATAGACTGAGTCACCTAACAAAATAAATACCACGTGTAACCTATGACATGATCAGATTAATGGGTTTATAATTAGTTTTGAAAGGGCATGGATAAGGTCTGAGGATAAGGAAAGCGGGCAGAGGACCAAAGAGGTACAGTATGTCACTTGACATTTGTGGAAATTGGTGCTTCATTGGCAACCTACTGTATATTGCATGTATTCAGCACATTCACTTTGGTAGCAAACTTTCAAAATTCGATTCCAATATGTAATGTGTATTCCTGACTAAATTGTTGGCTTGTTTAAAAGGAAATTCTACCTATGTAAAATAAATATCAGTCAATTAGAGGTTGACTAAATTTAGTCTGTAATTTAGAATAATACACTTAATTGGTATGGCACTTTGACAAGGCAGATCTCAAGGCAGCTGTTTTAGTTCACATTTGGACTTATTGCATGTGTTGAAGAGTTGATTAATTATTAACTCATTCACTCCTAGCCATTTTCACTGAAGCAACCCCCTTCGCTCCTGGCTGTCTTACTGGATTTTCACTGATTTTGCAAGGTCCACAGAACATTCTGTTCTATTGCTGTAAAAACATGGAACCTACCAAAAGAAAGATTAGAGTCTCTTATTTAATCAGGAAAAAAGTATATTTGCATCGGTTTCCATTGCAGCAATTAGCATTAGAATATAGCTAAGTTTAATCATTGTTCACAAACCTGTTGAAAAAAAATGGCAAAAAGAGCTTGTTGCAACATGGGCCTTGCTGATCTCTTATACTCTGCTGCCACATTCTGGCCGTTTTTTTGTAATAATCACAATTGCTTTAAGCGACCTCTTCATATCAGAAGCTGTATCAAAGCCTTCTGTATGCTTTAGCATAAATAAAAAAAACATTAAAAAAAAGTCAGTTTTTGGGAGTGCAGGACAAAGTATTAAAAAATGTATTTACACATTTTAGGTTTTGAAAGAATTAAACAGGTTGAAAAGCAGCTCTACATCTACACAAAACCTGATATTGTTTTTTTTTCAGATAAGAAGAGGAACTGACAAACAAAGGGACTGACAAACGAGTCCCATTTCTACTGTATTTGTGTCCCCCCTTTTTCCCCTCTCACAGAGGGTCTCTCACAGCCTCAACCTGTGAGCAAGTCACACATGAAAGTCATCAGTGAGTTAGGCCGAGGTCAGGAGCTTCTTGAAGTCTTGCCATCCCAAGGGACCACTTCATTTATGTGGTGATCTCACCACCAGAACCCCACCCCCACTTGTTATACTTTACTTACGTTGCCACCAGGAGTAATTAGCCATAGCCGCACATGCTACTAGTTACTTGTATTGACTCTTGAGAGCACAATGGCTGATGGTACGAGTATGACAGATGGCAGCATTGACTTTATGATTTAATATAACCCAGACAATCACAGCACAGCTGTTTTTCAATAGTTTGGTGACCTCCAGCTATTACCTCAGCTGCCACGTGGCTATATGGAGAAAGGCAGTAGGGGGGGACAGGGTATTAGATTGGAGGGTGGTTCTTTATCCCCTCACTCATCTTGTGGTAGCACACAATGATGGTGGCGTCCCCACTTGAATCCTTGTGAGCTCATGGAGTGTAGGAAATGGTTCATGAGGTCAGGTAGTCCTTCTTGTGATTTCTCAGCAGCCCCCTCAATCCGACTTCCAACTATTTCTTTAACATATGTGCTCCTCTGACCTTCTCCCCATGCCACCAAGCTGCCCCTTCTTGCTACACCTCACTGATGCTCATTCAAATACTGGAGTGAAGTTCAACCTCTACATGTTACAGTATTCCCAAAGGGGGGACTCCAAGATGGTGCTTTAAACTTTGAGTGTGGTCTATCACAGTGGCTTCCCTCAAAAATGTGGAGGTTGGACCACATAGTTTGATCAGATGAGTGGTCCAATTCCCCCCACACCCCCCCCCCCCCCCTGTCGCTTATACTTTATATGTATTTTATAATTCTGAACAGAGGCTTGATTTTCAGATTTCCAACCTCTGCCTTTGTGTCAGCTAGTACAACCCCCACTGCAAGTGAGTGCGGCTGAGCGATTTGTCAACTAGAAACATTATGAATATGGCAGGTGATGCATTCATTGAGTAACTAGATGCAGCTGTATTGTCTGGATCAGTTGTGGTGATGTGGAGGGGTGTCAAGCTGCAAATTATTCGTAAAAGTTCCACACATTTTCAGTTTCAATTGTTCAATATTTGTGTAGTTTTAAAATTAATTTCGAGAGACTTAAACATTTCCAGCCTGATTGAGTGTGAATACACTATGCAGGCCTGCAGAGGCGGACTTTTCTTCCTGATTTCATCACTGCCTGGAGAACAGTCATGACTTGAAGAAGTACACGTGGCGCAGAGATTTGGGAAAGAGAAAAGCAAATCAGTAGCAACAGCAAAATAGTTGGAAGGGGAAAGGGGAGGAGAAACAGAAGACTGGATTGAGCCTCTTCATCAATATCACATCTGCCTTTCTGCCATATGCTGACAGTCGTGCAGCATGCCTTTGCTGTGTCCAACTCGCTCTCATCACAGCTATCACTTCAATCCCAAATTATGCCACCATCACAATGCTCTACTGATTAACGACTTGATTTGCATAATATGCTTAAATATGGTGCCATGATGAACATTGCTTGTGATATTATAACAATAGTTATTTGCAACCATTTTCCTGTTAAGGGATGTGCATCATACATCACTAGATCATATCAAAGCTGTCTTGAGGCAAAAATAAGACGCCAGTACCATTCATTAGACATTTACAAGGAACTGAAGCCAGAATACCTGGAGAAAATGCAAACTCCACACAGATTTCACACCAGTGTAACTAAATAGACAATTAAAAAAAATAAGTAATAGGACACCTGGGCAACCAAACATACCGGCCATACAGGTCAGTCACCTGTTCCAACACATTTGCTTTTCATTGTGGGAACGTTGCGTTGCATTTTGTGGGCTACTGGTTTCTAGGGTGAATGCAAACAACACAGCCTGCCAACTAGCTGTCACTAGCGACTTGCCATCGGAGGGAGAATTGTGGACTTCCCGCTGTCCACACCTGCATCCACTGGGGACAAAGGCTTGTTTTGTTTTTCTATTAGTTTGTGTGAACATGTTAAGCGTATTTGATTATTAAGAAGAGTACTATACAAATTGGATTTGTTATTCTAATAATTGATTAGCAAGACCAAACTTTGTCCGTCCGTTGCACAAAAATGTCCTTTTTAAATGATAGTAATTGGCTTCCTAATAGCAGGTTTTTATTCATTTCTTCTTTGAGGTCTAATAACATTAAAACAAAAAGAAGCAGATACAGTATAGTACTAGCAATGCACAAACAGAACCAATGATGGTTGATGGTTATGCAGAACAAGAAAAAAACACAACTAATCATCCATGCCAAACTAGTAAATTGAATATATATACCACTACCAAGTATAAGTATCCAGTAGTACCTTATTCCAAGGTATTGGTGATACTCGCAATGGCCCCCTTGTGACTGTTTTACAATCAGGAACTACAAATTAGAGATTAGAAGAAAATAAAATTGCCAATAATTTCATGCAATTTTAAGGAAAAAAATGATATATTGGGATGCATAGGTCTTTCTTTGAAATGATCTGTCATTGTTTTTTGGGGGGAAATGAGGAAAAGCTGTACAGATAATGGATGGCTGCATGTTATGCATCAAACATACTATTGGTATGAGCACTTGGTATCAATATCAGTAACTACACAAGAGTTGAGTACTCTTACTGCTGGAATCGGTCTGAAAAAAAAAGTTGAACATCCCAATATATATATATATATATATATATATATATATATTGGGATGTTCAACTTTTAAAGCCCAAATGGGTAGTTAACATTAATTTTATTGAACAACTAAAGAAAAACCAGTATTATGATGTGAGTTTTCCAAGTGGAAACACCATCAGTTGCATAAAAAACCTTTTTGGATATTAAATCACGTGACGACTTGGCACTCTAACAACGCTCTGGTATGGCACCAACGCCTTGTTAATATCAAACAAGTGGCGGCATTACATTTAATAAGAAACGAGACATTGTATATTGTGAAGAGTATTTCTTTGGTAGATGACACAGAAAGTAAATTGCATGTGCAAAGGACTGAGCATGTTTTCCTGAAGTCTTTCATGTCGTATTGGTGGAAAACATACTGCAAATGTGATGTGTATTACATACACGTTCAGAGGAAAGGAGATGGGTATTAAGTCACGCACATGTTAATAGGGATGATGGTCACATCCTGTTGAAATTACACCATGTCTGTTGCTGCTTTAGACTTAATGAGAGAGTGACTGAGGTTGTGTATGTGTGACTGAGGAAGGCAGAAACCCCTATAGGCCTGTCATTATCCTATATGAAGCAGCCATATGCAGGATTGTCCCGTATGTTCGGGTTAATACTCCACAGGTGTTATTGTCTTTTGTTACTAAAGGCCTGTTGAATGTCTGTGTGTTTCCTGACAAAAGCTGTTGCATCATCTTCATCCGAACTATCACAATGAAAACAATACATATTGCATTACTTCCCCCCAATTGTTTCCGTCTGGACAAAAATACATCATTCAATGTCAGAGCGATATAGGTACACCAGGTTGTTGGTTTCCCAAAGCACAGCTTTGAAAATCATTTTGTGGACTTTTGGCATATTTGTGGTAAAAGAACAGATTGGTTGGAAAACTATGATAGAAGCCAATAGATTACCGTAGATCCTTTCAATGCGGCAATGGTCGGCTGCTGTAAATCAAGTGAAAAAGCAGCCGTGGGTGTCGCTAAGAGTGCCAATCATGAGGCTATGAATGTCAAATTGGAGTCAGAAGGATAGAGTGTGAGTCCAGAATACATTTCCAAATTTTGGAATTGTAATCAAATTGTGACAGCATAGTTGAAAGAATCAGTTTAGTCACCCCACCATGCCCCCATAAATGAGTGTGTAAACATGCGTGCACTCAAAAAAAGTGTTTTATTGGACTAAACTAAAAAAATAAAATAAAAATGCTGTAATTTGTTACAGCTACATTTTTTAGTTTTTCTTGTTATATTCATGATTTGGTCAAATGCATAATTTTCAATTTATTATAAATAAAATACATGTATTTTCCCCAAGCCAAATAAAAAAAAGTTACATCCAAGAAACTTTTAATTTTGGAATAAACTAACTACAGCCAATTTTATTACTTTACCCCAAATTGAATTTCTGATTCAGTATGAACACAATTTGTGGGGTTGAACCTAAGTTAGTTGTATGGCACACATAGGTGAACAAACTTACATATCAAAGGACAATTTAGTGTCCTACTAACCAAGCATGCATGTTTTTGAGATGTGGGAGCAAACTGCAGTACCTGAAGAACATGGAAGCTCCACACGGAAGGCTGGAGGCTAGATTTGAACCCTGCATTGCTGAATTGTAAGGCAGGCATGCTTACTAGTGGGCCACCATAGTTGGCTAAATTTATGTTTAAAGCAAAAACATATTTGCAATTAAATAACAAAAAGCCAGTAAAAACAGGAAAACTGTCCCTAAAAGATCTTTAGAGTATTTTGCAAACTTGTGCAATCTTTTGTAGAATTACATGACTCTTAACTTACAATCCGTGTTTTTGTTTTTTGTTTTTTTTTGTCTAACTTGCGAGGGCACATACAACTAATCTTTTTTTTCATTTAGCTCCCCTATGTGTGTAAAATGTAAAAATTTAAACTAGTACATATGAGAATTTATGAAAAAATCTTTCATACATTTTGACAGTTCTAGCTTTCTTTTTATGGCAGTTTGTTATTTGACTGCAAATATGTTTCTGTTTTAATACCATTAACTTAAGAGGCTTGGTGGCCTACTGCTAAGCACATCTGCTTCACAATTCAGTAGTCCAGGGTTCAAATACAGCCTCCAGCGTGGAGCTTGCATCTTCTCCCTGTGCCTAGAATATACATTAATTGAATAATAAATTGACCCTTAATGTGATTGTATATGTTTGTTTATCTATGTGTGCCCTACAATTGTCTGGCAACCAGCTCAAGTTGTACGCTGCACATTTTGCTCATACTGAATCAGAAATTTGATTTGGGGTAAAGTTATAAAGTTGACTTTAATTAGTTTATTCCTAAGTAAAAAGTTACTTGGATGTAACTTTTTTATTTGGCTGGGCAAAAATAAAGGTATTTTATTTATAATATATTGAAAATTATTCTTTCAAGCAGATCATAAATATTACAAGAAAAACTAAACAATTTAGCTGTAACAAATTACAGCATTTTTTTTTTTTAGTTTAGTCCAACGAAACACTTTAATACCCAGACTTTTTAAAATCTGAACTGGACTGTGCCAAACTACGACGGCGTATTAGTGCCACGTATAAATATATATTTTTTAGGGGCGGGGGCAATATAAAAATAAAAAAGATTCACAAATTTGCGAGTTAATAAAGTGGCAAATTTGCGAGTTTATAAAGTGGCAGATTTGCGAGTTTATAAAGTGGCAGATTTGCGAGAATGAATCTGTCTCCATCCTACTTTTTGCGAGAATGAATCTGTCTCCATCCTACTTTTTCATTGTGTCCCATTAAACACCAAAGAATCCTCATATGATTACAGTAGACTATGGCTACGTGTATTTCTCGTAAGTTTTTGATTTTTTTTTCTCACAAATCTGCCACTATATGAAGTCGCAAATTTGCGAGAAAAAAACTCGTAAATTTGCGAGTTTATAAAGTGACAAATTTCTCGTAATATTGCCCCCGCCCTCTAAAAATATATATATTTATACGTTGCCCTAGTACGCCGTCGTACCAAACTGATGATGAAGTTCTAAAAAAAAAATAATACAAATTTTGCAATTACTCGCATATGCTGCGCTGAATGTCCGGACTTATGACCACACTTTAGAGTCATGCAAAACAGACCTGCTTGTTTTGTGACATGACAACTACAATAAATGAGCAGTTCAGTATTTCCACTTGAATGTGTGTCGCTGTCTCTCGGGCACCGTACAAACTCTGTATCCCTCGATGTTTTTAATCGAGGTGTTTTTTCATCTTTCATTGCTTTCCAACACACATGGACACTCACAGTGTGTGTGCCATGAGCATGACTGAGCTTCAGTGCAGGGCGTCCGGCTTGGGAAATGGTTGACGGATGAGCAGTTCAAAAGGAGTGACATTCTCAACTCCCTCTGAGAGGAGGGCACTCAAGTGCGGAGAGGGGAGGGGCAGTCCGAAGGGCGCTGCGATTGTGACTGTTGAGCGCAAACATCCCCGCTGCCTCCACCACCAGCACCATGCTCAGCCAACCTCAGGGCAACCAAGGCCCTAATCAGCAGGATACAGAGCATCTCCAGAGGCAGCCCAAGCGAGCCCCAGCTGCGCTGATTCCCTCTGCCCCTTCTCATTCTTTCAACGCCGTATTTTGCACACACACTTCCTTGGCTGCTTCCTACACCCGTGCCCCTGTGTCATTATTGACTTATTCTCCTTGACTGCACCTCACCCATCCACCGCCTGCCACTCATTACTACAGGGCACGGGGGAATATGACATGTCCCAGCCTTCATGATTACAACAACACAATTGAAGACACATTAAATTAAATAGGAAGAATGAAGAATAGGACTTGGTACCTCACAGTATTCCCTGAATATAAAGTGCATACTCTTTCTATATCAGAGCCTCCAGTACGGGGGTGAGCAATACATTTTCCAAAGGGGCCAATTGAGAAACTGGAACGCTTGACTAGTGCCATGCCAACATGCTAATCTCAACTCATACTGGATGTTCAATACCACTTTTTTTCCACGGCAATGCCAGTACGATACTCAACTCTTGAGTAGTTACCAATACCAAGAAATGATACCACTCGTACTTTTGATCAAATATAATTTCCACAAAAAAAAGTGACGACAGAGCATTTTAAAGAAAGACCCGGATATCTAAATATAGCATTTCTAGCATTTTTCTATTCTTCTCATTTATAGTTCCTCATTGTAAAACAGCCCAAAAAAGGTGGCTGTCATCACAAGTACTGATACCTTGAAATAGGCCTGGTTTAATGGACTGATACCGATACCTGGTAACAGTTACTTGCCCATTCAATACGTTCAATCTATGGAACTGATGATAGGCATATTATCAAGCAGAATTTGTGCAGGAAATAAGAATGTTGCTAACATTAGATCCATTGCGCCTTTTTCAAAAGTAGTTGCTGAGGGGTCACCAAATATTGTTGCATAAAAAGATGGCAACACTGTAGCACTGTAGTTATAGCGCTTGCTAGCTTGTACAGTCCACATGCGTGCACACTAAAACAAAAGCACTACTTCCAAAATAAAACATATTTTACATATAATTTTGACTTCATGGTCACTGTGAGTTCTGGTCAGAAACTGTTGGTGGACCAAATGTGGCCCGCAGGCCATACTTTGTCTGTTCTAGCACGTACTCATGAATCCTTGTATGTTCCTGGCAACTGACACACTAGTAGTCGTTGCCACGATTCCCATGTGACATCCCAATTGACTGTGCACACATTATCCGAGGCATACATCAGCTCTCACTCGAGTGTTAAAATAAAGTATGAACTTTGGATGTGGAACATTTTTGGGTAGCAACTCGCAAGTGCTGTTACTTCTGACTCTATAAATATAATTTTCATAATTTAAAAAGGTAAATATTTATAATATATCAGATGCTTATTTAGTTACATGAGAGGCGATGAATAGTAAAAAACTCCACTAAACAATTCTACACAACAAACTCCAAGCACAATGCTAAACACATTCAATGAATAACTATGATGTTTACAGTTTTTTTTTCTCAACTGTTTACCCACAATTTTGAAAACAGGGCTCCTTTTTTCAAAATATTGCCACAATTATCCAAACACCACACTAAATTTGTAGAACTCCTACACTGTTTGCAAAATAACACACTTCAGTCACAACATACACACTTATATTAAAAACATACACATATTTACAAAAATGCTGTTTTAGTGTCATCTCATGAACACAGTCTGAAATGATGAGACACTATTGCAGTCAGTTAAACACTACTGTGACCAACATAAAACACATTTGTAAAAAAAAAACTATTTTAGGGACTAGCATGTGCTAGACATTTGTGACAGTTTTTTTTAAATGTAAGGGGTAATTAAGATATTGACAAACCCACAAACTTTCATTTTCTTCAGAAAAAAATGTTGTCTTTCTTGTAAGGTTAAAAAAAATACTTGTCACACAGCAACTTTTTTTGTATCCATCTTAGATTATGTAGACTTGTTTTATATGAATATTTCAGCACAATGTTTGATAAAGATTGATTTGTTGTTCTGTGCTTCTGAGATTTATTAGTAAATGTAGGGCCTTGACCCATCATTGGGAACTGTACTCTTGGGTGGGATGGCCTCCATTGGCTACCAAGAGGTTAGCTCACTGGTACATCTTTATCTTCAAGCGACTACTGCCTTTTTACATTTGCAACTTCATCACACAGAGTTCTTACAGTTTGCGTTCAAATGACATTTTGTAGCTAACCGTTCCATTTGCCCGCACTGAGTTTGGAGGGGAAAAAAAGCTTTTGTCTTCTCTGACCCTTTCACATGGAACCTGTTGCAAACTACACAAATTGCAGACTGAAAATATGTATTTCTTACCATACTCAGCTCCAGTAACATAACACAAAATAAAAATCTGAACAAAATAGTGTTCCTTACTACTGTTAGACAAATTAAAATATGTAGACAAATAAAAATGACTGCACCACGTATTTCCAATTAAGCACATGCGTGCTTCCACACTTACTGGATGTGATTATCAACGTGTTCATTGATGTGGTCATTGCCGAGCCAGTGCTTTGTAATGACTAGGAAGTAACCTCACAATCCTTATCTGTGTCTAAAGTATGAAAATGTGTGTAGAGGGGTGTAGTATGCATGTGCAAATCACTGTGTGTAATGTTTTGCAAAAAGTGTGAGGCTGAGTCTGTGCTTTTTCTTCTTGTGTCAGCAAAATCAGCAATTGTGTGGAAATTTTCCTTTTAGTGTATACACGACTGTAAAAAACAAAAAAATGAGTGTGGCTTTTTTTAAATGAGATTTGTTTTAGTATCTTTTTGGATTGTGCCAGCGTACCCAATAAAGTGTCTGCTGAGTATAAAATAGTGTGTATTTATTTATTTATTTTAAAGGAGGGGGGAGGGTTAGTCAAGTCAAGTCATCTTTACAGTATATAGTTTAAGGTAACCCACAAATTTTGTGTTTTGTTTTATCCTTTTTTCATAATAAATAGCAATTTTAAACATTTGAAACCACTCATATAAGTGATAGAATGGATCTGATAATTCTTTTAAACTGTTGTGTACAGAAGATAGAGTCCAAGTGTTCTTCTTTCTTCATGGCATAGTTGCTCCGCTAGATCATCACCTTGTGTAAACCAAGATGTCCACACAGAGCGATGAGAATGAAAGAAGCTCTGTGCTGTGCTGTTGGCGATATTAACGTGCTCTATAAGTGTTTGACAAGCACATCGTTGATGCTCGCGATCTATACTAATCGAGTCAGCATGAGCCGCTCGACGCTAAGACTAACATTTTCAGAAGTAGATTGAATCTTTTGGAAAGTCAATTAAAAAGCAATGCAATACTGTAAATTGTTGTATTGTACTGTATTAAAGTAATTGGCAAAGATGAAAATTAAAGCTAACTAAACATTTTTATTATAATTCTAGTTTTTGTTAGTTTTGTATAAGTAAAAAAGTAGTCAACTTAATAAACACTAAAAATGATTGTGATTGTTATTTTGATGTCCAGTCAGCTGGAGTTGAATGTGGAGTCATCAGTTAACAGTGACTTGAAAGAAATATTCTTATTTGAATGAATAAAGCGGTAATGACACATGCATTGTCTTTGTTTACTGCGTTGATCTCATTCATTAACATGACAATTTTAACAGGTTTTGACCCAAAAATGTGCCCACCCAAAATGGATTTATACTATCCATGAAGAAGAACATTGTCACATTACATTATGTCTCCAAACTTATACTTTTGATCAGAAAAAGGGTTTTGTCGCTGCTAATGCAGCCATGACATTCAGATCAGAACCAGTTAACATGTTAGAATTCAGTACAGTCAGCATACCTGGACAACTGGGTGGCCTCCAGAAAGAGCCTTGACTGCCCCACGGCTGCCTTCAGTCTCATAGTGGGCCCTGTGGTGGGACTTTGGCTGTAACTCGATCTGTAAACTGTATGGACCGGAGCAGGATGGAAGTTGCCAGTCAAGCGCTGGCATGGATGGGCTGCAACGACATTTCACATTATGGATTAATATTGGTGTGAATTCTGAAACAGTCTTAATGCAAAAGTATTGAAGAAAATCCAACATTGGGACAAGGCTGCTCTGTTTAACATTACCAGCCTACTTTGAACACATATGTGACAGATGTCTGCAGGTCTTTACATTTGTCTTTTCGTTACCCTCCATTATATTCATTGAAACTGTTTGAGGTTTGATATTTTTCCACAGGCCCCAGTTCTGTCAAATAAGTCAGAATCGTCTGACCTTGTTTTAAATTGGCCTTAATTGTAGACACTTTGAAAAATTCAAACTGTCTTAATCCTTCTCCAATTCATCATGGTCTGTAATATAATCATGTGTAATCCCCGAGCCTGGATAATGATATGTGTTGATTCTTTTTTATGAAAAAAAAAAAGACAAAGAGACCAATCTACTTAGGCTACAAGTTCAGTGTGTTAATACTATATTGTCCCAAGTGGTAGCAAGCACTGTGAGCTTGCAAGGTGAGAGGGACGACATTTCCGGGCTACAAAAAGAAATATCACACGTACAGTACACACAGTCACTCAGCCCCATTGATACGGTTGTTGATTGATTTAAATATGATAACAAGAAAAATATCAAGTCTATGGAGTAAGACAGCATCACACCCTGCATTGGATCATGATAGCTGCCACTTGAAGCTATGACTGACCTCCCTCAACATCATTGTTCTCAACATGGAGAGTGAAGCGCTTCCCATGTGATCACCGCGGCGATATCTTAACCAAAACAAACATGTAGAAGACAATGGTAAATGCAGAATCCCTGACCTGAAGGGTGGCTCAACTGAAACCAATCGCTGGCATACTTGTGGAGCTTGCATACTGTTTGTTGACCCAAAACGAACTGATTTCCCACCACAAGACTTTATCTGTCCGGTTGGTGCATGACATCATCGTGGCTACAAAACGAGATGGTCTGATGGCGCGACAGACCGTAGCAGAAAGACGACTGATTAACCCACAGACTGTTTCCACTTCAGCCAGGCCTGTCACTGTTACTTCCTGTTGCTCACTATCTTAATCAAACACGTTATTTCCGGTGGGAAGGTGTGCTATTGGCATTGAAAACGATGTCTTGAGGGGCACAATTTAAATTTAAACTCGTACCTTGCTGAAAAAAGGATGTAAAATAAGGTATGATTGGTGCATGGGGCTTTACTGTACAGTACTCTACTACATAGTAAATTCTGTAAATTTGACTCTATTTAGAGTGGGAACAAATAGACTCCGTTTTAGAGTAATATTTACACATGGAAGAGAGTAAAATAAAGAATTGAAAAAATAAACTAAAGTCACTCAAGGGTTGAGGAACAAAGTCCCGACCTTCAGTTTGAGCGACTGTTACACTACCACATGAGCTATGCTATTCCTACCGTTTGCTAATCTCCAAGAGACGACCAAAAACAATGTTTTTGGTCTCTTGGAGCTGACACGAGTGATATACTAACACACAGCAGGAGCTGCGTGGCGCAGGGAGTAGATCAGCTGTTTTCCAAGCTGAAGGTCGTGATTTTGTTCCTCAACCATTGAGTGACCCCCCCAATTCTTTATTTCACTCTCTTTCTAGTGTAAATATTACTCTAGAAATGAGTATATTTGGTCACACTCTAAATTGAGTAAAATTTACTCTACAAAATTTACTGTGTACACTGTACTTTAATTTATTCAACTTCAAAAGGGCAAATATGGTTGTAACAAAAAATGTTTAAACCAGAAAATCATTTTTTGATTTAAAAAATGCACGTGCATGAACTGAACCAAATTGTATTGTTACACTTTGAAATACATCAAGATATGTCTTGAATCGGCTTATATTGAAGAAATACATCTGAGAAGGAAATTACACTTTTACAGTACTGACAAGTTCATTAAAATTTATGTAAAATGATAACAAAAAAGTAATTGCATCATGCCCTCTTGAACTAAGCCGTACCATATTGAATCAAATTGCAAACACACTCAATCAAACCAAATTGAATCAATTTCAAATCGAAATGTCGTTGAATCGGTTCGCATCCCGTACATCGAAAACTGTATCAAATTGTCTTTTATGAGATGCAATCTCCTTGTAAATATTGGATCTCAAAACAGATTTTTTGATGATGGCTCTAGTGCAGGCTTGCCCAATCAGTCCTGCAGGTATTAGATGTTTCCATACTCCAACACACCTGATTCCTACAATCAGTTGATCAGCAAGCTCTGCAGAAGCAGAAGCCTGATGATGATTCTGTTCTTTAGAATCAGGTACAGAAACATCGAAAACAGTGGTTGGCAAACTCGGTCTTCGAGGGCCGGAGTCCTGGAGGTTTCGGATGTTTCCCTTCTCCAACATAACTGATATATCATCAGCGCATCAGCAATCTCTGCATAAGCCTGATAACGATCGTGTTGATTTGAATCAGCTTGTGTTGGAAGAGGGAAACAAATTTAATTTAGAACAGAAAACTAAAGATACATTAACAAATAATAATCATCTTACATTTCTCTGTCTTTTGTTATTAATGCCAAAAATCAATTGTCCATTTGAGTTTGACTGACTTTGACTCTGACCATAAGAGAATCATGAGGTACCTACCTGAGGTAATGCTTGGGTTTAGACCAAGAGTAGGGATTCTGGGGCACCTCCAGGAACCCTCCACAGTAGTTCTCCTTCTTTAAAACGAGGCGAGAAGGATAGTCCTCGGGGATAATCTCCCCGTCACGCCTGAGCTCCTCACCACTAGGCTCCACCTTGAGGCTCATGGAAGGCGAATGGTCCACCATCTTGCGTGTCTTGATCGGGATCCCTTCTACCATGTCCACCACTCCATCTGTGGTCAGAGCGTTGATAGCAGCCACGATTGCGGAGTTTGTGTACTGGTTGGCATTGGCAAGCCAGTTCTCATCTGTGACGCTGACTCGAGGGGAGCCATGCGGGGAAGGGGTAGCAGATTGGCGGGGTGAACAGGATGTCTGGTGGTAAGGAGTATCGTTGAAGCTGTACTTCCTCTTCCCTACTCCAGCTGTGCTGATATTGTTGCATCCACCACCTCCACTAAGAGAAGGAGAGTTAGGCCTGGAGTCACGCGGCTGAGCCGGCCAGCCTTCCTCAGCCACTGCTCCGATCTGAGGGGATGTGGAAGGCGAATTGTGAGGGGAGGCCGCAGGGCCGCTGGCGTGCGGGCAGGACAAAAGTGATGACCCTCTGGGAGATACGCAGGGAGACTGCCAGGGGGAATTCTGTAGGGAGTTGTCATAGTTGTAGAAACCGGACTCGTAGGATGATGCTTCAGAGTTACAGCTGCGTGAAGAAATGCTGCTCGCAGGACTGAGGCAGCTGGGATCACGGTAGCCGTCTGCATTGGGCAGCGTTAGTGTCACAATGGAGTTAACACCTCGTTTGATGATGTGTTCGTCACAGTTCCTTTCTTCGACTTGGTCCTCAGGACACTGGCTGTAGGCAGTGATTTCAATGCGAGGACTTTCCAGGGCTGGAGCCCCGTTTGGTCTCAGGCCATGGGGCAGGTAATAACCTGATGCTACATGGTTCTCATTTTGGAAGTTGTAGCCTGTCTGGTGGCATGACGTCACAGAGATAACTGGGCTGGACTGTAAGGTGTGGTACTGATTGGCCAGACATGGGTTGCCCATCCCAAGTGGAAGGGAAAGGGTGACATTTGGTGTGTAGCTGAATGCATCTGAAAATAAACAAGCACATTTTCAACATAGAACCATGTGTGCCCAACAGATTAACCTACCCCGAGTCATTATACTGTAGCAATAATTAACTGTGATTACATGTGCAAACAATACCCTTATACAAATCTTACCAGCGACAGACTGACTCCTTTCTTTATTCTATGAACATCTGGAGAAGCTTAGCAATCATTTCAAAGCATTTACTGTATATGTGGTTCATCCGTATGGTCCCAAGTTGCACAGCCAGCCTGTTTGCTGGATACGTTCATTTAAGACTCTCTTTGGCACTCCTTGCCGTCAAATGTACACTACAGGAATCCATCCAGCAGCAGACTGATGGATGCTTTATTTGATTGATTGCATCACTCACTGAGTGAATTAGGCCCTCCCCTGTGGAAATCTGACAGCACTCTCGCTTCGCTCTGAGCTTGTGATTAAGTCAAAGCGAGGCCGTTGCAGCATAACACACACTCGTACTCGGTGCAAGCACAAGAGAGCGTGCAAGATAAACAACAACAGACAACACACTAAGACGCGAAATCCTTGTAGGTTTGCCTCCTCTGCCAACCAGCTGCTGTTGTATCAAC
Organism: Vanacampus margaritifer; assembly: GCF_051991255.1. Taxonomy (NCBI): domain Eukaryota; kingdom Metazoa; phylum Chordata; class Actinopteri; order Syngnathiformes; family Syngnathidae; genus Vanacampus; species Vanacampus margaritifer. Next base: position 6,768,904 of record NC_135440.1, on the reverse strand, counting down.
AGTTGTAAACTTCATGTCCCTTTTATTAACATAGCCAATGAGGGTGAATACTCAACGAGTATACAGTGCCAATCAAGGGCATTCCCCTTGCTATATTTGCTCACCGCAGTACATGAGATTTGTCACAAACCACATCCTCTATAGGTTGGTCATCAAAAATTTTTGTTTGTGCGAGTTGAAAATGTGCAGTGTATTGCACAAGGTTACTATGGCACAAGTGCAATGCCATGCATGATATAGATGATATATACATATCATTTCAGTTGTTCATTTGAAAATGTGCACTTTCTCTCATAAGCAATGATAACCATAAACTTGGAATTCAAAACGTGAAAATATAGAATGGTCATTTTACACAATGATAAAAAAATATATAAATAAAAAAATATTTTCATTACTCACCTCTCTGAGGCTGATAAACACACTGGCTGTGCTCAAACATATAACTAAAATCAAATTCTTGCTCTTCTTGTTGAAAACTCATCTCTACTTCCCTAAACGTGTGTCCCAGCTTAATCTCCTCTGATGCTTTTCTTTTCTGGTTTATGCTCTTCTCGAGCCCACCAGATGACATACCCGCTCCACCCAGTGTGACACACCTCCTTACTTCAAGCCTGACTTACTTTGCAAAGAGTTGCAGCCGTTACATTTTTCCCCCTTCTGTTTATGTACACATCAGCTGCATTTGTCACACCGTACTTTACCTAATGGGGTTTTTTGCTCTTCCTATTTTATTTGATTATGTCTCATTTGAAAGGTTTCCTCTCCTAGATTAACAAAACTAAATCAGCATTTGCTCATTTAAAATCATATGAGTCACACATTTGAGATTCATTAAGAAAAAATAAATAAAAATAATAATATTTATCATTATTATTATTATTATTACTATATAAATAATAATTATTAAATATGTGTATTATTATTAAATAGTTAAAATAATAATAATAATAAACAATACTATCTTACACATTGTAACCTTACTCATATCTATCTTCGCTCCACAAATGTTATCAATTATGCCATTGGTCTTAAAGCACTCTTAGCACAACCAAGCACGCATGCCTAAAGAATGAATATATTTATCCACAGGGATTGTGGTCTACAGTGGGGTAAGACTGACGGGACCTCAGGGACAGATAGGTGGTTGCCCACAGAAGCCATCTGTATCTTCTGGAGCAAAAGGGTCCTTGGCCCACATTCATTACCCGGACTGAGTGCAGTCTATGGCAAGACCCCAAGAGGATGTGTGATTTTAGCTCTGTGTGTCAGAATTGTGAAGTTGTGTGATAATAAAGCAGACTTCGGCATACTGCTGAGGCTGTGAGTGGTTAAGCATGACTCCCTGCCAAGCAAGCTACTCGGCATCCCTAAACGGACACATCACAATTCTATGCCTCTCTCGCTCACACGTACACACACACACGTACACACACTAACATCTGTTGCCAATTATAAGACTCTAGGCCAAAATGAATAATAATAAAACCCGCACCCGTTCATCTGAAATATCAAAGACGAAATGAAATCCCAAATCCGCAAAGCCAGTGACATCAGCACTGAAAACCACACAAGGCAGACTATCAACGACTTTTGGTGTACCCAATGAAATTTTGCAACATTAATCATGAAGAAGAGGCAACGTAATTCACATTTTCAAACCAGGCTGAAGCATACACAAACAGAAGCAAAGCACAAAGTTTGTAGCTTGATGCATGACCTCAGACCTCCCTGTGCAGATAATCAATAATATTTTGTATTTTTATATGATGATTATTTGAGGTACTTTGAGGTTAAGTGCAATGTAGCCTGCTAAAAACTGTACAGGAAGATGTGAAACACCTGCTGGAGAGACCAAATGGGGTAGAGGATGCCCATGCTGCTTAATTCGTTTGACTAGCATGTCACAATAAATCCACGTTCGAGTTAACATTTACACAATACAGTGCTGCCTTGCACAATAAAGGCTTATTATTGGTGTACTTAATGCCACAGTAGCCTATTCAATTGCGTGTCAATTTCTACAAATTATATTGAAGGGATCCTTTTCACTATAAGTTTGCGTACGGTGCATGAAAAGCTTTGCAATAACATATTGCAAGCTGAGATATTGAGGAAGGTGGTACCTTCTTCTGCAGATTTCATCGCGGCGAGTTAGGTGATTGAACGAGTGGAGTCCCCACTCCGCGCTGGCTGGAGCTTCAAAGCTGAACTTGCAAGAGACGCTCTGGCTGAGTATCCTGCTGCATTCAACAAGCGGTGAGCAACTTTCTCCGGATAAGATTCTGCATGAGCAACGAAGTAATAAAACAGAAATAAAATAAAATAGTGCACGCTATATAAATAATAAAGTCACGGGTAAAATAGCTATTTGGATTATACGACAATGAATGAATTATTAACTTGATGAGTATTGCACACCGAGTGAATGAGGCTGTCAGCGCTGCTCAAGAAACTAGTGCGGCTGAGGTGAGTTATTCTGCCGTGTGCCCATTGAAGATCTCCAAGAGTCTCCCCAGGTCGATGACGCAGCGCGGCTTTGTCAAAGGGGCAGTCTCTGGTTCTTTTAAAGCTGGAAAACACCCTCCGCTCTCCGTCAGCGCGCCGCCCATCCATGACGCCAGCGACCCGGCTCGCCCCGTAAGATCCCAAGGTGTGAGTATTTGCCTTCGCGCACTTCTGTACAACCATCAGCGCGTCATACAGTAAACAGTTTACTGTTTTGCTTTACCTTATCCCCCCTATACAGAGATAAGATGAAGTTAGTAGTATTTATATCCCTCACATTGAAATACGTTGTAGTTAAAACACCAACAACAACACAATGAAAAAGGCAGAAAGTGATATTTTTCACCTTTTTTTTTTTAACCCACGGACGTTTTGTTATAACTTCAAAGGCAATACAATACAATACTGATGTATATGGACACTGTAACGAATTGGCTCTAGAATTTACAAGAAATAACTGGCAAAAAAGTTTCCAGCTAATTCTTGTAAAATCCCATTTAATTACTGTGAAAATCGATTACAGTAGGTAACTGTATTTTTATTTTATTTTTACAAGTATTTACTGTAAATAAATTACAGTTACTAATTGTGTTTAGTATGTGTTTAGTATTGTGTTTTTTTAAGAAAACAGCAATTCACTTTATATGTAATCTAGTTTCTTGTTTTCTAATTTACAGGAATTTACTGTCAGTAAATTTGTCACGGAGAGTTGGTGGGGAAGGATCCAAATGCAGGGAGGCAGGAGAACCACGGCAGGGATGCATGGAATACTGATCACAATTTATTTAACAAAAACACTAACAGGGGTGCTGGGTAAAACTCTAAATAAACAAAACCAACAAAGTTCTGAAAAGACCAAAAACAAAAAGTAACAACAAAACACAAGAGTGGTAACAACGACAATGATCCAACAAAGACTGAACGAAACCAGGAAACTAAGGCCCTGTCCAGACGGAAGCAAAGCCAGCTTCGTTCCTCAAACAAATCTCGTACACACAGAAGCATTTCAAGACTTGCATGGTCCAAAAGAAGACGCGGAGGACGTTTAGCAGCTCTAATATATATGCTAAGTCTGGAGTGGCGCTGTAGCGCAGCCACAGGGAGTTAACGGAAAGCGCAGAAGAAAAATCAGCGAAGAAGACGAACACGGTTTTTTTCTAACTTTATTGCAATCTACAGAACAAACATGGCTTTGCATGTATCGAAACAACATGAAGAAGACGAACACAGGAGAAGTGACAAAGGCGGGTGATTCAAGTACAACACCGCTTGTTGAATGTGGGAATGGACTATATGCCACAGAGGAGGTGGGACTTCCGACTTCCAGGTTTTCACCCATCAACTTTGTTTCCGTTTTCGGTTTGCGACGCGTGGGCCACGTCCCAGTACTTGCGCTTCCGCCTTTGTGCCCCTTGGTTGCCCGTTCCCATCGACAGGTGCGAGGCTGCGAGTGTGTAGTGTTTGTTTCAGTGTCCGAAGTATTTCAGATACCCGAGACGCTCTCCCGCCGATGAGCCGGTTTGGGGGCGCAGGGGTGGGAGCGCCAGTGTTGGAACGCGGCCAGCAGTGGCCGGAAATGGCGCTGATGTGCAGAATCCGGAAGTCGGAAGTCCGTGGCATCTACCCCATAAAGAAGCAAAATATTTTGGTGCAAAAGCATAAGCAAGCTAAGGAGGTTGCGCAAAACGACTACGACACGGCTATCCGCCATTGTTGTTGACAGACTGATGGTTTGCGCGCAGTCATGCGAGAATTGGCACATACGTCATCAATCTGCGACAATGCGTCGTCATCGAGCTGCGACCATTACGTCATCACTGGAGGAGCATCCTGCATATGGTGTCCAGATGGACGCGTACGGGGCGCGTTTTGAAATCTTTCCACTTTGGAGCCTTGTTTCAAAAGTGATCGGTTTCAAGCTCCGAAACCGCGCCATCGTGTGGACGAACTGCCTAAGCGGTAAGAAACTTGTGAGTATACATTGAAACTGCCTTTTGTGTGGACGAGGCCTAAATGCAAGCCAACGGACAAGACACCGAACGATACCTGGACAAGACACAAGTGGCTGGGGGAGATGATTGGATGACACAAGGGAACAAGATGACGAGTACAGGTGCAAACAAAACCTAACGAGCAAAACTAAGCAAGACAGGACACAAAGCCACTTTTTAATCACACAATTGGCTGCATATTTAAAAACAAATCAGCTACAGCAAAATAAATTAATGAAAGTGATATTTACTTGAAAAATAAAAACCTAGTAAAGTTTGTTCACTTGGAAATTCTTAGTAAATTTTACAAGGAGAGTTTGGGAATAAATAGTTGCATAGTAGTTTACACAGAAAAATTACCAGTGTTAGATTAACGCTGAGAGTGTTAAATATAACACTAGAAAAGTGTTTATGTGTCCACACCAATGAGTGTAAATCTTAAACTTTTTAAATTGTTATTTTTTCACACTTAACCAGTGTTAATCCAACACTGTATAGTGTTAAAAATCTACACTGGTAAACACTTGGTAGTGTTGAAAGTACTGTACACGAATGACAGTGTTATAAACATTTAATCCTGCCAAACTACACTTTACTCTGGTGTTTAAACACGAGTGTATTGCACAAGTGTCAGTGTTAAAAAGTTCAAATTTAACTCACTAGCTACAAAATACACAAAACTCTTGTAAATGGTACCTTTATATTTGTATGGCATTTTTCCTCTTCACAAGGCCCTCAAAGTGTTTTTTTGATTGACATAGTCACGCTGACTTGGGATCAAACCCACGTTCTCAGGGTTGCGAGACTATCACTGATCCACCTCTCCAACAACAACAACTGGATGTATATTGCTATTGAAATGTCGACACAGCACTGGAAAATTGGAAAGTTTCTCATTCAACGGAAATGAGGATGTGGTCAATTTAACACTCAAGGTAGTGCTATTCAGGTTACACCCAACATCCACCTCAATACTCACGGAAATGTTCTCTGACAGTGTAAGTTTTTATCCTAACAGTGTTAAAATAACACTGCTTACTGCATATTTGATCCAACATTGGGAATTTAACATTGACCGGTTTGCTGTGTATTATTAGTTTATTATAAAAACAAAATAAGTCGAGTTTTTTTTGGTCAACTTTAGGAGACACTAGCAACAACAGACGGTAAGCGTGGCATGGCTCAGGCGTTAGAGTGGCTGTTTCCCAATCTGAAGTCTGTGGGTATAAACTTAAACCCTTGAGTATTTTTTTCATTTTTCATCTTTTTCTTTCTTTCTTTTTTTCTTTCTTTCTTTCTTTCTTTCTTTCTTTCTTTCTTAATAAACTACGATGCAAGCATAATGTACTCAAAAACTCTCTCTGAAAAGTTTTCTTAGAATTTCTGAGTGGGGAAAAAAACTTTACTAAGTAAATATAACTTCCCTTTTTCCCCAGTGAATTATGTACAAGGAAAGCGGTCTGTGGATCTACATCTGCATTCTGCACCAAATTGGTGTGCTATTCATGCAAGCTGCACTCATGTTTAATTATAATTTAGTAGATATAGTGGGTACACAAAGTATACATATCCCATTGAATTCTTCATTCCATTATATTGCAACCATTTTGAATAATCAGCAAAGTTATTTCCTCCCACATAAACGTACGTACAGCACCCTATTGATAGTTGAAAAACTGAATTATAGAACTTCTTTGCAGATTTAGCCTATTAAAATGAAAAACTGAACTATGAGATGGCTATTAAGTGTTCAGACCCTTTGCTCAGAATTGAGCAAGAAGCCCGTTTTTTGACAACCACGGGTCTTTCTTGGGAATGATGGAACAACCTTTTCAATATGGGATCTTATAGCCATTCCTCCTTACAGATCCTGTCCAATTCTGTCATGTTGAGTGGTGAATGTAGGTGAACAACTCAAGTGGGTTAGCCAGTCTAAGACCTTCCACTTTACCCCCTGATGAAGTTCTTTGTTGTGTTTGAAGTGTTTTTTTTTTTTAAGGTCATTATCTTGTTGTATGATGAAGCTTCTCCTGATTGGTTTGGATGTGTATGTCTTTTAATTGCCAGACAAAATAGTTTTGTAGACTTCAGAATTCATTCTGCTTCCACCATCATGACTTACTTCAATAGTCAAACCATTTCACAAGCAGCTGTGCGAGCCCAAGCGATGACATTACCTCCACCATGCTTCACAGATATGTCTTTTTTCCTTCTTTTTTTTTTTTAATCATAAGCAGCTCCTTTCTATCTCTGTACTTTGGCTTTTACATCACTTTGATACAAGTTGATCTTGGTCTCCTAAATCCATAAAACTTTGTTCCAAAACGTTTGTGGCTCATCTCTGTACTTCTGTGCAGACTGTCCGATCCTTTTTGCTGATGAGTGGTTTGCGGTATTTTTTCTTTCAAGGTCTTCTTCAAACAGTGGATTGTGATACCTTCAGGAGGTTGGCAGTCATGTACCTGACTGATGTGTTGGGGTGATTTTTCATAGCTCTCACAATATTTCTGTCATCAACTACTGTTGATTCTCTTGGCCGACCCGTTCGATGTCTGTTGCTCAGTACACCAATAGTTTTTTCTTTTTCAGGACATTCCAAATTGTTGTATTATTGACTATGCCCAATGCTTGTGCAGTAGCTCTGATCAAATTGTCCTCTTCTCTCAGCTTGCCCCAGACAACTTAAACTCATGTTTATTGTATAATAAACAATCTGATTTCTTCAATGGGTTAGCTAAACTATTGGTCACTGACCATGCTTGTGGGCATATTTTGATGATCAGAATTGGAGGCTGTAGGAGGCCTGAAATGTATCTAATGATGTAGTGACAACCCTAACCCTAAGTTGCAGTCACAATTTTTATGTCACAAAATGTATTAAAAAAAAAAAAAGTCCTGCAGAAGAATTATAATCCAATCCATCTGTCCATTTCCTTTACTACTTATTCTGTTCGGCTTCACGGGGATTTGGAGTCCATTTTAGAAGTCTTTGAGCAAAAGGTGGACTACAATTTGGCCGTGTCACCAGTATGTCACTGGGTACATATTGAGACATATTGACATTCGCACTGTCACTAAACCCACACTGTCTGTGCCGAAATCGGGCAACTACCCCACTATAAAGAATAAACAATCATAATGTTAAAAAATACTCATTCACTCCCAATCATTTTCACTGAAGCAACCCCCTTCACTCACGGCTGTTTTACTGGATTTTGACTGGTTTTGCAAGGCCCACAGAAGATTCTGTTTTATTGCTATAAAAACACAAAAGAAAAAGAAAGATTAGAGTCTCTTCTCTCATCAGGAAAAAATATATACATTTCTATCTGTTTCCGTTTTGCAGCAATTAGCATTAGAATATAGCTAAGTTTCATCATTAATCACAAATCTGTTTAAAAATCTCTTATACTCTGCTGCCACCTGCTAGCCTTTTTTTTTTGTCATAACTACCATTGCTTTAAGTGTCCTCATCAGGCCAGAGGCTGCATCAAAGCCTTCTGTATGTTCTGGCATAAAAATAAAAACATTGAAAAACATATAAATACGTTTTTGGGACCATGTCAATAGTTAAAATAAAATAAAAATTGGAGGGGGGGAGCAAATGAGTTAAAGATATTCTTATGCTTATGTTTACTGTATTGGAAACATAGTTTCACAGAATAAAACAAATATTCACATGAAACAAACACATAATGTTTTAGGTCTATCTGTATGGGTGTCTGTATATATCACATATTGCTAAACTACAACCACCTAAAGACAATAATATACTCCATCAGGCAACACTGATATCATTTGTGATTGCTAGGTAATACAGTTAAGTAATACCACATGTAGGACTTGTTTACTGAAAACGTAATTCTATTAGTTCCCTGAGGACATTGGAATACAGTGTTGCAAGGATTAACAGAGTTGAGTATTCAGCAAAATATAGCTGTCAGCTCACATAAATAATTCAAATTACACATTTTTAATGATGTGAATTATAATGATATTTGGAGCGCAGATTCTACATAGTAATGACTGGCACTATGAATGTATATGGCATAATACAGTCACCATTATGTGGGTAACAAATAGTGTGGAAATATGTATAACTTTCAAGAAAAAGCCATACATCAAGATGAGTTGGATTATCGCTGGCCACAACGACAATTAACCACAGTTTAGACAAGCTCCTATGTAATACATTTTGGTTAGGGGCCAGATTAAAAAAAAAAAAAACTCTTGCGGGTCTGAAAGACTGATGGCAAACCCAAAGGATGATCACATAATCAGAAACAGACTAAAGTTTGGAGGTAGGCACAAGCAGACAGCATGGGGAGAAAGTGAGTGTGTTGTGTTTTCTTTGCCTGCAGTAGCTCCATCTCTGGCGTCAGCTGTGGCTTGGCCGATGTGCACGTGTGAGCTCCAAGATGAAAAAGCAGCATCATATAGTCGACGTGAATTATGATACGAACCTGCGGTAGGAAAAAAACAAGGAGCAGCGCAACTGATTGGCACCGTCAGCAGGATGGGCTTTCACTTGTTGGCAAGCAGTTTTAAAACCTTGTGGTGTGGCACGCTTCAGTAGCAGTCTCTTGTCTTATCTTGATGGATTCCGTGCTACCGAGCAAAGTATCATTAGCTTCACTGTCCGTCAACAATAGAGCACTTAAGATCTTCTCTCAAGCAGCAACTCATCAAACTATTCAGCAGCCTATATTTCATTAAAATGTGAATATTCTCATAACCTGATATCATGCTTGTCATAACATATACAGCCGTGTGTTAAGTGAACATGTATTATATTACCAATTCCTTTAATTGTATTATTTAATTAACATCATTAAATCACTTATAGTCCTAAATTGTTAATTATAAAAAATAAATAAATGTATGTTTATATATTTTATAATATTCATACTTCTCAAATCAAATCAATATTTTATAATTTTAATAAATAATAATAACAAAAATAAAATATGTATAATAATTTATTTAAAAATAAAACATGGTATTTAATAATTATTAATTAATAATATTAATAGTAATAATAATAATTATTATTAATGATTAATAATAATAATAATAACAAAAAGGCTTAGAAAATATTAATTGATTCAACTATTTTGAAAATGAGTCAAATGACATTGGTGTTGTTCCCTTTTCAACCAGTTTGTTTCAAAAGCTTTTTATATGGATTGTGTCAAAAATTTGGCTGTACCATTGTAGAATTTGGACTCAGTTTTATGTTCAAATCCCGTACTAAAATTTAATTCTACATGAGGCAAGCTTTTAAATGAAAAAATATCCATACTGAGACTGTTATTGTGCCAGTACAAACTTTTAAGCGTTGGACAACGTGCTCTTTGGAAGAACTTGAGTCTACTGATTATAAAATGTGCTTTTAACAGCAGTGACATGACACTTTTGATTGTCATGAACTCGCTTCCAAAATTTCCAACTCAGATACAACTCCAGTTACTACTTTGTATTTTGTAGCTATTATTCTGAATTATTCTGTTTCTAGATTGACCGGTTTTCCCTCCTCAAATTACCTTTTTTTTTTTTTTTTTTGGGTGGGGGTGGTGTTAAGGAAAAAATACATAAATAATAATAATAATTATACTTATTATTGTTTTGTTTTTTATGGTGTAAAACCTTTCATTTGCCTGTAAAACTTTTCATTTGCTCAGTATAACTCTTCTACCTTCAAGGTAAACAACTGTAAACAACAGTATTTAATTTAACACATTTCCGTCATTCATCTACTGATGATGATGAACCAGTGTTAGGAGCAAATGGGCGGTGAATTTCTTGCTAATGGGACTACCATTGTCATAGTGGATTGGTGGATGGAACCGACGACCGTCAGATGAGTTCAATTCAGATCTTTTTTTTTTATACAGTATAGCGTCAAATCACAATAGAAGTGGTCTCTGGGCACTTTAAACATAGAGCAGGTCAAAAGTCCAGACTCCTCACTTTATTAAAAAAATAATAATAATGACAGAGTCATAACTGAATTTAAGAGTTTTGGCGAAAATTGGACATTTACTGTTTGAATAATGAATGGAATTACTTTTTCTTCTTTTTTTCAGCAGAGTGTTGAACTTAAAATGCAAGTATAACTTTGTGTCAAAATGGAAAATAATTGACTACTTGGATTTCTGAAGCCAACGAGTGCCTAAAGATTCAATTTTATGAAGACTTTATGTATTAAAATAATGCTTAACGTCAAATATCCAAATATTTTTAAGCCCCTGAACATTGAGGCCCTCTGCATTTAATTGTTGTTATTCTGTTATTATTGCTGGCGATGTACAATGGTGATGTATTATGGGGATGTACAAAAGGAAACATTATAAAAACTCTACCCAAATATGTCTGGATGTAACTGCCTTGTTGTTTTTATTTATTTATTTATTTATTTACTTTCTCTACTTTGGATGCTTTTGAGTTACCAAGCCTGGTCTGGAAGCGTTTGACATACTGTGAAGAAATGTAAGATTTTAATTTACAGTGCTGCTGCATCTGGCCTTGTGACAACACACGTAGAGAGAAGCCGCAACATGTCTGTGGAGAGCATGAGCGACATGTTGAGATTTATGAACAGCCTGCTCCTTGCTCTTGTTTCACACAAAGTGTTCACTGCTCTTGGTGTGTAAATAGAAACATGCGGCCAATTGAGATGTTGCGCTGGCATTTTTCTTTTCTTTTGCTTCTTTATTTAGTTGCATGAATGAATTGTCTGTCACGCAGTGAGAAATCAAATATTTGATTTCCGTTTATGGCCTTAATGGTCTCTGTTAGCTACATTGCAGTACAGGGACTCGGAATCATTATCAGTTGCCCTGGCAATATAATAAATGACAAGAGTGGATTTGGCTTTAATAGCAGTGTAGTTGGCAGCCTCTCTAATGTTTACTACGTGTGGTTTGGCCCAGGAAGCAGACTACAACTTGACCTCACCAGGGAAGATTTGCGCCATTCGCACGGACCACGAAGCATTAATATTCAGAATTTAGGCTAAATTTGTCTCTTGGTTTTTGGTTTGGTCAGTAGTCCTCCAGTTTGTTTCTGCCGCAGACTGGTCCATACACATCCATTGCTGATTATTAACCATCCCTCTTTGGTGGGTGAATCAACTGTAGATTTTTATGTAGCTGCATTAGCAGCCCAAATACCAACAAGGAACCACAACAACATCTTTAATATGGTTACTGTGCTTATCATGAATGAGGAGTATTTTCAGTTCCCCTTTCCAAATACATTAGGCCTATGTAAGAGTAAGTGCTTCAAAATAATATTACTCAAGTAAAAGTAAAAAGTAGTCATCAAATAAATTACTCATGTACAAGTAAAAAAGTATTGGCAGAAAATAATATTCAAGTACTGTGAGTAACTGCTTAAACATGAAGTCTGATTCAAAAAACAAAACAAAACAAAAACAATGTCATCAGACAGACAAAAACATAAAATAATGTGCAAATGCTGGCATCGTCAAATCATAAAAACGGGATTGAACGGGTCTCTATAAAGACTCGGTTCCGATCGTCACATTGAAGAGCCATTCAAAAGACTTGATTCGTTCGTGAAGGTCACATCACTAGTGTCTGCGGAAATGCTCCCACACAGTCGGTCAAGGGGAGCGCTTACGTGAAAATAAGGTAAATCTAATGTATGAATGGGGCGATGGGAGGCGAAGGGAGACGACGGGAGACGACTCTAGTGTAGCCCAATATAGCGGAGTAAGAGTAGCGTTACTTCTTCACAATTCTACTCAACTAAAAGTAAAAAGTATTGTGTGGTAAAACTACTCTTAGAAGTATTTTTTTTCCAAAAAGTTACTCAAGTAAATGTAATGGAATAAATGTAACTCGTTACTACCCACCTCTGGTCAAGCGTCCGTCATAAATGGTTGAGACAGAGAGAACCTGGTCGCTTTTCAAAATAAAATATTTTTAGCCTTGGATAAACCGGAAGTACTGTAATTTTTGTAATTCTGTCAAATGTGTGGCCCGGTCCAAGGTGGCCTGGTTGGAGACCACTGGGTTTGGACATGGATGATAAAATGATGTTTGGAAATTCCTTCTAAAATGAAGGCAGTAAATCCTATCTTTCACCTCTCCTGATGAGTCGCTCCCTTACATGCATATATAATCTTTGTTTGACATATGTGGAAAAATGTGCTCATTGACATGTCATCTTGAGTTCCTTGCACTATTATTATCTGTTGTTGTTTTTTATTAACCACAACCTGAATCAGACAGCTTTTAATACCTTTTAATGCTCAATTGTGTTCATCATGTTGATATAAGTTTATTACTCAGCCATCCCATTTGTTTATCCTCAGCGTCAATGGCAACTGTGACCACAGACATGATTATTCATCATCTTTTTCTTTTTTCTTTTCTTTTTAAAGCATGAATGGCGATATTGTTGGAATAGGATTTTAGGCAAGTTGTGAATAGTTTCGGTGAGTTCACTTTACTTCCCTTTTTCGCCCCTCTCAGAATTTACCGCTAGGAGCTATCTTAGGCATGTCTGGACTCTGCTGTATGTTTAGCTACTGGGTTTTTCAGAGATTCCTCTTATGAACAGGAAGTAACATACGTGTCTGGCTTGTAAACTAAAGAAGCAGGGCCGTCATCATCATCATCATCTCATGGCTGTTGATGGGAGAATAGGGAGGAAATAGGATATTACGCATCTTGACATGGAATCCTTAAGAAATATTAACTAATTAATATAACCTAATGTAGTTATAGCAATGCAACATTTTTGAGTTAAGCTTTCCATTTTCAAATTTTGTTACAGTGCACTTAGCATTCACTCAAAACAAAATAAAATAAAAATGATTAACAAAACTTGGGGTGAAGTGTGTTTGTAAGATTGTATCATTTGTGTGGCATTTTGAAACAATTTAGAAGATGTTGCCCTCTTCAGTTAAAACGGATTAGTTAAGCTGGTAAATGAGTGCATCTTAATGTGTTATCGTCTCAGCATTAAAGAAAACAAAATTATAAAGGTCTATTGAGGCTGCTCATTATTTGTTAATGTCTAGACAAAGAATGGTTCTGTGGGGTCGGAATGTTTGCGCATTTTTAACTAATGACCTATCACTGCACTTGGTGTTGTTTTTTTTCCCCCCTTTACTACTGGTTTTGCTGACAGTGTGGGTTGTGATAAGAGCTCCATCATGACTGCTCTTATCTTACCCACATGTGCAGCTAATTCAAAGCCTGTGGCCAATAATACTTTCTATAGGTCAAAGATATTTGACCTGTGAGACAATTTTTCGACTTCAACACAAATGATTACTCAAGCAAGATCTCTAAAAAGGTTTGTATTGTCATTCTGATACTATGGTAATATGCATTTTCCAACCAGGAAGTTGGATAATCTTTACATACATACAGTATTGTATATATATTCTATATTATACATTAATTTATTGAGGGCGGAGGGGGTGTGTGTGGGGGGGGGGGTGTTGATACAATAAAGACAAAACAAGAACTGTTGATAGTTTGTTGGAGTTACTAAAATTTGTCTCTTCCAAAAACATGGCCCCAATTAATACCACACTGTTTAAACCACGTATGGTGGCTGGCCTGGGCTAGCAGATGGTATTAATGGAAGGCGAGAGCAAAGCAGAGTGTTGTTTCTTTACAGACTTTAATGCAGGTAAGTAAGTCGCCTATTAATTTGGGGAATGACATGCAGGACAATTATCGTATAACATTAAAATCTTTGAGTGAGTTGATTTTTTGTTTAAAAAAATAAAATTGATTGTTCCACTTAATTTTGGTTTGTGCCATCTATGAATGGTAATTTTTAGTACGAGAGCCCTTTGCACTGGAAGAAAAAATACAGTATGCATTTTTTTTGGTTTTGCTTGACCTTTTATACATGCATTTGAGTCAGAGCTGTACCAAATGCACACATTAATTGAGAATAAGCCCTAAATTCCAATTCACTTCTTGAATTTGAATTGAGGTAGCAAAAAGGAAACAGGATTTCAATTGAAATTCAGATTGCAAGAAGCATTTTTGAAATTTTATGAAATTGAAAGAAATTCACGATGCAAAATTAAAATGTATTTAACAATGAAGCTTTAAGTAGCCTACTTGTTGGACTATTTAAAACAGGAATTTTTTACAAAAAAATATTGTAAGAGCTTACTGTACACAATACTTAATAATAGCAAGTAGTAATGTGTGGACATTTATTATTATTATTATTATTATTATTATTATTATTATTATTATTATTATTATTATTTACATTAAAAGCCTACACCGATAAAAAAATTTTACTTTGAGCACAGCATCTTTCTTTCTTTAAGTCTTTGAAATGGCCGCTGTCATGTTTGGGTTCTGTTTTTCCTTGTGTGTCTCCCTTGGTCTTGTTAAGTGTAATCCTGCCCTTCCTCGTGTGAACCAATCAGTGCCCTCAGCCACTTGTGTCTTGCCCCAGGTGTGTCTTGTTGTGTCATTAGCGTCTGTGTATTTAGTCTCCTGTCTCCCCTCTGTCTGTGTTGGTTCATTGTCTTTTCCTCATGTCATGCTGCCAGTTTCTGCCTTGTTGTCCGCCCCATGTTTGGTTTTACCTTGCAATTTGGACTTCGCTTTTTGTTTTGTAGAAATTAAAGTCCCTTTTTGTGCTTCATCTTCGCCTCCTTGCCCTGCTTCCCTGCGACTGGGTCCTTTTTTAGAGCACTAAAAATAAAATATACTGATAACAACAGGGGACATTTTTTCTTAAGTTTTACAGTTTTTAACACATTTTTGGGTGTGGAATCCAAAACTGGTTTCAGTCTTTCTCTGTCACGTCAAATTTTTGAGCTATAGCTGAGGATCCCCATTTTCTTAATAAGAAAAATGACATAAATGTGTATGTGTGCAAATAAAACACTAAGGGCCAAATCCACTAAGAATGCGCTGCGCCCACTAAGAGCGCTGAAAATTGCGCCACATCTGTACCCGCAGCTTGTTCCCTGACAGCTGGGAGCAAATTTGCGCCTGACTTACCACACATGGCAATGGATTTGCGCCAATAACGTGGCAGTTTAGTAACAGCTGCAATAAAGGTGACATTATCACAAAGCGAGGTTAGAGGTCCAAAAGCGCTTTCCTCATTTAGCGCCATTAAGCTGTAGTGAGCGGATAGGACAACGACGTCATTCGTTCATTTATTCAATGTCCATAAAAATAACCAAATTATTGGTGCGATCAGTTTTTTTATATTTTCAAAGGTTGACGTGTAGAAGCATAACGGAGTGTTAATGCATCTGTCACATGAAAATGATCGCCAAATGTCTACACCTCAAGATGCTATGCCCATGGTTACAATCTTAAGAGAAAAGCCAACACTAATCCTCTGATCTGTTTGCAGAGTACTAACCTCAATTGTACAAGTTGCACAACAAGTTGCCAAGTAGCTGTAGAAAAGTAAAATCCTAATCAGCTCTTCTTACTACAGCTAATCAGTGGAATTTTTCGTATCTGGAGGCTTAGTTGTGGAGAAAAAAAATACTGCAATTTTGGAATGAAGATGCCAATTTTAGGTGTAAGCGTCCTAAAAATCTAACAGATTATTATTATTTTCAAATTGTTCCCTGTGTAGTAAATACACTCAGGCTGACTGATATGTTATGAGAATTAGTTAATTTTTTTAATTGCATTGGATTCAACTTAATGTTATTGAAATTCAAATACAATTAAACATTGTGTCTTGTCAGTCAATTCAAATTCATCCATTGAATTGAATTGAATTCTGAATTTTGCACAGCCCTACCCTAAAACTTATGCTGTGTACTACTGTACACAATACTCTATAACAGAAGAGAAAAAAGAGCCACCAAATAGATAAATAAAATAACTAAAAAAAAAAAGGAAAAAATCACCCCATTAGTATTAAACCTTGCTGACTAGATGTCTCGTGACATCAGCTTGAATTCCATGTTAGAGGAAGTTTTGGCTTGAGCCATACTTTTTGATGACATTTGGGCCAAATTCCAAATTGTACAACTTGCGAGTCTGAACAGTAGGTCCATTTAACTGATAAACAGATGGACTTCACCATTTACGCAAAACTGTAACATACAAGAGGAATATTGCTTTTCAAATGTGTTGAACCATTTCAAAGTAGCAGTTATGGTTTTGGCCACTCAATACCTACTTGTATTGTACTGTGACTCTCAAACACCTCAATATCTTACAAGACATGTTGAAACATGATCCTGGCCATTGGGTCTTTAAACTGCATTCTTTCAAAGTTGAACATGGCCACCATAAGTGTATGACAAGAGAATGGCAGCAGAAAAACACCATAGAAGTTTATTTCTTCTGAAGATTTACAAAGCCATTCTCAGCTGAGTTTGAAGCCAACCTATTGTCCTTTCTCTTGTGTTGGTATTGACATGGATCAAGAGACTCAATTATTATCTAGCCTACCAAGTAACACAGAAGCCTGACATTGTCTGGCTGTTTTTCTAATGGGACAGTAGAGCAAAAATATCTTTATTGCAGGACTGGGGGTGAGGGTGGATGGGGTCAGATGGGATCAACTCAAGTCTGCTTCCTCTCTTTTCAATAATTTCTCTATTCAGTACCTTCCTTTTTTATGCAGACTGTGATGGGACCCCTCTTGTGTTTCCTGCCGTTTGTGTGAGTTGCTTGGAAACTGTGGCAGCTGTCCAGCTGTTTTTTTTTTTTTTATGTGCGGGTGGTTTTACTGGTGAGGTTGAGGGTCAGGGAGTTATGAGGTTTGTGCATGTTTAGAAGCATATCCTTTTTATGCTTGCATTTTGCTATATGTGCCCCCACACCATTTTTTTTTTTTAAATAATCAGTGGTATAGTGGTCCTTGAAGAAGTTTGTATACTCTTTTAAGTAGTCCAGAAAACTGTCCTGTTTAAGATGCAATGACATGTAAGAAAAGTCCATAATTTTTACTTGCTCACAATAATAAAATTATCATGACTTGATTGACTTCAGCAGTTGGTAGGCTATCACTGGTAACACAAGCGGCCTGAAATAGTGTGAAATGAGTTTGTCATGAGACAAACATACAGTAGGCCTATAAATAATGTTGTAAAACAATATTTACTGAACAATGAACAAAAATTGTGAAAAACTGTCACTATTAGAACTCAATATATAATCTGAAAGAACATGTCTCCATTCTTGGGTTTTAACTTACTTTAAAATCAACTAGCAGTTCCACACTGAAACTGCATTTTTTGGGGCCTTTTCATTAGACTTTTGGGGGGCAGAGTGGAACCACTTTTCAGAACGATCCCGGAGGTGGCTCTGAAGCATGGCGACCTTTATGTCAGGGAGTTCCGCCAAAAAACTCTAGCCACTTTCACCCCTGCCGATATGAGAATTCCTCCCAAACCTCAGGATGTCGCAGTCCACCGTGTTGTTGATTGCAGCTGTTATTTGATCTTTCATGTCATCGATATTTGCTGGAAGTTGTTGGAACATCAATTTTGTCTTTAACATACCAGTGAGGTCCGGGGCTCTGGCAGGCCAAGAGGTCTATAGCACCTCTCCTACAAATTCAGCGCTGAGGCAGGTTTTTATTCAGATAAATTTGAACCCCGAGATGTCAATGGGCGAGTGCTCCAACTTGTTAAAAAATGAATAATCGAATAACAGATGCAATCAACGTGGTGGAGAGTGACGTCCTGAGTCACGTTTGGGAGGAATTGTCATATCAGCTTGATGTTCTTCGTGCTGCGGGTGGTAGCCACATCGGGCACTTGTAAAACGTGAAATAAAAACTTGAAGGTACGTACAACACATGTCCAAAAGTTTTCTATTGTTTTTAATTTTTGAAATATTGCATGATGATTTTGGCGTATTCTTTTAGAATTACCCTGCAAGTTAAAATTTCAGGGTGAAATTTTTGGACGCAGATTTTAACTCCTGAAGAGTAATTTTAATATTTTCCAGAGTTAAATAGTGCCCAAACTAGGTGTTATTTTAGGGAGTTGCAGATTAGAGATGTAATTAAGCTCCACCTTTGCACCGGCACTTCTCAGTTTTAGAGACGAGTTGGCGCCATTTCCCTTTTCTTTGCTTGTCACATGTAAAGGAATTTGGGCACTGGAAGTCATTTTCACTTACAGGAGAACCTTACCAGCAAGAACTGGACTGTTAAAATTTGGAACTTGAGATTAGTGATGGGCTGATGTCATGATGTTGTGGCGGCCGTGGCTCAGGGTGTAGAGACGGTTGTTCAGTAACCAGAAGGTCGACTGTTCAATCCACGCTCTGCCCAAGTCATGTGTTGTGTCCTTGGGCAAGACACTTCACACACATTGCCTCCAGTGCTACTCACACTGGTGTATAAATGATCCAAATGTTTGGTGGTGGTCGGAGCGGCACACTGACAGCCACGCTTCTGTCAGCCTGCCGTTTGTGTACGGCAGGCTGACAGAAGCAGTTGTGGCTACTAAAGTAGTTTACTGCCACCAGAATGTGTGAGTGCATAAATAATGTATCCATTTCATTGTAAAGCATCTTTGAGTGTCTAGAAAAGTGCTATATAAGGCCGATGCATTATTATGTTAAATGTATTCATAATGGCTACTTTATCATTTGGCTGTATAGCTCAGTGGTTAGGGTGTCTGACTTTGGGTCCATAGTACCCTGGTTTGAATCCCTGTCATCCTGGAAGTAATTTTTTTAGGAGTCAACATTTAACTGGGTCCTGGCTGGGCAGCCCAAATGGGCCCATTTACCAGTCCATTCCATGCCCATGTGGGTTTCTAGCTAGGGCCCATATGAAACTCGCCTTGAGCCCATCTGGGCTTGCCCACATAGAGCCACCATGAAATCCCTGGCCAAAATCGACTGGGACCCAGCTGGGCAGTCCAGATGGGACCCATTCACCAGCCCATATCCAACTCGCATGGGCCCAACATGGGTGCGTTGCCAGGGGTGACATAAGTGCAACTAATCTCCCTGACCAAATTTATATCGTCCACCCATGGGGGTCTGCCTGCAGTTCCTTATAAATACACTTTGACCTCATGCATAAACTCTGGCAAATCTGTTTCTGTTTCCAAGATGTCAGGAGATGTCAAGAACTGAACAATTTTACAGGGAATGAGAAGAGCCACTTCGATTGGCTGTGAATCAAGTTGACTGTGTTCACTCCCACAAGGGCACAAAACAAGACCCCATAGAGGAAACACATTTTGTGTACATATTTCAATACAGGTTTGAAAGTTGTTACATCACGATGCGCAGGCCATGATTACAAAAGTTACCTAGAATGTTTCTTGCCAAAATGGTCGAACAATCCTAAAGTTGATGAACATCCTCATTCATATGTCTAACTTTTATCACTGAGGCTACATTTACACATAATTTTTTGTTGTTGTTTGTGGTGTTGTCCCGCTATGAGCTGGTTTAATCAGTCCAGGTGCTGTTCGCGTTTTGTCCAAAGTCAGCTGGCATAGGCTTCAGATCTTTGCAACCCTGAACAAGACTAAAATATAACCAAAATAAAATAGAACTAAATTCCATGAGCAATATACTTTGTTTCAATTACACTCACAGCAACAGAACAACGCATTGTTAAAGCAATGTGATTCACACCATTTTGTTAGTCAGCCCCCATCTTTTGATTCACCCCCATCTGGCTCTGATACAAGCGGTATGAGAATGTATCACATGAGGAGTACGCCATATAGTGTGACGCTCAAGGTTTGGAAGACATGTGAGGCCAAGGCTTGACCTTCACGTCCTTCATATCACTTGTGTACTGATAGGATGGAAGTCGGGCTTCCATCAGGTTATGTTCTGCTTCTTAATGTCTTTAACAAGCACTCACATTTCCAGGCATGTGCTTGACAGGGCACACAGTCCAGAATGAGTGTCCACATGAAAAAACAAAAAACATCTGGTCAAAATGAGTCACAAGTTGCTGGATTCAAATATGCCCTCGCATTTTCACACACATATTAACACCAGCGGGTTTTCTTTTTCTCTCTTTGACTTTTTATGCCAATGAATGTGTGCTGAGATGAAACCTGACACAATTAAGTGGTGCTCCCCAGGGAGAGATTGTGCTGCCATGCAGCATGGCTCTGACGCCCTCTGCGTTCACCGAGCATCCTTAAGCAAATCCCTAGTTTCTGGAAAGCTGATCCAGTGGTATATGTTTCACTTGAATCCTACAGTAGTGCTTCTGACCTCAGACAGTGATCCCAATAAGGAGGAATACCCTGATGCTGCAGTTTGGACCCTCTGCATTGAAACCAAATAGCATAATCATGTAATAAGGGATCCCTCATCATAAAACATAGGAAAACTGGCATCTTCTCTTGCTGATCACTTACATGGTTTGTTATAAAAGCACATTTGGAGTAAGTAAGCAGTCTCAATTGTCAAATTGCCATTTCTTTTCAACAACGTTTGGGATCTGGGATTTTTTCCCCTTGTTGTTTCACAGTAGTTGCTGCCAATGTTACCACCATAATGGCTACCCACAGTAAAAATCAGCTTCTTTTTTTTATGATAATTTTTTTTAATGATAATTTACGTTTTGAGGTTTACTCCAAATATGATTCACAATACAAGGAAGCACAATAGATAGATAGATAGATAGATAGATAGATAGACATGGGTATAACTGAAGTGTGTACCCATATTTCTACTGCCAGACATGCCATCCCTTGTAACAATATACAGTATATACACGTCAGTGTTTTCTAACTGGGCATGGCTGTAGCACATTTCATGCTGTGTACATAGAGATTGTTATTTATATAAGAGCAATGGGTGCGATGCAACCACTATTATTTATTCTTAGGGAGTGGTTTGTTCAGTACATTGATGATACGTTGGGTTAATTAGGACAAGCGGTACTGTGTGCCAATGATTAGTGATATCCTAATGTCTGAATCGATGGCTTGAGTGTGACTCAAAAATGATTAAAGGAAATGAAATACAAAAATTATGAATGCAATATCCTGCTTGAAAAGGGTTGCATACTTGTGGCTTATTTAGTAGAGCAGGTTGTCCAGGGAACGAAGCATCTGTGGTTTGAATGATCACTCCAATTGTCTACTGTCAAAGTGTCTGTGGACATAATATTGAATCTTAAATTGTCAACAGGTCAGCACTGTAAATGACAAACGCTTCTCGTTTGCCTTACCTGGTTAAACAATAAATAAACAAGTACAAAATAAAACAAAAATATTATAAATGGACAATGGACATATTTTTTACGACTTTTACATGAGATCTAGTGTGCAGCATGAAACACATTTACAGGAATTTACTTTTGCGAATACTAATACTAATCTGTATACTCTCTTTGCTCCTCCCTCTATATGTGTCCTGATAGGAATTAATCTGCATGGCCATCGGCCAGTTAACTTGTCAATAACACCTTTGCTTTAATATTAACACACACACATAACACAACGGCTATCTTAATGACTATGTATTGTTCTGTGTAATAGAACACACAGTTGTGGCAATTTTCACCTTCTCTGGATTCTTCCCTCTCTACCACTTAGCAGGGTCAGGCTTTATAGATACAAAGATCTCTTTCCAAAACAAAAGTTACATAAAAAAAGGGAAGCTGCATCTCAGATTTTTCCTAGAATATATATATATATATATATATATATATATATATATATATATATATATATATATATATATATATATATATATATATATATTTTATTTATTTATTTATTTTTATTTACGTTGATGTGGTAGAACATATATTTTTGAAGATTATTGAAATTAATAGTGGGCTTTTAAAATGAAAAAAAGACTTACAAATCAAAGTATTTTTTTTAAAATAAAACTTCATACAATATTCAACAACTTATACAGCATGGTATAGCATTAATACATGCTATACCATGGTATAATACATGCTATACCATGGTATAGCATGTATTAATCATTAATAGTACTGTATAAGTTGTTGAATATTGTATGAAGTTTTATTTTAAAAAAAATACTTTGATTTGTAAGTCTTTTTTTCATTTTAAAAGCCCACTATTAATTTCAATAATCTTCAAAAATATATGTTCTACCACATCAACGTAAATAAAAATAAATAAATAAATAATATCCATCTCATAATAGCCATCTTTCTGCTACGGATACGCACAGGAGACGAACTTAGGTGATATGCTTGCAAAGTGTGGTCTCATTCAGGCACCATATAGGGCGCGTGCTTCAAAATGCAATTGGTTCGAACTTAGGTTGTTGCATTCTATTAGTTCACCACAAAATGGAAAACAATTCTAGACACTGTTACTTTAATGTGAGTACTACTGTATACAATGAATGGCAGGTGATTTACTGAAAACGCCCAAGCATGATTTATCTTTCCTTTCTGCACCATTGAACTGTATGTAGTCTTCCAAAAAAATTTTTTTTTCATGCCTGAAGAAAATGTGTGTAATTAATTCAACGTAATTAACTTCATAGTATCTGCCTTGTTTTTGTAATGACATAAAAACAGAGGTGACAAATCCAGGTCCAGAAAGTAAAAACCCTGCCACAGTTTTGCTTTAGCCCCAGGTGCTACCTAGCTAGCTCCCTAGCTAGCTCCTTTGGTGCTCGTTTACCTGCTAGGGAGTTAGCTAGCTAGCTAGCATCAGGGGCTAAAGCCAAACTGTGGCAGGGTTTTCACTTTGTGGACCTGGATTTGCCACCTCTGCATAAAAGCCCCCTTTGGATAGGTAGGTCGTTTCTGTCTACCACCACCTTTACTATAGTGTAGTTTCTTCTGCAGTGTCTCCAGGTTCTCCCGGCTAGGCCACGGAACGTTTTAGCTCCTGGTACTTTTGGAGTAAATAGATGACGCCTGTGTCATCATCACACGTGTGGCATATTGTCTCGATTTACTATCTACTGAACCTACATGTATGATGGGTTTATGATTATGACACACTCCCGCCATGGAAGATGCCTCCGTGGCTTGTTGGCTCGTCAGCTATAGCAGCAGGAGGCAGCGTTACTCAGTAGCTCCCATGTGTCACAAATATAACTGCTATGGCTTCTGGGAAACTGTCTGGGCCCCTAATCATTCTCCAGTAAAAGGAGATCAGTACCAATGGCACTGCCAAAAAAATAAAGAAAATACACAAGCTCACCGAGAAATGCACATATGTTCCAATAAATGTATGAACATACAGAAAGCTATGCTGGCTCCACACATCTGTGCACCAAGATCTGTTGCCAAATAGAATGGCTCTCTATTCTCAAGCGATTGTGGTTGTGCGTGTAAATACATCTGGACAATATAATTTCACACATCGTCACCTCCTCACCCCCACCCTGCAACATTCCCGCTGCCTACTACCCCCCCTCTTTTCTCCATAAGAAAATAAAGCGTGGGTCTTGTCAAAGGGAATCCCTGTTTGCCCCTATGAGAATACGCACTCCTTACTGGCCCCTCCAAGATCATTCTTTTCCAATAGTCTGAAACCACCCTGACCCAACAACCAGTGTGACTCAATACCTCGGCTTTCCTCACTTCCCAGAAAGCCTGGCCAGGCCAGGATTGAGGAGACCTCCAGATGAAGGAGATTTCCCACTTTGGCACTGGTCAGGGTCTGCCTCCAGTCGGAACACATTACTGTTGTGTCTCCCCGTGTCTCCTTTGTGGGTTTTTGCAGAGATCCAGGATTGCTAAACTGGAAAATTGTCCTGAAAGTATTCATACATATGACATTACGTGCACGTGTCAAAGTTCCACATCAGCACAATTTGTCTGGCTGTCATGCTGCTTTGTATAAACATTCAGAGGCTTGGACTTATCAAATAGGCTTTATTTTCTGAGTTCAGTCCAATGTGGATGGGGCCTGATTTTAAAGGCAACTTCAATCTACTGTTTTGAGGCTAACTAATGTTTCTTAATTGCATGATGAATCAAAATAATCATAGTTATAAATTGGGACATTTTGTGCTAATCACAGCATTTTGTGCAAACAAGTGATCAGGAAAAAGAGATACGGTATCATGATTCAGTCCCATTGTGACATGTTTGGAAAAGATAGTCAACAATGAGTCAGTCAAAGTGACATTAATGTACATTGAATTTATTGAAACATTTCAGTACAGCCGCGTGTTAAGACAGTCTGCTATGAAGGTACATTTTTGACAAAAAAACAAAAATCTGTTGTCATTTATGTAGGTCACCCATATTCCACGAACAATATTATGAATCACTATACTAACAAAGGAATAAAGTGCCTTTGGGTTGCTTCAATGACTAAAGTAAGGCTTTAATATAACTAGATATACACAGATGTACACTACCTTCCAAAATTATTGGAACCATAAGGCCAAATCCTCTATTTTTGCTGGAGACTGGGTCATTATTTTGATTAACTTCCAATTATATTGGTTAAAGGGTGATGAAGAGGGAGCTACCAGGAAAGAGAATGAGACCTAAGAGAAAGTTGTTAGATGTAGTGAGGGAAGACATAAGGCCAAATGGTATTAGAGAGGAGAATGCAGAAAATGGGCTTAGATGATACACTCTGGCAACACCTAACAGGACAAACCGAAACGAGAAGAATATTAAATGATCTCCCAATCTTATTCATATTCATTGTTTAATGTTGAACCCAAAAATGAAGGAATTGGCCTCTCATTGTTAAAATCATTTTGGAGGATAATGTGCGTGTTTCAAAACACCAAAATTTCAAGAAGCACATAAACTAACAAGTGTTAACAGTGTTAACTTAACACACGTCTTAATAACTGTAACGTCTGCTTTAGGAATGTAGGACGGAGCTGGAGAACCTGCAGAAAAAAGAGCTGTATACATATAAAAGCGCATTTCCATATTATTCTTTTAAGTACTGCAAATCAAAATGAGTTTTAAGTTGGGAGAAGAGTTTGACCATGCAAAGAACCCAGTTCACTCTTTGGTGAAATAATGTGTACACGTTGACGGGTTGCTACTGGTAAATGTAGTAATGCTGCTATCTGCTGTATCACAGATATATTGCATCATAGTGTTTAAAGTTTAAGGAAGTCAAATCATCTATGTAAAATATACATTTAAAACGTGATTTGTGTGGGCTTTATAAATCGATTTTATTGTTATTATTATAATGTAATTTTATATTTCCATTTGAGACTACAAGACATGTAGCTACTGTAAGTCCATATCCGTTAAGTTGTAGCTATTTTCAGCAAAATATGTTAATCACTATTTTCATTTGCGATGTAAATATACTACCCATTTTTATAATGTTATGATTGATTATATTATGCAGGATGGCAAACGTGGGGGTTCACAGCTTAAATTAAGATGACTTGACTTGAAATGTTCTGGTTTTAAATCTCCGCTCAGGCACTTCTGTGCGTAAGGTACATGTCATCTCACATTCAAAAATTATGCATGATATGTTTATTGAAAGAAAGAAAAAAATATGTATCTAATTGTGAATATTTATTTGTCTGACGTTAGTCGGTTGGATGTGTCACACAGGATTTTCTGTCTGACTTGTGAAATCTGGCACCATCTGGTGGATGGA
Organism: Vanacampus margaritifer; assembly: GCF_051991255.1. NCBI lineage: Eukaryota > Metazoa > Chordata > Actinopteri > Syngnathiformes > Syngnathidae > Vanacampus > Vanacampus margaritifer. The sequence goes on along the minus strand of NC_135440.1, from coordinate 6,742,876 downwards.
GCCAATTTTTGGACATAAAGTCTTGGTCCAGCAACAAAAAAGTGGTAATTGGCGTTCACTTTTCCTATTGGTTTTAAATTAAGTTATTTTCCATGATTTATTCACCCCCCCCCCCCGCCCATCCCCCCAGCATAATAGTGTCCATGTAGCTCAAATGACATCCTTCCTATTAAGCTACCTTACATAGAGCACCTGCTGCCAGAGACAATATATTAATTAATTCACTCCCTCCACCTTTCCAGACTTATGATGTCACATTTCACGGTAGCAGTCCTTGAAAAGGGACTGTTATAGTGACTGAATTGTAAATATTGTACTCATATTTATTGGGTGTTAATAAAAAGCAGATGTGGACCACGTGAAATGTGAAATTTTCCAAGATTCTCCTTTACAAAGAATAATGCTTAATTTGAGTGACACCAAAGAGGTTTTAGTTTACCAGTTGTTGTGGTTGTCATTTACAATAATGCAGATTAGTACTGACTACCCCTCAACCCACCGTACAAAATGTTCAGGCTAGTAAGTTTAAGCTACATATCACAAATCTAGATGTGGAACACAAATTGTACTTGCAGGTGTAACATAAACTCACCTTCAACATCTGAAAAAGTTGTGGGAAAATTTATTAAAATCAAAACAATATGTTTTCCTGAATCTCCTTTGTGATTTTTGTTCCTCTTCTCGCAGTCTGCTTTTAAATATAAAGTACAGTTTCTTTTGGAGTTGTTTGCTTTGCATGACAACCCAGATTGGTGCCTTCTGAAGCAACACTAACTGATAATGAGCATCCATGTCTATCAGCTGCTGCTTTGATACACGACTAATAAACATGCAGCACTCTGTGTTTGGGCTATTTAAAGAACCGTAAATGGAGGCGAAGGAGAAATGGGAGGTCTTTTTCTTGTCCTGTCAGCCAAGTCTGCAAGTATCATTAGCATGGATCCAATCTGGGCTGTCAAACGTGATGGAATGCACATGCGTACACATCATGGCACACATAGCGCTGGCATCAGCAGCAAATTCACTCATGGACATTACTTTGCTGCCACCATGTGGAAGAGAACCACCATGTCACATCATATTAATTATAGGGGCCCTGGCAGAATTAGATGGGGTGGTGATCGTTGCCGGGTCCCGGTAATTCCTTTTTTTTGTTTTTGTTTCAGAGAAGGCTTAGATCAACAGACTCACAAACACAGTAAAAAATAAGAAAAAGAGAAAAAGGGAGAGAGAAAAAACATGCGTAACAAACATTAATTTATTGGAGCTGTGGTTTTCAACCTTTTTTCAATGACGTACCTACTGTGAAACATTTTTTTCAGCCAAGTAGCCTAACAAAGAAGAAAAAAAATTTACTTAGGCATAAATAAAGATTTGTCCATATAAAAATAGCTATCAACATAAAATGTCCTCTTTTGGGATCATAGTTGTACAGATCTCTTCTCAAAAAGAAAACATTAATTCATTTTTTAAACAAAAGCAGAGACTTGTAAAATAACAATAGAAAATAAATAAAAAACATCTTAAAAAATAACATCTTTAAAAATTAACGTAACAAAAAATAATTCAGAAGCACTAACTTAGTGAGACATTTCATCCTGAGATGCTTGTGCTTGACCAGGGATCTTTGTCATCTTTGCTGGCAGGGAGGCAACTGCTGTAATATAGCATTTTTAATTTTTTTGCATGGATGCTACTTTTTAAATATATTTTAAAATCTCTCATGCCCCCTAAGGTACCTTCATATACCACCATTTGAGAATCACGTGGTTGTTAGGGATGTGAATTGCCTAGTACCTGGCAATTCGATTCGTAGGTCATGATTCAATTTGATACCGATTAATCCCAATACGAATCTATAAATTGATTATTGCGATTTTTTAAACTCAAATTTAGAAAATACTAATCAGTAAACTTCTACATGTACACTGTAAGATTTGTATGGAAATGTATTTGTTTATCTGAAAATTCAGGCTTATAACTGAGCCGCTGCATTTAACAAACAGGTTGCGTTCTGTTTCATGTTTGAACAGCACTGAAATAAAATATTAAGGCTCAATGTTCCATTAATACAGCATTCTTCCATGCTTAATGTGTGAATCCTAACCCTAAGTAAGACATTTTGTTGAATATTCCCATAAAAAATTGATGTTTAAAAATCGATTCGGCCGCATATTGAATCGATTCGAGAATTGCGTGCTGTAATATCGCAATATATTGCCGAATCGATTTTTTCTAACACCCCTAGTGGTTATGTATCTATGGGAAAAGTGCCACACTTCTTCTATGCATTATGGCAATGGAGCCCAGCACTTCCACCTGCTGGCAGCGTGAAGGTACTGTCTTGGCTCTAACGATTAGAAAGACTAAATACTGAACTGCCTGTGTGCGTGTTCGCGTAATCGCATGAGGCATGAAAGACACTATGAGTCATCGCAGCCGCTCTTCCCTTCTCTCCCTTGAATTTGAAGAGGAAGTATGCAAATTCAGCTATTTTATTCATTTTAATGATGAAATCATTGGCATTATTGGATCGAAAACAAAGATCAATATAAAGCACGGTCCAGAGAGATAAAATGGAAAACAATGTAATGCAATCATTATTAGTTTAGTTTGTTTGTTTTTAGTCTTAGCATGCAGGAAAGTGGACAGGATGGCTCTGCCTCGTCTGCTTGCCCTGACTGCAAGTCTTTGTTGGGTGTATGACGACATAGCACAGTCAAAGTTCTGGCACTCATAAATAAAGAAAAACAAAACAAAAAACTTTGAATTAGTTTAGAACAAAATAAAGAAAGTTCATGGAAATAATCATTTTCCATTTAAAACAATTGGAAAGAAAATTGCGGCCTTGAGGGTGTCATTTATCTAAATTTGTGTTTTATAGTTGTTTTTAATTGAATAGAACACATATTTATATGTAAATTATATTTGAATAAAATTCCCAAATTAATTATATTGATTGTGCAAATAGGTTTAGGCTGTAATTTACAAAAAGGCAACTTGTGCATGCATGGTCACAGTCACTCATTTATATTGTTTGCTTTAGTGTGAATACATGTCTGAGAACATAACATACAAAACATCATTTTGCACGTCTCTGAGTATTCATTCACAGGTAATAGGAATATTTAACCTCCAGGGTTTCATCAGAATTCAATTTTTTGCTGCACCCGTGTTCTTAGGATGGTGCATTTATTTGTTGTGGTTTATTTGCAGTTTTTCAAATCAGCACTGCAGGCACAACACAAATCCACAACACGCGGCAATAATTTAACAGGATGATTACCAGTGACAAACCACAAAGGGATATTACTTTGACCTGTTCATTATTTGCACCATTGTTATGATTATGAGATATAGTCTATACTTACTCCAGGGAACGCATTCTAATCAGTCTCCTACTGTAATTAAATAAACCTGCCTAGAGCCCTTATTGACTCGCTAATATGGCCGATTCAATATGACTGTTATGACCTGATGCTCCAAGACATCCATCCATTCATGTTAGCGGGCAGCTAACGATTGACTCGGTTGAATTAGAGCACAATGTATGGAGCAGCCTGTCGATAATGAAGCAACAGATGAAATTCAGTTCTTCGCACATATCCACATGTTGACATCTTAATAGTAAATAGCAAATAGCAAGTTGTTTTGGTATTAAGTCTGAAGGACTATGATTGGCTAGAAAGGTTTACCCTGCATGCCATGCCTCCTGACCAAAGTCACTTTGGATAGACTGTAGCTCTCCCACAACCCAAATAGAAAATTGATGGCTGTCTAAAAGATGTTGTTTCAATCGAAGATCTCGCTGAAATTCTTAAACTAGACACATAACATCAATGTGCCTCACAAAAACATATTGCAACATGTTTAATATGTTTGTATTAGGGGTATCCAAATTATACATCCATCCATCTATCCATCCATCATCTACCGCTTATCCGGGGTCGGGTCACGGAGGCAGCAGCTTTAGCAGGGAAGCCCAGACTTCCCTCTTCGCAGCCACTTCAACCAGCTCTTCCAACGGGATCCCAAGGTGTTCCCATGCCAGCCGAGAGACATAGTCTCTCCAGCGTGTCCTGGGTCGTCCCCGGGGCCTCCCGCCAGTGGGACATGTCCGGAACACCTCTCCAGGGAGGCGTCCAGGAGGCATCCGAACTACATGCCTGGGCCACCTCAACAGGTTCCTCTCAATGTGGAGGAGTAGCGGCTCGACACTGAGTCCCACCCGGATGACTTTGGCTTCTCACACTATCTCTAAAGGAGAGCCCAGATACCCTGCGTAGGAAACTCACGACCCACAGCTCGTGACCATAGGTGAGGGTAGGAACGTAGATCGACGGGTAAATCGAGAGCTTTGCCTTTCGGCTCAGATCCTTCTTTACTACAACGGACCGATACAGAGTCTGCATCACTGCAGACGCTGCAATGATTCACCTGTCGATCTCCCGCTCCAACCTACCCTCACTCGTGAACAAAACCCCAAGATACTTGAACTCCACTTGGGGCAGGATCTCATCCCCGACCCGGAGAGGGCACTTCACCTTTTTCTGACTGAGGACCATAATCTCGGATTTGGAGGTGCTGATTTTCATCGCAACCGCTTCACACTCGCCTGCGTGCAAAAAGCAGAGATGCAATGTTGAGGCCACTAAACCGGACTCCCTCAATGCCTCGGCTGCACCTAGAAATTCTGTCCAAAAGTTAAGAACAGAATCGGTGACAAAGGGCAACCTTGGCGGAGTCCAACCCTCACTGGAAATGAATTTGACTTACTGCTGGCAATGCGGACCAAACTCTGAAATCGGTCGTACAGGGACTGAAAAGCCCGTATCAGGAGGCTCGGTACCCCGTACTCCTGAAGCACCCCCCACAGGACTCCCCGAGGGAAACGCCTTCTCCAAGGCCACAAAGCACGTGTGGACTGGTTGGGCGAACTCCCATACACCCTCGAGTACCCTGCCGAGGGTGTAGAACTGGTCCATTGTTCCACGGCCGGGACGAAAACCACACTGCTCCTCCTGAATCTGAGATTGGACTTCCCGACAGACCCTCCTCTCCAGCACCCCTGAATAGACTTTACCAGGGAGGCTGAGGAGTGTGATCCCTCTATAGTTGGAACACACCCTCCAAAGGGGGACCACCACCCCGGTCTGCCAATCCAGAAGCACTGTCTCCGATGTCCATGCGATGTTGTAGAGGCGTGTCAACCACGACAGCCCCACAACATCCAGAACCCATTGGAACTCCGGGCGGATCTCATCCACCCCCGGGACCTGCCACCGAGGAGATTTCCAACCCACCTCAGTGACTTTGACCCCAGAGATAGGGGAGCCCACCTCAGAGTCCCCAGAACCTGCTTCTTCAAGGAACACGTGTCGGTGAAATTGAGGAGGTCTTTGAAGTATTCTCCCTAACGATTCACAACATACTCAAGTCAAGGTCAGCAGCACCCCATCTCCACTATACACAGTGTTAATGGCGCACTGCTTTCTTCTCCTGAGACGCCGGCTGGTGGACCAGAATTTATTCGAAGCCATCTGGAAGTCGTTTTCCATGGCCTCACCAAACTCCTTCCATGTCTGAGTTTTTGCCTCAGCGACCGCCGAAGCTGCATTCCGCTTGGCCAGCCGGTACTTGTCAGCAACCTCCGGAGTCCCACAGGCCAAAAAGGCCCAATAGGACTCCTTATTCAGCTTGATGGCATTGTGAGTGTTGAAGTCCCCCAGCAGAACGAGGGAGTCCCCAGGGGAGTGCTCTCCAGCACACCCTCCAAGGACTCCAGAAAGGGTGGGTACTCTGAACTGCAGTCAGGACCTGTCCCTCCACCCGAAGGCGGAGTTCCTTTAACGCCACTAATTATTTTAACGCACGATTAATGAGTGACCCTTGCTTGGGAAGCCTGTACTCGGGGAATTCCAGTCGCAACGCAGCAGACACACCCACGTCAAAATTTAGCAGTAATTAATTTAATAATAATGCATATATTTGTAGGGACTGGGGTCAAGTTGTATTTAAATTTAAACATGTGCAGAATTTCACAAGTTACTTCATGTTAAGCATTAGATAGCTCTTAATATGAAAAGATAAATGCACTGAGCTGTCACCAACGTCTTACAAATGCAATTATCCCATCTAGTAGCAGAAAAATGACCAACACAAATCAATATCACACTAGTTTTTTACAGTACAGTATATCTTTTTAATTTAACTCAATTTTATGATTATGAAATTACTGTATCAATGACTAAAAGATGCAGCCATATTTCTATTAGTTGAACATTTTTTCCACTTTTATGTTAGCAAGAGTATGCAACGTAAACAAATATTTTATTGTACATTTGATTGTATATTTATATATAAAATTTGCGATTAATCGTGAGTTTACTATTGAAGTCACGCTATTACGATTAAAAAATATTTAATTAATTATTTAGTAATTGCCTGACAACCTCATTTTTTATGAACATCATTTTTTTAAGAGGGGGCTGTCATTTATCTGCATACTCCCTCAGAAAGTAGGTAGTTACGCCCCTGGCAATAGTTATCATTATGATATATAAAATACATACTTAAATATTTTAAATGCATTGTAAGTAAATCTAGGTCAATCAATTAAATTAATGTTACAGTTATCCATATTCAACATACAATGCAGATTGCAAAACACAACATCTGCTCATCGAATCTCCCCGTGATGATTGCTGTGGCTTCATCCCTACTATAGCCCCCAAAACATGAATGTTGTGTAGTTTAATGGTTGGGTATGTGAATTTGTGCCTTGTGATTGACTGTATCAACTCGATGGCTCTGTGAAAAATGACTGGCCAGTCAGAATAGGATAAGTGGTACAGGAAATGGATAGATGGATGTTCGCTCACTATGCAAGCCAAGATATCAAGGAACTCAGTAAGAGAGTCGTGAGAGCTCGCAGCACATTCACAAGCCTCCAGACAATCTGGAAATCAAAGCATGCAGCCTAAAATCTGAGGTCCAAATCTATAACAGTAATGTTAAATTATTGATGCTGTATAGATCATGCCACTTTAGAGGATAATTCCAATAAAGACCTATGCATAAACCCAAACTCTCGCAATGGTATGCTAGAAATTAAACACTGACAACTTGAATGGCTTGGACATGTCTTTAGAATGGACAAGGATGACATTCCTATAGTAGGCTTGAGATGGACCCCACCTGCAAAGGGAAAACAAGGAAGACAAAAACAATTTGGTGGGGAACTGTTAGCTCAGCTCTGAAGATAGCAAACCTAATGGGGCAAGGCACAATAAAGTATTTTGCACAAGGTAAGAGAAGATAGAAGCAGATAGTCACTGTCTTATGCTCGGCAGGGAGCAAAAAGAATGGCATAAGTACATGTCGCCTTGCTAGTAAGAACTAGTGTTAATTTTATCCGCCATTTTAAAATTTAGTGTCAGTATTAGTCCAGTTTCAATCACGCTTGTTAGTTTTTAACATAGTTAGTCAACTTTATTCCATTTTTATTTAGTCAATTTTTAGTCGACTATAAATCTAGCATTTTAGTCTTTATTTTAGTCAAAGAAAACATACATTTATTCGTCTATTTTTCGTCAACAAAAACTGTCAACGTTTTAGTCTAGTTTTAGACAGGACAATCATTTTACCCCAGTATATATATTTTTGTCAGCAAATAATGTTGAACATTTTGAATCTAAAATGATTTCTCATAAATTTTCTCTCATCTTTTTTGATGAAAAACACAATTCCAGTATATCAACAAGTGATTACTATGGCTCCATGCTACAAGCTAGTAAATTAGCCATCTGTAGTTAGCGGTCGGATTAACATTATTGTTGGAACGTTATAGCCGTTGGATTAATGTTACATTATAACTATAATTTACTCTTTTTGAATCCACCTCCTAACTGTCCTATGTGTTTGTGCATGTTGCACTCGCTAGCTGCATATTTGAAATGGAGTGAATGTGTCACATGACAGTGTCACACTGACAAATAAGCAAAGACAAGATTTTACGAAATCTACTAAAATGTCTATAGATTTTAGTCCAGTTTTTGTTAAGTGAAGTACATTTTCGTCTCGTCTTCATTCGTTGACGAAAATGCATACTGGTAGTCCCAGTTATTGTTTATTAATGAGGGTTTTAGTCCATTTTAGTCTAGTTTTAGTCTGGTGAAAAATGTGTGTTGATAAAATTATTTTTCTTTAGTTTTTGTTGACGAAATTAACACTAGTAAAAACACAACAATCCGGCAAAATCTAGAACGGCTCACTCACACCCACGTTGTGAATTTGGTTGCTTGCAAATATCTTGCAATGGGTGTATAATTTCACATTAAATAGGTCAGCTTTCCAAAATACATCCTTTAACTTATTATTTAAAAGACACATATTTTGGAAAATTGATAATAGTTGTTATCCCAATTGTCATTGTCAAGGTAAACAAATTTAAACATATCTGATATTAAATCTATTTAGATTGTACAAGTTTGTCTTGCAATGTGACTTGTAAATAGTACAGCAGCACAAAATAATTACAACAATGGAACAATTTAGAAAAGAAGGTGTCAGCATCCAGAAACATTGTTAATCTTCACTATTTTCTTAAGCCATCGTTCCACTGACGTAATTCTGCCTCGCCTCTTTTCTAAAATTTGGAGCGCATGAGTTGAGACATTTATTGGGCTAAGCCTCTGAGAGGCCAAGCCAAGGGTCGAATGTCAAACCGCTATAGATGTCACAATCCTTACATGGCTATTGCTGATGCATAATCAGTTGGATATGTATGTACATTTAGATCATGTGCTTGCCCCCTAATCTATTAGGAGCTACTCTGCTCTTCTCCCTCGACCCCTAATGCACTCCAATGTATTTATGGTCAATAATTAAAACGGAAAAGCATGCATTAAAACTGATCTCTACTTAACAGATCTTAACTAATGAGATTAGGATAATGAATAGGCCACTTTACCAGGGTGGCCCAGTACAGTGGTCATTTTGCTGACAGGCACTGAATATGACAAGGTTTGCATCATAAGCCTTTTCTTGCAGCGGGGTTTAGAGCATGGATTAATGTTCCAGGAACAGCGAAAGAGGCCACATTACATTAATCCAAGGGGAAAATACAGTGGACCTTGACTCATTTGTTTTGGGATTTCATAATTCTATGAGAAATGAGTGGCATTTTGTTTTGCAAACACTCATGCAGTTCCTTACCTCAAATCAAATCTGGCTTTGACAACAAAACTGATCATTTCTAGGTCATTCATAATTCCCTCGCCTACTGTAGTACAGAAAGAGGAAAGAAAGTGACAAAAGTCCCCCAGACTGCTACATCTGACTGCATCATCACCATCCTGTCTGACAAATATGACCTTTCTTGCTATGACAAAAAATCTCGCCAATAAGCAAAAGGTTCATCTTCAATCTGAACTCTCGTGGTGTAGCATTACATTTGACCTGTAAATTGGATCTTCTCTTTAATGTCCCATCTCATTTTGGGGCCCTCTTGTAGGTAGACAAGAGGGAGACTATTTTTGGCCAGAGAGGGGCAGCATGACACACAACTCTGCCTGGACCTAGAAGGTTCCTTACCAGTCTCCGTGGACCCATTAAAAACCTGTTAACTTTGATCATCCCTGGCAAGTACCTTGACCTCCATGGCTGTGAAAGGGAAAAATACAAAGAGTCATTGTTAAGGTCACACAGCATTTATAAAATTTATATGGTCTGCATTCTGGGAGTTGTGCATTAATATGCAAGACAAATGACCAGGCCAATGATTTATTACGCTCATTTGTGTTTTCCAGTAAGGACCTACTTCTTTCTCACTATGAAATTGACTCAGCTGTGTTGGATTTACATTGCAGCTAAGATACCAATTCCATATACATTTGTTTTTACAGTCCATTAGTATTTACATTACATTTTCAAGTAACCCATGTCCAATTTCACAGTATTCATTTATTGAAACTCTTAAATATTTTTGCATGTTCAGATACCAAAAATTCACATTAAAAAATGTTGGTTTGTTATTGAACACAATCAAACAATAATATATAATATAAAAAAAGATTACTAAGGTAATATTTAATATTATAAGCAGAGGTGGGCAATTTACAAAAATTTGCTGGTTCGTCATTCGTCAACACCCTGGGTACATTTCCGTTATCGTTAGTCAGCCATTAAATTTTATTTCAACCACACTTCCATCTTCATTTCGTCACCACTATTTTAGGGCCGAAAGACAAATATGGGCATGTCATGTGTCCGTCAGTGATGTACTTGACCAGTTTAGTGATGGAAGAAAACACACTTCCGTCATTGCTTAGTTTGTCTTTTTTTCTTTCTTATTTTCTCATGATTTGTCATTTGCCAGAAAAATGGGTGTCCGTCAGTGATAGAGTGCCCACCTCTGATTAGAAGAATATTAAACATGATATTTCCACCCTACGTTCAAATAGCAGTAACCTCGGTCTTCCTCCGCTTGCAGCCATCAGCAGTTCTTCATTCTTATTTGATGGCCTATTCATGTCACAGTTTTGGCATCGTTAACAGTGTTGTCACAGATTACTTGAAAAAGTAATGTGATAACTGATTACTCCTCAAAAAAGTAATCTAGTTACTTTACTGATTACTTTATTGTTACAGTAACTAAGTTACTTAAAAGTAACTAATCAGTAACTTTTGACCAATTTTCGCCTTTTGCCGCCTCAACATAAGAATGACAACCGGTTAATATTTATTAAAGTGCATAAACCTGAAACATGAACATATTTCTTTGTTCCTGTTTCCCTGGTTTTACAATCGCGGGAGAAGAGGGACGTTACGTGCGGGGTTCGTTGCATGTGTTTGTTCTTGGCTTTTCTGCTAGCCCTCATAAGTTGTATTTCTATTTTATGGTGTCGGCTGCGACCAACAGTAGCGTTTGTTAATTTAAATAAAAGGGTGACATCCCAACCAATGTTTTCTGGTGGCGTTCTTGCAAGACGTTACACTATTATTGCACGGAAAGAGGGCGAGTCAACAGTACTCAATGGACACATTTCCTCTGTAACATATCATCCGACCAACTTTTTTCTGATCACTCCAATTTACTGGTGCTCTTTGACTAAAATCCAGCTTAATCTGTTTGTGTGGCGGGGGGGCTGAAGTAACTGTAGAACCGCTGGCTGTCTCCTTACCTGTCGGCTTTGCTTCGAGTTGTATCGTGGTGTGCTGTGATAATAAGTGTTTTCTCAAATTAGATGTGGATTTTTTAGCGGTTGACAGCGTTTTGGAACCAGTGCAAAGTTTGCAACGCACTGAGAGTTTTTGTCATTTTTACTGGACAAAAATGCAAAGTAATGGCAAATGCACTCGTTTGTGGAGCTCCTCATGCTTCTTCCATTGTTTATGTCGTAGTGTTTATTGTTTTGGCCAGATTTCAAGCGCTCACACATGTTGGGACATGTGACCCGGCGTTGCGTCTTCCGCTGAGAAAACGTGACATGCGATGCGACGTCTCTCCCAAATGTAAGAGAAACATTTTCTCCCCGCCAGTGGTACGCCACTTCTGATCAGGTCACTGTTATAAGGAAATCATAATAGCGTATGTCTATGTATATATATATATATACAAAAACTGGTAAAATAATCCAATGTTCACACAGCAAACAAGGTCCTCGTCTTATTATTTACCTCATCTCCACACCAAGATATGATGTGATCTACACTATGTTGCTGCAACTACACACAGTCAAAGTGATTTTTGACTGTGGTTGCTCACACATACATACACAGACAATCTTTCAACACCAATGCAATTAGATAAATAATTAATTCTTACATTCATTTATTTTCATGTTGTCAAATGATATAAAAATATAAAAATCTAACCAGATTCAGCAGAAATAGTTGCACTTGGCAAAGCAGTTTAAAAAAAAAAAGTCAGTGGGTGAAGTCAGGTGGCCATAGAAGATGTGAAGATGTGTTTATGGATGTTGAAGCTGGCCAGGTGTTGTAAGGATTCTAGCATTAACACCTGGCTTAAAGCCTCAGAGACCACATGCATCTCAATGCTAAACAACTAAAACCGAGAACTGTACAGGAAAAAAAAAACATACTGTCATATCTATTTATTTGTTTCTGTCTTACAGATGTCGTTTTAGCATTTGATTTCAAAGTCTAAGTATGGACAATTCTAAGCCACACAAACTCTCCGAGTCAGCAACAACTTTATGGGCACGGTAATTTCTCCTCCTCATGAATAAAAAATGTAAATTCCTCGCTGCTCAATAAGAAGCAGAAGTTGAAAGAGCAAGAAACCACCAACATGTGCATAGAAATTCCTGAAGCCTTCTGGTGGCAATTATCAAGCATGGCAAAGCGGACATAATGAGAGCCAGGGTGGCACTGCCCTCTATGCTGAGGGCTATCAAAACTATCAGCTCCCCTTTTATGATCATCTACTGTAAAGCAATACAGATAGTGTCAGGAGCAAAACGAGGATGTGTTATCTTGTTTAAGTAAGTCCAAGGGCATTTATGGAACTGCACAGAGGCCATCTATCATTCCTCTGTTAAATGGCATTTGAAGAGGGAAAAGTTGTTTTGCCAAAATTAAAAATAAGATCAGGTCTTAACCATGCAGTTCTTAACCCGGGTTGGATTAAAACCCAGGGGTTCTGTGAGTCAGGTATTTGGCGGAGGTCAAGAGACACACCCAACTCATATGATTCATGATGAAACACCCTGCTTGGCCACCATTGGCTGCAGATGAAGAACATACTACTTTCTGAATAGGGCTTGTCACAATTACGCTCAAACTTCTATTTTTAGGACAGCGTACTGCGCATGTGTGGCAGCCATTTTGCTTTCGAATATCGGCTTTGCATTTAACTGGCTAGTCTGTTAGTGTCACTGAGACGTGAGCAGTGTTTACTGTGCCACCAAGCCATTTTTAAACAGAAGTAACTACGCCAAATGTTGTTTTTTAAACATTATATATATATCTATAGATGGAGCAATATGTAGCTTTTGGTTGACTGCATGCTGGTATCTGTGCAAAAAGAATGGATGGCAAAGAATCATAATTTTCTGGGTCATTATCAAAATGATCATTGTCATTATCCTTAATAGGTTAGCTTCTAGCTTAGTCTTGTTAGCCAGAAAAAAAAGTCACATCTTTTTAACATCGGAAATACTACATGTTCATAATTGTTTCCATTTGTATTATCTTTATTTGGCTTCGGTATTATATTGGAGCCTAATGTGTATTTTTACAATTTGTAAGAAAGAACATATGCATTTCACAGCAAAACTTGGGCTGAGTGAATACAAAATTAATCAAAAATAAAAACTTCAAATATATAACACCTTATTAAAGGGCGTCGAGTTTATTATATGTATGTTCAAGTATACAAATAGTTTTCATAAAACATTAAGTAGAAGAAGAAGTGCACGGCCAATCTATTGTTCATATTTTTACATCTCCTCAGCTATGCTGGGACATCACAATAGCCCAGCATTGTTATATGGGTATATCATGCTTGGTTTTGTTGTTTTGGCTTTGTGTCCTGTCTTCCTTGTTAGGTTTTGTTTGTACCTGAACTCATCATCCTGTTCCCTTGTGTCATCCAATCATCTCCCCCAGCCTCTTGTGTCTTGTCCAGGTGTCTCTCGTTGTCTCGTCAGTTGGCTTGTATTTAGTTTCCTGGTTTTGTTGAGTCTGTGTTGGTTCATTGTCACTGTCACCACTCTTGTGTTTTGTTGTTACTTAGATTTTTGGTCTTTTCATAACTTTGTTGGTTTTGTTCATTTAGAGTTTTACGCAGTTCCCCTGTTCGTGTTTTTTGTTAAATAAATTGTTTTCAGTATTACATGCATACCTGCTGTGGTTCTCTTGCCTCCCTGCATTTGGGTCCTCCACCCGCAACGTGACAAGCATAGGTTAAAGGAAATACATTCTGGACAGAAACAAACAATCCAAAAGTAGGCTTTAAATGTTCAAATGAAAATGTGAGTTCAAAATGTTTAATTTTCGTAAAAATTAGCAACTCAAGATTAGCTGGACCGCACCAGAGTGAGCGCTATGACCATACAATAAATCTGACCTTTCTATTTAAGGTGCTTTCTGTCCACCCACTTTGAGGTCTTTACATGTCAACCAATGTTTAAAGTGTTCCACGCTGTGTTTGTTGATTGAACCATGTTGAAATTTCATGCCTTGGACTTCGTCCTCTTCCAAAATGATGCGTATAGCGGGTGTCATCCCTCCGAATGTTTGTCTAAAAGTTCGGACATTATACACATTGATGAGCAAATGTGACGTCATTTGAGATCAACCCTATTCAAGGTGGTCTTTTTGTTCACCAGTAAATTTTTGACCTACAGTATCTCTTGAATTTGGAAAATAGAAATGACAATGACAACAATTTTCAAAGTGATGTATGCTAGTGGGATTCAGTACCTTCAACAAGGTTAAGAACCACTGGTATACTGCTATATTTAAAAAAAAAAGTATTGGGCAAAAAAAATGGCTTAATTGAAGAAGGCTAGGGTCAAAACAATAATAGCTAGTGGCATGAATGATTATTTGCTTGCTTCAAATTTATTGACCAAAAGACATAATTAGTTGATGCTGACTAAACATTGGTCTCAAGGTTTTATTGTTTGTCTTCTCCTTGTTTCTGCCAAACTACAGCAATGTTGTAACATTGTGGAGTCCTCATCCTTTAGTTATGAGGGATTCAACTTCTGGGTTTTGCTCAAGTGAGCTTGAACACCATCAAAATGTCAAGAACTTCCAAATGAAAAGAGAAAATGACCCTATTGATTTGCCTTACTTTTATATCTGTGTCTTGTATACTGTGCACTTCCTTGTTGCTTATGGCAAAAGGCAAGACCGCCCATCCTTCAAAGTGAAAAATGCTTCATTGATTTGACTGCTTAGTCATTACAGAGCATATCCAAGTACTGGGCAATGATAATATGGGGTCAGAAGTCACTGGAGTGCCCTGTTCCTCAATCTGACTTTATGCAAAAGGTCACAGTAGGTGCCTTTAAGGTCTTTCATTGAATTATAGGTTATCCGCTACCTTTTTATTTTTTTATGTTCTTTGGCGGCAAACACAACACAAAGCCAGTTTAGTGAAGCATGGTGAAACCAACTAAAAATGATGTTGGCTAGAACAAGTGAAATTGTGATACCGCAGTTGAGGGCTACATGAGGAAGGAGAGCGGAGCAGAGGGTGGCCTGAAGCTGATATGCACAGGAAAATGTCCTTAGTGTCACCGCAGCCTTGATTCCTCCCCACTCCTTCTCCCAGAAAATTAAATATTGATCAATCTCCCAGGCCAAATAACAACAAAGGAGATAAAGAAGAGTATTAAAGGAAATAAATAAATATACAATTGTATCACCTGTCCAAGCTACAGATGTGCGGCAGGAGGGAGGGTGTGTGTGTTTATGGGGGTGATTTCCAAGCTCGGGAAAAGCAGACCCATCCATCAGCCACACCCTGAACATGAGGAAGGTCTTGGTTGGTGCTTATATATAAAAGGCAGGGTCTTCTTTATCACATTTCTTCCAAGGAAGAAATAATACCTCCCCTTGTCTCTGATTGGTCTTATTGGTAAAGCTTCCGTGCCTACGCACCCTTTTAAATAATTAATAGGATGTACGTTCCTATAGGCTTCCTGATGAGATATCTGCACCTCAGAGACGTCCTTTGTTACTCTGGCATGAACAACAACTTTGATATAACAACATCTTTAACCATACAGCACAAGAAACCAAAGACAACATTCTACTAAATAAAATTTTAATGTGTACTTAAAGCATTGGTCAATGATAGGGATAAACAATTGTTTAAAAAATAAATGAAATACATATTAATAACAATAATAATATATATATTTTTTTGTTGCAATTTCAGCTGTAACTCATGTTTTTTTTTGTGCTTCGTTTTCAACATAGAAACATCAACAAGCATGACCATTTTATGCACACGTTACAAAACAGGGGTGGCAGTATTGGTAAAACAAAAAAAAAGAGAGAAATGAAAAATCTAATTTCCTTAGAGGTTGAGCAGCTATGCTATGGAATTCAGAAGTCACATGTTTGTGACTAACCCTTCTAATTACCGTACATTATTTCAACTTCTCTTTGTGCTAGCAGTGCCCTAAATGCTCCACAGTGAAAGCCATCAGCGAGATACCTAACTGATTTTCATTCTTCCTGTGACAGCAACAATAATGCTCTTTCTATTCTATTGTATTCTATTCTATTTTGCTCTACCAAAAGTGAAAGATCCTCTTTTATATATGACAGTCAACTCTTTTACAGATGTTGCCAACATTTAGTGCAATCTGTCAGAGAGACTGTTGTGGTGTGATCAGGAGGCAAGGACTCGGGTGCAGAATTGATGACAAGTTTATTGTGCATAGGAAACAAAAAAAAAAATCACCAAAAAAGTTCAACTAAGAAAAGACAAAACACAAAATCACCACGAGGAAAAAACTCACTAAAATTAGAACAAGACACTAGAGGTTGGAAAACTACTGGAGAGCAGAGACGTGATGCAACCATGAAAGCAAAAATAATCTGGCACAGGACGGGAGTTGGGAGTCGGTTTAAGGAGCCGGCTGATTGCCGACTGCATGCAGGTGTGGCTGTAAACGAGCTCTACTCCCCAGTAGCTCTGCCCCGCCTTCCTGTACTGCCCTGGGTGAGACAGGGAGAGTGAGGGAAGAGACAAGCCCACAACCACAACAGAGACCATGTCCTCGCATGAGAGTCAGTGCTGGGAATATTACTTTAAAAAAGTAATTAATTATAGTTACTCATTGCTTGCTTTAAAAAAGTAAATGAGTTAGTAATCGGATTACTTCATAATAAAAGTAACTCGTTACCAGAGAAAGTAACTATTTTCACTACTTACAAAATATATTTATATCAAACAATTTGGATTTATTATTATTATTATTAATATTTATATAATTATTATTATTAACATTATACTTTAATAAAAGGAATTCAAATTACGTCCAGGCTATATCGGCTGTTTTCATTTATTTTTGTGAGTTTTTATGTCACACAAATGACATATCATATACTAATAATAATAATTAGGGATGCAACGAAAATAATTTTTGGGGCCGAAACCGATAACCGAAAGTGAAAATCGCTTGGCCAAAAACCGAAAAACCAAACGCCACAAAAAATAAAATTAAAATTAAAATTAAGAAAATAAATAAATCAAAATTAATCAAAATAAAAAACAATGTTTAATATCACTCAGATTCACAATTAGCTACAGTCAATTCCACATTTTTAACACATATTACTACAGTAATGATTGAGAAATAAATGAGGTTGATGAATGAGAATAACCACAAGCATACAGTAAGCACACAGATAATGATCAATTAAGTTGTCGCAGCTCTCGTCTCGGTCATGTGAAATAAATTCATTTATCATGTAAAGGATAGTGTTGCTTATTCACCGGGGGCTTTATTCGCATTTCAGCAACAAACAGTTTGCTACGACACTTCAGTTGCAGAATAAGAAGTTTGATCGCTGTAAGCTAGCGCGTAGCTGCTACACGCACACACTCGCCTTGTGTTGTGTTCTGCGTACTCTTCTCTCACTGGCGCACACACCATACGGAGATCATGATACTGCTCTCCGCTAACACTTTGTGTGCCATTATTCCTTACCGCTGATTTCAGATAGCATCAACCGGGTTAGCCTCAAGACGCTAGCTTTTGGCTACTGCTCATGAATTAACATTGAGGCGGAATGCTCACCCCGGCGTTTAATTCATACATACACTTGCTTGCAGCAGTTTTTTTTTTACTTGCGTTACCACATCATCCTATTTCAGCAATATTTGTTCGGTCCAATTTTCTTTCGGCCGAATGCCGAAAATGCATATTTTTTTCTTTTTCAGAAAATTCTGAATGAATGGCCGAATATTCGGTACATCACTAATAATAATTCATTAAATTTGTGAGTGGTGATATATGTTTTCCGCTGCCAGTTACTTCAGCAATCATAATAATAATAATAATAAAATGAATACTGGATATATGGTGATGTTGCCCTGCGATTGGCTGGCAACCAGGTGTACCCCGCCTACTGCCCGGAGCCAGCTGGGATAGGCTGCAGCGCCTCCCGCTACCCTTGTGAGGACAAACGGTTAAGAAAATAGATGGATATATGGTGATTTGTGGCACATATGTCATCTATAGGTAATTTGTAGACAGTTGTAGCCAGTCCCTCCAGGATTGTACGGGCATTTTTGATTGTTGCTGGCTAAAATAATCAATAATAGATCAAATAAATTGCCATTGCTATTAAAATATACAGTGCTTACTCCTCAAAATCATCAGCGTCCACTTGATCTCTCTGAAAAACATACTTTTGTACATTTTCAATTAAGGGAGTATGGTGAAATATGCTACACATTTAAAGACGATTGATTTATGCCAGAAAACTACACAACTCTAGGCTTAACGTGCATCATTCACATACAAATGTCCCTCCATCGCCTCCATGATTGTGAGCAATACAATTGTTGGCGCTATTAACTACACTAGGCGAGCGTGTATCTTTATCGCTGTTCTGGTGCTTGTGTCGTAATAGGGTTCTTGGTGGAACAGAATTGTCAACAAATCGCTCCTCATGGCGGCCGTTTTTCAGCAAATATCTACTGTTATTTTTTATTAATGTCACTGTTGTCAAAGTTGTCAAAGTTGTCAAACCAGTTCCAGGCGAGGATGTGGACTCTATGCTAAGCTTTAAGGTACAGAAGGGAGAAGGACGACATGTTTGTTATGTTGTGATACGCTTCCCGCAGCACCTCCAAAATAAAAGTCTCTACACATTTCAGCTGTCAAGGCACTTTTATTGTGACGAGGTCCGACAACAACAGTGCCTCTAACTGTGCGCAAATGACATTTTCAGAACCAGTCACCGCTAACCTTGCCAGCAAGATGAATTCTCACGGATTTGTGAGTTCACAAACTCCGGAGAATACATATTGTACTGCTCCCGCTGATACGTTTGCAGCCGATGTATTTTTTCCGATCGGACCAATCAGGCGTTGTTTAGGCAGGACAAAACCAATAACCGCCAATGGCGGGGGGAAAAAAACAAACCTAACAGACAAATGGATGCTAAAATTAATCATGTTCTCTTAGGATTACTCAATTTCCTTCCAGCGAGAGGAGTATTTGTGCATTTTTATCTGGTAAAGATGTTCGGACCATATTTTTTTTGAAAAAATCATTTTTAATGTTCAATTTTCAACGGACTTTATGAGGCAAGATCAACCAAAACAGTTGCTGGCTGGCTTGTTTTTACTCTGAAAATTAGTTATGGGGCACTTTCAGGAGCAAAGAAAGGAGGTCAGCTGCATCTTAATCAGCATCTCTGGTAAGTATGATGTATGTTGCTTTTAAGTTTTTGTATTGATAAATATTGATTATGAACTTGTTCAACAGCTGCTTTATTATAGTGTAAAGGTTTGGATTTTTTTTGGAGAGTGGGAGTTTCGGTGTACTCATAAGTTTACATACTCTATACGGCTTTGTAAACACATGAGGACAACTCTGTATTTCTGCCAAGTAGTGCTGAATGATGATATATACAGTTGCGCTCATTAGCTGACATACCCCTAGGGAATGTAAACATATGAGCATAACTGTATTGGATGATAAAGGTAACTGTTTTAAGCTTTAGTAATATTGGTATTCATCCTCAAATATGCAATACACGTAAATACCCTCTAAAGATCCAGGTCCAAAAGTCACTGCCTGTCAAATTTTAGTAAAAGAGGACCTAGTGTGCGGTGTATTCAAGGGATAGTACAAAGTTTGACCTGTGGGTAACATACCTCCACAGGGCATCCTTAGTACCGGAATTTATTAAAAAAATTTAAAAATTAAAAAAAGGGAAAAAAAGACAAAATTAGTTGTACAAGAAGAAAGGGAATTAGCTGATTGTTCGCTAACTTTTCCTGGTCACTATATTGTGTTTGCAAACTTGTCTTCTTATCATTTTTTATCATGCTAAATGACTTAATTGACTCACCACAGTCATACAAAGTTGCTGTGCTATTTGTGAAGTCTGACAACAGTGTGAACTTCAGATCGCTTTTTAATTAGGTATTTCACGTTACCTCACACAGTACGTAGCTCAGCTGAACTCCAGTTGACCACAGGCGAGCTCAGTATTGTTCATTCGGTAATTTTACCGATTTGACATGTCATCATCATTGCTCTCTCTTTTTTTTTTTTATATATATATTTTTTTTTTTTTATTGGATGTGGGTGAGTATGTGTATGTGTATGTGCGTGTGTGCGTGCGTGTGAGTGTGTATTAATTAGTTCACCTAAAACCTATTAAAAAATCCCATACCGTTCACCTAAACCGAACACTTCAGAACCCAGCCAGAGCCGTGAGGCCGTCAGGAGACCCGAGGAAGGACCAAAGAAAAGAAAGGAAAGTGAAGTGAATATAAGTCGCTTTTAAATGGAAACCCGACTGTAGTTTGCTCTATATCATTTATCTGGTTGTTACTAGTATAATATGAGATTCATTTTTCAAAAATCCTTTCCAGTTTAATATCTTTTGTAGAAACTTTATTTGGACGTACGCCGCCATTGTTTGTTTACGTCGCAACGCATTCAGGCTGGCTCTCTGCCGAGCAATGTGAAACTCCTATAAAGAAAGCAAATTAAGCCACGTATCGTTCCTAAAGAAACAACATGTGATTGGGAGTCACCTTCTCCCACGCCGTGCTTTCGTCATTCACAAGACGCATTCAAAAGTTTTGATCGTCCCTTTAGGTTATGTTAGTAACAACCAAATAAATAATATCAAGCAAACTCGTCATTACAATCGGGGTTAATCCTGACGGGGGTGCTGGAGCCTATCCCAGCCGTCTTCGAGTACATCCTGAACTGGATGGAAACCCAGCTAGTCAGTCTCAGCTATTGCAGTGGATGCAGGTCCTGAAACAAAATATGACAGCAGATTTTCTGCTGCTGTTGACCTTTTTTGACCTCCTATAATTAGTGTTATTTACTACCATCTACTCTCCAGATAACGCTGCAGCTTCATTGTGAGGGGATTGCATTCTGGTGTGTTAGTGGGTTAGTAAAGCAGAGTGGTAGCAGTGGGGCAACTGCTCATAAATGCCACCTCTGTAGTATTTCCACGTAAAGAAAAGCGGTGCAACAGCCTTTTTTTTATACTTCCCACCTCCCCCGTTACTCTCGCTCATGCACCCCTCCTGACCCCTTGTCATTGTCCTTGTGATGCAGAGAGATGTTATCGTTCCATTTAAGAAAGGAACAAACAAGATTATACTGTAAGTTATCTTCGATTATGGCCACAAATCTGGTGGCGGAGTAGGTAAAGAGGGAGTGCAGAGGGTGGGAGGGTGAAAGATGATAAAGCAAACAGTTGCTTTTCTTTTCCTCCCAGTCCATCTCCTTTTATCCGCCACGCTGACAGATTTATGGGATAAAGAAGAAGAGGCTTTTGTGGACAGTATATCTTTCAAAAACAGTCAGACCTTCATGGAGGAGGAGAAAGAAAAAAATGTGACAATGACATATAGTCCTGAACAAATTTATTAAACCGCCATCCAATGTAACTTTGAAACCACAACTGTCTTTATTTAATAGCTTGGGTTATTACAAAAAAATGTGTTCATGTTTCTGGAATGTTCATGACTATTTTAATATAATAATACATATTTTTATTGTTATCCTTGAATTTTCAAAACAAAATTTCTGAATTAAAATGTCTTCCTTTTTTTTCAACTTGCATTCCTGAACAGCAACGTCATTAATAGTGGTTGAACGTTAAGAAGAATCTTAGCGAGTTGGTTAAATTTAAAGGTAAAAAATGAAAAATGAAATAATAATAATAAATGCCGCGCTTGCGCTCACCCCGGCGTTTAATTCATACATACACTTGCTTGCAGCAGTTTTTTTTTACTTGCGTTACCACATCATCCTATTTCGGCAATATTTGTTCTGTCCAATTTTCTTTCGGCCGAATGCCGAAAATGCATATTTTTTTCATTTTCAGAAAATTCTGAATGAATGGCCGAATATTCGGTACATCACTAATAATAATTCATTAAATTTGTGAGTGGTGATATATGTTTTCCGCTGCCAGTTACTTCAGCAATCAGAACAATAATAATAATAAAATGAATACTGGATATATGGTGATTTTGCCCTGCGATTGGCTGGCAACCAGTTCAGGGTGAACCCCGCCCGCCTACGGCCCGATGCCAGCTGGGATAGGCTCCAGCGCCCCCTGCAACCCTTGTGAGGAAAAGCGGTTAAGAAAATGGATGGATGGAAATGCCGCGCTGTGGGAGTGGTTACAGACAATTTAACCCGTGGGCAGTATTTTATTTTGAAATGGCTTGGTCAGAACCAACAAAAAGCCAAAAAATGGTCACAATAACGTCTAGGGGTTAAGGAGTAAGTCAATCCAAAAGATGCCTTTGCAATATTGTTCTATGCAGCCTAATATTACAAATATGGAATATGAGCTAATCAGTAAAAGCCACCCGTTATCCTTCTCCGGGGCCTTCTGCCGCTTGCTGTCAACTGAAAATGAACGACATGACAGTTGCTCAGGGCTCAGACAACAATCAATCACGGCAAAAATTCAAGTCATTCACCACACTAATAAAGTACAGTAGTCGGTTTCCTCCTCACTCCAAAAGTGTGGTTGTTTGCTGCCTCGCCATGTTTGTTTACCTCTGCTTGCTTATTTCCAGCAGATTGCACGCCAGACACATGGACGTATATATATGCACACATACACGCCGGGGTATTTTCACCGTAGAGAAAATAATGTGAAAATGCCATGGAAAAATCAATGTATTCAAGTTAGGCTCACTGAGCGAGTAGCAACCCAAGATGGCCACCACACAGGAGTCAAGTCAAGTCAAAAAGAGTCTCAATTGGCTTCACAAGCCCACAGTTGAAGAATATTAACGACATCCCCTTATCTTAACCACAAGAGGGCAAGGAAAAACTAAAAAAAAAAAAAAACATCAGGGGAAAAATAAGAAACACGTAGAAGGGACTGCACATGTGGGGATCCCGCTTCCAGGATAACCAGGCTGCAATGGATGCCGAATGGGCAACAATTTACGCAGTATGTGAGGCTAAATAATATTAGCTAGAACAGAGTGAAAGTCCATTTAATAAGTTGAAGCACTGCAAGAAGATGCCGTCAAAGAAGTGGATCTTTCTCCAAGCCAGGCCTGGTTGGTTGATGCAGCAACCAATTTGTTCCTACACACCTCACTCCCACTCCAAGCTGGGGAGAAGCGAGCAAAAGAGAGAAGCGACAGTCAAACTGGCCAACATAATTCAGCCAAATGCAAGAGTGTAAAAAAAAGTCTTAAGGCGACATTTAATCATTTCCATTGAGGTGTAGTGGCTCTGATTTCCGAGGGTAGGACGTTCCGCAGCACTGGGACCCAAATCGAAAACATTCTTGAACCCGTGGACTTCTTTTTGGCTTCTGAGATCACCAAAGGAGCGGCGTGTTGTGAATGACAGTTTCGGGCCGGAATACATACATACAGTACTATTAGATCAATAAGATAGGAAGGCGCGCGGAGACATGTAATACAGTATATTTTATATGAAAGTGACAAAACCAAGTGCACTGGAATCCAATGCAATAATTCAGATTCTTGCACGTTTACATGGCTTTTCAAAACCTGAACATTGCCAATATTTGGGTTTTGAAAAGGTTATTTACTGCATGTAATAGTGCATAGTGTGTAGAGCTGTCAAAATTAATCCATTAATCGACAAGTAATCGGTTATCAAATTAATTGACAACTATTTTAATCATCGAGTAATCATTTGGAGCAATGTTTAAGTTTAAAATTGTCCAAATCCTTTGATTTAAGCATATGAACAGTAATTGTTCACGAATTTCTGTAGTCCTTCATGACAGAACACTGATTATCTTCTGTGTTTAATCATAATAAGACATTTGCAAATATCTGTTTTTACTTTGGAAAACAATGATCGAACCGGTAACATAGTACAACATCAATCCTCCCTTTTTCATCACTATACGAATACAAAGTACAAAATGAAAACCAATCACTGGGTAATAATCAGTAATCGGGGGCGGATGCTTTTTAAAATAAATTTGAATGCAAAATTAAAATGAATCAGATTACTCAATTAAATAATTGATAGATTAATCGATTCAAAAATAAAATTGATAGTGACAGCACTAAAGTGACATAATTCTTCAGCCAGGGTCAATCTTTACATGCACGGTGGATGTATGTTCAAGATGTTTTAGTGCCCATCTTCCGACTGCAGCTCATCACAGACACTTTCCCCATCTCCTCTGCAGCTACAACCCTCAATTTAGCTCGGCGGTGGCCAGTCAGTCCCTCTCTCTCTCTCTCTCTCAGCTGTGTTTGACACTATTTATCTGCTCTAGTGAAGCACATCATTTTTGATTATTAACCTCACAACACTGCTCCATCAACGCAAAAATGGAAAGAAAAGCTTCCCGAAATGCAAAATGACAACCTCAAAAGATTGCAACCGATTGCAGCTGTGTCATCCATCAATTTATCAAATCGTCCCTGTAAAGAGTCACACACGGTTTTACTCCCCTCAGCTGTCTTGCTATCTTTGCATCTGTCTGTCAATATGATCTTTGTCTTCCTCCTGGTGGTCCCTTACTCGCCACCCTATGTCTTCTCTTGCTTGGATATCTCCGCCCATGTGTGACACCCGGCCCGTTAAATTACAGCCTTCTCTAATAAAAGGTTCAACTTTCGTTATCCACTCATGTGGATAAAGAATCTGCCAGTTTCCTGCTGTTCCAAATTCTTGTCCCAGAATATTGAATCCACACACATGCACAGGGACATACTGTATACACACCGACGATGTCTTTTTCAACTCCCTTGTGTTTCAAACCTGTCCGCTTGACATCTTCATTATGCACAAACCGGTGCCATTATGCCTGCCCATCCAATAAATTAAACCCATTTACTCTTCTGAATTATGTTATGTTTATTGATGCCTGTATAATGTAATTTTGTACAAATTCCATTAAAGATTATGCTCTCTGTCACAGAGCAGCACTTTCAGGAGAAAGGAATCTAATTGGGTTATAATGGATCTGAGACATGCATTACAGTGGGGACACACAGTGTGCACCCACGCACACAATTGTCATCTTAATAATGCAGAGTCAAGCAAACAGATCAATGGTCACGGTGATGATGCCGTCAAACGGCACTAAGTGGCAGGAAGCTCTCAGGGCCAGCTATCAAAAGGAAGTCATCTCTGGGGTGTTATAGCGTCCTCGGGGCCTGTAGCGGATTAAATATGTCACCTCAGTTGTGCAGCTGTGACAGTAAAAGATAACGAGGTTGAGTCAAAACATGTTGATAGTAATTCATGTTTCGCATTCATTTTACAAGCAAATGTATATTAAGTATCAATAGCGATCTGGACGTCACGAGACTATTTCTCTGAACACGTCTCCCTGCGGCAGGAAAGTAGCGGCGCAGCATTAATGGACTACAACGGCGAGGAGGGCGAATACTAGCGTTTATCTGTCAACTTTCCGCCCAAGAGCATAGTCACTTTGATGAAAAGGACATGATGTACAACTCAGCGATGCTGCTAATGTGGAATTACCTCCTCTGTTGCTGGTGAGTGCTTTCAAATCACAAAGTTTTTACTAGTTTGTATAGTCCAGATTTAATTTCCCTGTATGTGTGCTCAAAATGGCATCAAAGTTAGAAGTTTCACGCAAGTCTTGCACTGTTATTTATGTACGTTAGCAACTTAGCAGCTGCTAATTCGGTTGCCGTCATTTGTGCTATAAAAAGTCTTCTTTGTGGTTTTGGTCAGTTATTAAATTCAACTGTGTAATATCTATTAAACTGTTAACAGTAACAGTTAGCATCTGCTGATTCAACCACCCTGTACAAAGTGCAATATTGGCAACACACATTGGTTCCTCTTTTGATAGCCTGCCTTTATTGTATATTTCCAATAACCAATTAGTGGTGATTATTCTTGATTTTTCTAGGTTCATTGTTAATTGTCCAACATGTAGGCAACAGGGTAGTTCAAATCAATATGTCACTTTACAAATCGCATATATCAGTAATTTGCGAATGTACACAGTAAATTCTGTGAGTGGGACCAAATAGACTCAGTTGTAGAGTAGGCTAATATTTACACTTGGAAGAGAGTAAAATAAAGAATTCAAAAAATAAAAATCACTCAAGGGTTGAGGAACGAACTCACGACCATAAGCTTGGGAGACTATCACACTACCACCTGAGCTATGCCCCTCCTACTGCTTGCTTATCTCCAAGAGAAGACCAAAAATGTTGACACGAGTTATATACAGGAACTGCATCGCTCGCTCAGCGAGTAGATCGACTGTCTTCCAAGCTGAAGGTCGTAAATTTGTTCCTCAAACCTTGAGTGATTCCTCCACGTGTAAATATTACTCTAAAACTGAGTCTATTTGTTCCCACTCTAAATAGAGTCAAATTTACTCTACAGAATTACTGTGTAGCAGGATACAATTGATTTTGTTGGATAGGCAAAATGTATTTTTTTTTCCTGCTGTGGTTTTGCCAGACCATTGTCACAATCAAGGTTTTAGCTTTTTGCCTAAAATACCATTTCCACTGATTTGCCTCTTATTTGCTTAAAATGTATTTTACTTGGAAAGGATAAAGCGTTCCAACATTAGTGGATGATCTGAAGACTTGGAAAACTGAGGCCTTGATAATCATCAATCCCTTGATAACCATCAAGTTTGGCAAGAAATTAAATAACCGTTTCGATGCGTGTCGTGTAACCAAGAGCTCAAATATTATACATTTGTGAAAAGTTTAGTAAAACGTTTATTTCTTGGATTTTCCTGTTCAATATTTTGCTGCATAAACATAAGATTATTACTTTAAAAAGTGTGGTTTTCATATCTCCAACAGTTATTGAGATATATGTTATCGTAAACTGACATATTGAGATGAAAAACTCTGTATAGCAAAATCCTGAACTTTCCTTTCACACTACTCTAATCGTTCTTTTTTAAAAGCTCCAACTGTTAACAATCTTTACTTTTTAATCTTTGTTACATTTGGAGAACTTGCTGAAACCCAAATATTGTATGTTTTCTGCCAATTTCAAAGTTGTGGTGAAAACAACAGGAACAACAAGGGGGGAATATATATTTCTTGTACACACCATTCTTCTGCATCTTTAACATGCTTGGGTCCATAGATTGGCACTTTTTAAATACAACAGTATTTATACTCTATTATAATAAATAAATAAATAAATAAGACCAACTGGTAATATTGCTGACGCCCGGTATCTTAACACCAGCCCATCCTGAGTTATGACTCCAAGCCATAATCTCCCACAGCCCTTCATGGTACACCTTTCTGTGCCATGACAGTGAGTAGGAGCTTAATCACAGTGAAAAAAGTAACAAATAATGGATGATTTTGCGGATACTGCTCAGATGGATGAGAGGAGAATAATTGGAGCATGGGTCATTTTGCTGGCTTTGCTTTCCTCTTATATTCAAAGACAAATGCAAAGCACTTTTGAGGTAAAGAAAAGTGCTTTGTACAAAACCGATTTTCACCTCCATTTTTCCTCCGTCTGTTTGTAAAGTGACAGCCTTATTAAGAATAAGTTACTCCCATACCTCCCACTGAGCCAATTGCTAGGCTTGAGGTGGAGTTGATCAAGGGCCTACAATAAAGAGCATGTAGCCTTGGTCCACTGTGGTTTTGTCTTCATTTACCCGCTTGTACATGGCCTGTATTCTAGATTAATTTGCCGCTTTGATGAATTAAAAAGAGCCACAAGATTTCCATTGGCATGTTCCCCAAGGTGTACAGCTTTTAAAGGGGGCTTTTTCTTCATTCAAGCACTTAGGTGTATTGCAAATCCCCCGACTGTCCTATTTGAACTAAATATACCTCCAAAATGCCTGAATAATTGCTTTAATACTTTCACAAGCAATAAAAAAACACCCATGGCATCCCCGATTTGGAGTTTTAGATAACTGAGCAGCTGGTTTATGGGTCGACGAAATAATAACAAGATCCTTTTGCTTTCCTCAAATATTTTTTCAATGGATTCCAGTCGCAGGTTATATTCCAAGGCCCAAATCCAATTCAAGTGTATGTTCATCAAATCCATGTAGTCCCACCATGGCTCTATTTGCAATTATTGCATGTCTTGAAAATGGTAATAACAAACACAAGGATGACTAAACAAGCATCACTCAATCCAAACATTCACTTCCAAGGAGTTTACACGGTTTCAAAACAAAAACAGGAGTAGAAACATTCAGAAACTGAATGTGATGAAAAATCTAACTTTACACCAAAGAGAACCTTCGGTCATGAACTTCCTGTTGTTTTATTTGCCTCATTTTAGGTTTATAAGACATTGGGCTCTATGTTCATGCCCAGTGCAATTATAATGTGAGGTGCAGTCTAAATCTGCCGAAACATGCTACTTGGTACAGTTGAAAACAGGCCTTTTCCACCATTGCGGGCTTCACCACAAGCGGCTCCTCTCCTTCCATTTAGAATCTGCATGTAAGAAGTGTAGTCCTTGACATTGCGGAAGAAGAAACTGATTTGCTGGAGATCTGGAGACTGCTTTCCACCTCGATAGTAGGAGTCTGTGTGTGACCCCGCCCCCCTATTGCTGTGCTGCAGCCAAGGGGCTGATTTTAAAATTATAATAAAGATGATGATAATAATAATGATGCGTTTCATTAATTGCTTTCTTTCATTTCTTTTTCAGGTCATCGAATTGATCGCAACTTGACCGCTCTGTCGTACAAGACAGTGGCCAGGTTATTTTCACGATGGTCGTTTGCATCAAGAGAATGATACCATTTCCGGTGGTGGTGCACACCTCCAACTTGAAGCATAAATAGGTGGCTTTTCCACACCAACTCAGGCTTGTCTGTCCTAATCAAGCCTTATGGCATGACCTGATGAAACCTTTGCGCTGTATGGCACGATTAAATTAACCGAAATTGCATTACACTACTTGCTCCAATAGTGAGACGTGGTTCCAGCGGGCGTAATATTTTGTCAGCTTTCAGCTACCAAATTGAGTATGTTGACATGCAGGCAATAATCATGCTCTTTATACTACAGCAACGATTTGTATATGCATGACTCGCTTGAATACGTTGATTTCTCCGTGGCGTTTCCATGTTATTTTGTGTCCCTGTGGTGAAAATGCCACAGTTTGTGTCTATAAACTATACAGTAGACAAGTATATATGTCCGTCCGGAAATACTCAAGCTGGGGTAAACAATTATGAATACAATGTCTTTTATTGACTTGACTGTAGAAAGTTAAAAAGCAGAAATTAAGGCTATTTACGTAATGATGTTGTCAGTGCGTCATGCTTACAGTTGGGGTTTTCCAATCAAGCACAAATGACCATGTATACGGGAGAAGCTCTGTCCGCCACACATGTCAACGTGTTATCTCAAAGGTTTCAGAAATCAGAATTCTGACCTTAACCCAAATATTGACGCCATGTAAACGTGGTCATTGTAAAGTGCGCATGTTAAAGGAAATGCACTTGGTACGCCAGAACACTAAACCATAGGTTTATAAGTCCGGTCACTGAGTGCCGTAGTGCTTTTTTAGAGGTTTCCCTCCTCAAACACACTTGATTCATCAATAAGCTCTGCAGTAACCTGATAAGGATCCTGATTCTTTAATTCAGATGTGAGGGAAACCTCTAAAACATGCAGGACTGCGACCTTTGAGGATTTTGTTTGACACCTATGCAACAATATAATAATAAAACTTTTTCTTTTAGTATACACTAAAGGACAAAACATTGCCTCATATCTCCTTTATATATAAAGAGGGAAGTGAATGATCCTTAAAATACTGTATATCACAATTTGGTCCTCCAGCATGAACATGGTAATGTGTAATTTGCTTCAAAAGTGGCTTCATCCGATTGTACGCAAGTCGTGTATTATCAGTCTCTAATGTTCAATGCAGCGGTTACATCTTGAGAACTTCTAATTTATTATAATGAATACTATTCTCTTCACCCTGCTGTGTTAGCATGTCGCGTTCAGCTGTGGATTTCGTGTGTGGGTGCAGGCAGCGATTATGATGTTGAAGATGGTGGAGCAACAGTGAGATACTGTGACAGTATAGTCAGTTAAAAATAAATGTACAATCCTGCTTGGTTTATCATTAAAATACATTGTTACTGTATGTATAGGCTAGCAAACAATATTAGACATTTTTCTCAGTGGAAGTATTAAATAGAACAGCTACTGTACATGTTTGAAAGATAAAGCATAAAAAGGCTAAACTAAACAATAAATATATAGCTATGTATGGTGTGCCCCCCCTGCCCCCCCCCCCCCCACACACACACACACACACAAATAAACCCTACATTCATCATTCGAATTGCACAAACCCTTAAAATAGCATATAGCAGCTTTAGTCAGTGTTTTTTTTTTTTTTTTGGTTTAATATTATCATCTACACATACGCTTCTTCTACTGTAACTCATTAGATCATAAAGTAGTCAGTGACTTATACTGTATAAACACCTATGTACAAAATGTATATGTTTCATTGGTTTGCATCAGGGGTCAGCAACCTTTCCTGTCAAAAGGGCCATTTTAGTCCAACTAAATAACCAAAAACGTGTCTGGAGCCGCAATATATTTGAAGATTGTAATGAAGGAAACAGTGAGTTAGTGTTAGTCTAATGTACTGAGTGGCCAAGAGAGTTGTTCGAGCTGCACCACAAACAACACTAAAATATGCAGCATCTAATACTTTGACATTCATTTTCTTCTACCTTTCGTCTTTGGGGGGTTTGTGTGTAAATTTTCATACAATTTTAGACTTTTCTGTCTTTCTCTAAAATTTCTTAAATTTTTGGGTAATTTTATGGACATATTATGGTAATTTTTCTGCCTCTCTACTTCCTTTTTTGAAAATGTTATGGCTATTTTTTGATTTAAAAAATTCTGCCTTTTTTTTGCCAGCAAATTTAAATTTTTGGGGACAATTTTGTGGACATTTTATGATAATTTTCATCATTTCTTTTTTTTGTTTTTGGACATTTTATGGTTACTTTTTGAACATTTTCTATTCTGTCTTTTTGTTCAATTCTTTGACATTTTTGCCAATTTTGTGAACATTTTTTATGACAATTTAAAAATTTGGACTGACATTTTTGGAATATTTAATTCATATTTTTTATCTAAATCATTAATTCATTTGAAGAATATTTTATCTAAAAAACAAAAATATGTAAATACATATTATTACTATTTTATTATTATTATTATTATTATTTTAGAGATCCACAGGGAGCCACAGGAGAGAGACTGAAGAGCCACATGTGGCTCCAGAGCCACAGGTTGCAGACCCCTGGTTTACATACATTGTCCAAATGTACAACCAAGCAAAAAAAGAGAAAAAAAAGACTAATGGTGTATTCATAATTCAAAATTATTTTTAAAACAAGAATATTGCCACCCTTATGTGATAATGGCAGTTAAGTCTTAAGTTATTTAATGACAATTAAGCCACACTACACTACTCTCTTAAATGTGACAAACAACCGAGTTTTAATGGCATTATACCTTGGTTCCTGCTGGCAAAATGTCTTATTTTGGCACATCAGAAAATACAATTAATACAGTTGTGCATGCTATGCCTCATGTCTCATGTGCCTTACTAATAGATAAGTCACTATGGTAACTTCCCTCATCTACAAACATATCTAAACCCCTGCTTCCTATTACTACTAGCACTACGTCCCATTCAAACCTAATTACACCATATTGCTTTCCGTGTCCAACAATAGAGGAGGTTGCTGAGGGTGGTGAGAGGCAAAGGTTTAATGTAATTATTAAGACTCTTTCTTTGCTCGGCATAGCAAGAGTGAGATGCACCATGATGGACGCAGCTTGTCAAAATGTCTATTGATGAGGCGCAAAACCCAATTTGCAGTCATAAGGCAGCTACCTTCCAATTATGTTAGTGCGAGAACATTCTTTAAGCCCAGCAACTCCAATCCTTCTCTCTTCTCTGAGTGGTTAGGCCATTGCCCTTGGCAGACAGGTACAGAATGGGCTTCTCCCTGCATGATACCTTTAATGTTTTATTGATTTGCTTAGCATACGCCGCGATTCAAGACACAAAGTCCAACACTATTGCCCTTTGTACTCAGAGGTGACCTGCCCCACATGAAAATTACGTTATTGAAATATGTTAAATGTTTCACCCCACCTCCCTGCGAGAGAATATCTTACCTATTGATGGATCTTTCAGACCCTCGCAGATTGGTAATATTAGATTCCCTAACTGGGTTATAGACTTCCATTACTATGATTCCATCGCAGCTCCCAACAAATCAATCATATGAACTAGGTAACACACCAAAGCACTGAATAAAGTCCAAAGAGGGGGGATTAGAAGATATACGTTCCAATTTTCATGTTAGCTACAAATAAAGTATGCAGCTTGAGAAACAAACAGAAGAGAAAGAGAAGAGTTGAGAACTTGAGAAATTAATGAGTAGAGAGAATGTCACCACCTTGAACAAAGAACATGTAACCACAGAGTCTCCAATTTCCTTGTCCCACTTAATAAGAGAGCTCACAATCATCATTCAGTTGACTACAGGGGTTCCAATTACCCCTATCTGATGATTGTATCAGCTGGCAACAGAAGCACACAAATATTTCTTTCTAAACCCCATTATAAGTAAGAACAATGATTACATCTAACTTTTTTCTTGACCAGAGAAAGCCACCTGTGAAAATGCAAGTGTGTGTGTGTGTGTGTGTTTGGTGTATGCTTACATGTTAATGATGAATATGTCTACCATGTTCTCAAACTCCCTAAGCAGGGGAAGGGACACACAGACAGACTACACAAGAGGGACGGAAACAGCTTATTCTCAGACAATGTCAATAGTGCAAGGGTAAAATCATTTGTCACTGCTGTGAAATACCTCTAAATGTATACATTTATTATTGTCGCACTTTAATTGATAGTAAGTAATGCACATTTAAGAAAAAAAAACTAAAAACAATACTGAAACTAACTAAAACTAAGCAAGTAGGGAAAACTAATAAAAACAGAACCAGCTTGAAAACTAATTATAATTAACAAAATTTAAAAAACATAACTGAAAATGAAGTAAAAACTAACTGGCACCCTTGAACAAAAATAAACTGTATTCAAAACCGCTCATTGGCCCCAGAATGAGCTCATTCACAGAAACGTTCAAGAAGGAAAAATACTAGTGTTGTTCTGATACCGTTTTATGGCCCCCGATACCAATTCCGATACCCAGTTTTGCAGTATAGGCCGATGCCGATACTGTACCAACTCAGAGCTTTGTTTTATTTTTCTCAAAATGAAAAATCTGCCCTGTCATTGGTTCAGAGCGTTCAAGGGACAAGAAGATATCTTGGCTCAGCATGCAGTGATCATGTTACACATCAGTGAATGTCGTGCACGGGCAAGACACAAGATTCTGCATCCAAAGTTTTATAATAGCGTCGGTAATAATGGCATCTGCATACTTGTTAGTACTCGCCGATGCCAACACCACTGTTTTAAGGCCTCTCCCGATACCGGTATTGGAACATCACTAAAAAATACACAATGTTCAGTTCAGTGACACGACCAACCCCCCGAAATATTTTCTAATCGGATCTTACGTAGGTCAACTATTTTGGTTTCAAATGGCAAATTTCGCAAAAAGATGAGTGATTTTCATGCCTAAAAATAGTCCATACCTGTCGAGAGCACTTGTATTGGAGCCCAAACAGTGTGTCGAGGCGAGCCTGACAACATCTAGTTGGACTTCTCGACCTCACAAGATCAGGCTCCTTCTCTGCCAGAGAGGTGAGATTTCAGGTTGCTAGAGTCAGCTTCTGTAGCTGGGAATAAGACCACCTAGGCTCAGCCCCCCTTAGGCAACCATCCAGGCCCCTCCAGGAGGTGCTGAGCCCAGGGGCTGTGACCGGCTGGGCCACGTGGGTGCAAGTGTGGCCACCAGACACTTACCGAATCCCACTTCCAGGCCTGTCTCGAGGTGAGGGACCAGACAAAGCTTAGTTCATACCCCATATGATAAATGTTTTCACTTGCCTGGATGTGTGTCACCACTTTCACAGCTATATATGAAGTTATAAATATAGCTAAGAATTATTGTAAAGCAATAAATGCTGTATAGGTATTAGGGGTGTGCTCAAAAAATCGTTTCTCATAAGAATAGTGATTCAAATTTAGTACAATTCAAAATCGATTTTAAATGCCCCCAAATCAATTTTATTTAAATTATTTCATACTGTCTTCCCTTTGTTTGTGTGTGCCTTTATTAGGAGCGCTGTTCATGTTGTATCCAATTTGGCCACTTAGGGGCAGTGTGGTTCCACGATGTCTGATACACTGTTAAGTTGTAGCCACATTAGAGAGTAGAAGGAAAAAGTCACGATCAAATTATTCCAATAAAAGTTTGTTTTGTTTTTCAGTGTGGAGCCATTCTTTTGAATGATAAATTGCCGCGAGTAGAGCACTAATTAGCATTAGCGAGTCAGACTGGAGTAGATTATTACAATTCCTTGAACATCTATAAATTGAAGTAAAAATCATTGTCAATCAAATCATTGTCAATCAAATCATTTTGAATCAAAAATCGCACACCCCAAAATTGGAATTGAATCCAGATTCCCACCCCTAAGAGGTATACTGTATATACTATATAGGAACGGATGCTGGATATCAGAATACTCAGAAACATCCATTTTAACTTGACCAGTTGCAATATCATTCAAATGCAATTCAAAGTTTAAAGCAAAACTTGTTTTAACATACATTTTGTGTTCATAAGTCTACATACAGAATTTTATATTTATGAGCACAAATGTACTAAACTGCACTAAATCTAATCATTGCTTAGTGATACAAAAATGCTATGAATCGTCACCAAAATTCACATGCACATCTCATTTTCACTTCAACCCCTGAAAATACGAACACAATCACCGCAGTATTTTGTATTTTATGGGCATTAAGCATTTTTATCACCATACATTTGTGTTCATAATTTTACATACCCCTGAATCGTGGGACTCAAAAACTCCGGTCCTCGAGGGCCGCAGTCCTGCATGTTTTTAGAGGCTGTCCTGCTCCTATACACCTGATTTAAAGGATCAGCTAATGAGCAGCTCAGCAGAAACCTGATAAAGGTCCTGATTCAGGTGTGTTGGAAGAGGAAAACCTCTAAAACATGCAGGACTGTGGCCTTCGAGGACCTGAGTTTGAGACCTATGCCCTAGCCTAGACAGTTAATAAACCTATGAGGACAACTGTATCCAGGAGGTTGACCTTCACCTAGACTTCAGTTCAGAGCACCATAACTATTTTTCTTCTGCTTTGGCTGTTTGCCAGAAGACTTATCATAGAAGAAACATGCTGTTCGGGTGGCATCTTTGGGCGTTAAATAAGGAACACAAAAAATATTCAGAATATTGTCGGGTGACGTCATGTAAACTTACAAAAATAAAAGGGTATGAGTACTTTATTCTATATAGATTTTTTTGTACTATATTTATATATTTATACTACTAGAGTCTACTAGAATTTGGAAGCTGTAATAATTGTCTTATTATTATGTGAATGTAAGGTGAGGGGGTTCACTATTGGCTGGATTATAAATGGACTATTCTATAAATGACTCATGTTAATGCCATACTTAAATTATGGTCATTTGCTTGGCGTATTGCTATCTATGTAAACCAAGCCAGCGTCATGCAATTATCAGCCCCATTTGGCTGCACTGGTAATGTCTCTCTATAGTCTTTTGCATGCCTATGCTGACATCTGTTCATGGCCCATGTAGTATTCCCTCCCTGTTGTAATCATTTTCAATTGATTCTTTATGAATCATTTCAAAGCTAATGGTTTGTGAGTGGTGCGTTGACAAGAGGACCTTTGGGAGAAGACAAGCAGACTGACAGAGGGATCAGAGATAAGATGTGTGCACAGGGAAACTGAGGAGGAGGAGGAGGGGGGGGGGGATGAGAACCAAATGATACTGAAATTTGAGCATTAAAGACTACAATCAGACAGCTCTCATCCATGATTATATTCCGAAGTACTCATTATGTTGTGTCACAAAACTACAGTGCGAGGCTGACACTTAGCAATAAAGCAAATAATTTCCAGTCGAAGGAGTAGAATAACGTTTAATATGAGGGGTGGAAGATGGGGTGAGGAGGATCTCAGTTCGAGGAAGTAGCTAATAAGGTTTAATGGTGCGTGTCAGGAAGCCACAGTATGCATGAGAAACACAGCTGGCTTCATTTTGTAAACTATTTGATATACACATTTATCCTGCTCACAATTATCAGCTGCTCACAAGCCACTAGGGACAGTTTAGAAACTCCTATCAGGAACATGTTCTCCTCAGCATTCAATTGTGGTTAGCACTGCTGCCTCAGAGTACAAAGATCCCTGATTCAATTCCAGGCAATCGTAACACCTGACTTTAACTCTGTGCAGCATTTGCATGTTCTCCCCACTAGACGTGGACCACTTCAGATTCTGTTTGCAGTCGACACTAATAAATAAATGATTAAAATTGAATTTTGAAATGCTACTGCCACACGTGGCACAAAAATGAAACCGCTCACTCCCTTCTTCACGTACATAATGTGCACATGAAGTCACATCCACAGACAGAGGGTGAGAAATTTGAACCTGAATCCAGTCTGAAAACTATTGGCCAGAGGCTTGCGGGAGTATTGTGAACAGCTAAGGTGTTAATCTATCAATTAGAAGATTTTGAGTTGTAAATGGTCAAATTAAAAGGTTATTGCAATTTGGGGCCAAATTCCCATATTGGGCAGCTTTATTTGTGGAGAAAAGGTACGTACCTTTATTGTCATGGACTAGTAAAGAAGTGGCACTCTAACCTAACTTCTGTGTAGGCATAGTGGGGTCGGTTGTGACCAGTTCAGGCTCTAGTCTGCCTTTCACCCAAAGTCTTTCTTCTAATCCCTGTGGCCTGCAACAGGATAAGAAAATGGATGGCAGAAATGCACATGCAAATGCACTAAGAAAATTAATGAATGGAAATGAAGCATCCAAGAAAAGAACACTGCTTCTACTGTGAAAAGATGGAGGAGGCTCCGTTATATTCTGGGGCTACTTTGCTTTGCATCTGGGACAGGGTTTCTTGAACCTATGCAAGGTGCACTGAAATCTGAAAACTATCAAGGCATTCTGGAGAGAACTGTGCTGCTCAGTGTTAGAAAGATCGGTCTTAGTCGCAGGTCATGGAGCTTCCAACTTTGTCTTCCATTTTTGTAGAGGTCTTTTTTTTTTAATTGGCTGATTTCGATTGTTAAATTTGCAAGTTATTTTATTTTTTATTTTTTGATTAAAAGGATTTCAGTGACCATTGTGGGTTTTTCTTTCATGGGGGGAGTATACAAATATATATGAGAGCCAACAAATGTTCTAAAAAAATATATAATGCTCTAAATGCTTAGCTCATTTCGGCAGCCCTGTCTTTGTTAATGTTACCTCCCGCATCAACAGCACCTGCCAGGCCCGATAGTATTTCACTGATGTCCTGCTATCTCATTCGGAATATTGCACGTACAGTAAAAAGTCGCTAGAATGGGTCCATTTGTACTGTAATCTAATGTGGATTAGGTCCACACACATATAGAATCCAGCCTCTTTTGTTGTGTCTTTAACAACTCTACAACTTTTTACTGTGGTGGATGCAATATACACATGCAACGGGGCAAAACACTGACAGATAGCAAAAGGTATCACGAATGACGGAAGCATTGACAAACGCCCATTTCTTTGAGGAATGACAAATGACGGATGAACGATTACAATGCGATTTGGCTTGAAATATTGAAGGATTGACAATGATGATAAGGTACCCCGACTGTTGACGATTGACGGATGCTCAAAATTGATTGATGCACCCACCTCTGATTAACTAATTTGCTCCCAAAAATGTATAAATACGTTCTAGTTTAAATGTTTTAAGTGTCCCAATGAAGTAATTATGCGTTTTTTAATTATTATTTTTTTTAATGATAGAGCATACAGAAGGCTTCGATGCAGCCTCTCAACTGCAGAGAACGGTTGAAGAAATGGTAGCTATTACAAAAACGGCCAGCAGGTGGCAGCAGAGAAAAGAGATCAACCAGGGCCATGTTGAAAAAAAAAACTAATTTACCCACAGTTCTAAACAGATTTGCGAATAATGACGAAACATAACTATATTCTAATGCTAACTGCTGCAAAACGGAAACAGATAGAAAAGTTTTTTTTCCTGATGAAAGAAGAGACTCTAATCTTTCTTTTGGTGTCCATGTTTTTATGGGCCTTGCAAAATCAGTCAAAATCCAGTAAAACAGCTGGGAGTGAAGGGGGTTGCTTCAGTTAAAATGGCTGGGAATGAATACGTTAAATGGCATCTGATATCACTGTAAAAAATACACAGATAAAAAATGTATAGATGCTAGACTACACCCAACTTATCATGTACACAAAACTTAAATTCACAAGTACATATCCATCCATCCATTTTCTTAACCGCTTTTCCTCACAAGGGTCGCGAGGGGCGCTGGAGCCTATCTCAGCTGGCTTCAGGCAGTAGGCGGGGTACACCCTGAACTGGTTGCCAGCCAATCACAAGTACATACAATATACAAAATATTAAAGTATTATGACCCAAATGTTAATTGCATTTCAACACTGTAATTGACAACCCTATTAGTGAAAGATGACTTGACTTGAAAAAGATCACCAGCAATGTGTTATGATAATTGAGACTTAAAGGAAGTCAGGCTATGTATCGAAATCCTCAAAAATGTGATACATTTAATTAAAAACTCTCATAAAACTGTTGTAAGTGTTCGACTTTCTCATAAGTGTCAAATAATTGTCTGTGTCACTAGCAGATTTAGAGAGTGAAGTGTTGAAGAATAAACCACCAGAGGGGACAACGCTATATTCGGCGGCTTGTAAGATTTACACTGTACTGCAGCGAAGATAAGCCCGTCATTAAATCATTCTAATAACAGTCCTTCACTCCTTAAGGTTTTTCTTTCTCTCTTTCTTTCCATACCCACCACAGTGTGTGAAAAAAATGTGTCCAAAAATGGATATTGCCTTACAAGCCACTTGCATTTGATGGTCTTAATTTAAACTATTATGTTCTTGTGGCTTCCTGGCCCTATTATAAATATTTAAAAACAAGTATTTATCATGGAAATGCTGTATATCAGTGCAGATTTCCTGTGCAAGTAAAGGTCACCAAATTAGATGTCTAAACATGCAAGTGGGGAAACCCTCAGTGCTTTGACCTAATCTTCGTGACAGCAATGGCAAACAAAGGATGTGGTCGACTCACAACTTATAAACGGGCAGACTTTTCTCCTGGTGATGTAGAAAAAAAATATTATAATCCTGCATTTTAAGTATATGTTGTTTTGATATGATATCCCTCCCAGTTCCCCCCCCCCCCCACTTGTTCCAAGGCCGTCTAAATAAGTGCAATGATGCAGGCTCGCCACTGGTAATGCCAAGTGTTTATCGCACCATGCAATGTGCAGGTGACAGTAATTATCAGCAGATGACATTGGCAGTCCCCAATGTGTACCAGATGGTGATACAAGGGTCATAAGGGCAAGGATTGTGGGATGATAGGACAAAGAGGATCAAAGCACTGAAAAAAGAAAAGTCACGAGAAATTATGCCAACAAGTGTGGCTGGTAGAGTTGTGTTAAACAACAGAATTTAAACCAAGTGGATTAAAAATGGCACGTCACATTTGGCCACTGTGACGTAGACACTTAAAACTGAGCCTATTGAGGATGTGTGTCCTGCATGCTACATTAGTTTTCAAAGCCTGTGTACACCGGATGTGAGATTTTGGAGAAAACATTTTTGTATACAATCTCAAAATCAACACTTAGTACTGCCCCAACTGTTATAGCCACTCAGGCAAATATGTGACCCAGTCAATGAAGGAATAAGCCAAAGTTTGTCACATTGTTTATGATATGATGAAGTCCTACTGCGGATAAAAGGATGTGGGTACCTTGTTAAACTAAACTAAATGAAACTTTGTTCAGTTAAGCCTCATTAATTAAACTTTTAAGGCAATGAGTAAAGTCTAGTTGTCACCTTACAGTCTTGTGTCTGAGTTGGGAACAAATATAGACTAGTAAAAATTGTGAATTTTAAAAATGAGAATAATTTGGGTTGCAATATTGGCTGTGAGTGTAAAAGATCATCTAGGATGACTCAGTGTGGAACTGCAAACCAAATAAAACAACGGATAGGTTACTGTGACTCTTTTCTTTCCATGGGATTAGGTGTCACATTAAATGCCACTCGCGAGCCCCCATTAGTTCATTTCCCTCTTGGTTAATTAATGTAAGCTTGTGACCTTTCCGATAGATAGGTGCAACTTTATCTTAAAAGTCAAGGTTACAAAACTATGTAACAAAACAGATTGATTACTGATCAGTGGACTGGAGAGTTTTTTAGCTAATTCCCTGACTAGTGTCCAAGGCAAGTTTGGAAGGAAGTTTTAATGATATACATATATGTTAGAGAGGTTGGCGCTCCAAGCCAAGCAGGATACATTTCACTGTTTTGAACATTTTAACAGAATTACAATATCACATTTATCAAACAGAAGCATTAGAAAGAATCTGTGACTAAATCATCAAATATGCATTGGATTTATAAACTGAATTCATATAACAAACATATTGTAACCCTGCACACCTTTCATTCCAAATCAAAGAGAACAGTGCTGTACTCCGTCCGTCCGTCTTCTTCCGCTTATCCGGGGTCGGGTCGCGGGGGCAGCAGCTTTAGCAGGGAAGCCCAGACTTCCCTCTCCCCAGCCACTTCAGCCTGGTCTCGGATTTGGAGGTGCTGATCCTCATCCCAACCGCTTCACACTCGGCTGCGAACCGCTCCAGTGAGAGCTGGAGATCACGGCTTGAAGAAGCCAACAGCACCACATCATCTGCAAAAAGCAGAGATGCAATGCTGAGGCCACCAATCCGGACCCCCTCAACGCCTCGGCTACGCCTAGAA
Organism: Vanacampus margaritifer; assembly: GCF_051991255.1. NCBI lineage: Eukaryota > Metazoa > Chordata > Actinopteri > Syngnathiformes > Syngnathidae > Vanacampus > Vanacampus margaritifer. Next base: position 6,701,636 of record NC_135440.1, on the reverse strand, counting down.
ATTCTGTCCATAAAAGTTATGAACAGAATCGGTGACAAAGAGCAACCTTGGCGGAGTCCAACCCTCACAGGAAACAAATTCGACTTACTGCCGGCAATGCGGACCAAACTCTGACATCGGTCGTACAGGGACCGAATAGCCCGTATCAGGGGGCTCGGTACCCCATACTCCCAAAACACCCCCCACAGGACTCCCCGAGGGACACGGTCAAACGCCTTCTCCAAGTCCACAGAGCACATGTGGGCTGGTTGGGCGAACTCCCACGAACCCTCGAGGACCCTGCTGAGGGTGTAGAGCTGGTCCACTGTTCCACGGCTGGGACGAAAACCATACTGCTCCTCCTGAATCCGAGTTTCGCCCTCCCGATGGACCCTCCTCTCCAGCACCCCTGAATAGACCTTACCTGGGAGGCTGAGGAGTGTGATCCCTCTAAAGTTGGAACACACCCTCCGGTCCCCCTTCTTAAAAAGGGGAACCACCACCCCGGTCTGCTAATCCAGAGGCACTGTCCCCGATGTCCACGCGATGCTGCAGAGACGTGTCAACCACGACAGCCCCACAACATCCAGAGCCTTTAGGAACTCCGGGCAGATCTCATCCACCCCCGAGGCCCTGCCACCGAAAAGCTTTCCAACCACCTCGGCGACTTCGACCCCAGAGATAGCGGAGCCCACCTCAGAGTCCCCAGACCCTGCTTCCTCAAAGGAAGGCGTGTCGGTGGAATTGAGGAGGTCTTCGAAGTACTCTCCCCACCGATTCACGACGTCCCGAGTCGAGGTCAACAGCACCCCATCTCCACTATACACAGTGTTAACAACGCACTGCTTTCCTCTCCTGAGACGCCGGTTGGTGGACCAGAATTTCCTCGAAGCTGTCCGGAAGTCGTTTTCCATGGCCTCACCGAACTCCTCCCATGTCCGAGTTTTTGCCTCAGCGACCGCCGAAGCCGTATTCCGCTTGGCCAGCCGGTACCTGTCAGCAGCCTCCGGAGTCCCACAGGCCAAAAAGGCCCAATAGGACTCCTTCTTCAGCTTGACGGCAACCCTTACCGCTGGTGTCCACCAGCGGGTTCGAGGATTGCCGCCACGATAGGCACCAACCACCTTATGGCCACAGCTCCGATCGGCCGCCTCAACAATGGAAGCGCGGAACATGGTCCACTCGGACTCAATGTCCCCCGCCTCCCCCGGGAGAGTGGAGAAGCTCTGCCGGAGATGGACGTTGAAACTCTTTCTGACAGGGGATTCTGCCAGACGTTCCCAGCAGACCCTCACAATACGTTTGGGCCTGCCTGGTCGGACCGGCATCTTACCCCGCCATCGGAGCCAACACACTACCAGGTGGTGATCAGTTGACAGCTCCGCCCCTCTCTTAACCCGAGTGTCCAGCACATACGGCCGCAAATCCGATGACACGACTACAAAGTCGATCATCGAACTGCGGCCTAGGGTGTCCTGGTGCCAAGTGCACATATGGACACTCTTGTGCTTGAACATGGTGTTTGTTATGGTCAGTCCGTGGCGAGCACACAAGTCCAACAACAAAACACCGCTCGGGTTTCGATCGGGGGGGGCATTCCTCCCAATCACGCCCCTCCAGGTCTCACTGTCATTACCCACGTGAGCGTTGAAGTCCCCCAGCAGAACGAGGGAGTCCCCAGGGGGTGCGCTCTCCAGCACACCCTCCAAGGACTCCAGGAAGGGTGGGTACTCTGAGCTGCTGTTCGGTGCATAAGCACAAACAACAGTCATGACCCGTACCCCCACCCGAAGGTGGAGGGAGGCTACCCTCTCATTCACCGGGGTAAACCCCAACGTACAGGCGGCTAGCCGGGGGGCAATGAGTATGCTCACACCTGCCCTGCGCCTCTCACCGTGGGCAACTCCAGAGTGGAAGAGGGTCCAGCCCCTCTCGAGAGGATTGGTACCAGAACCCAAGCCGTGTGTGGAGGCGAGTCCGACTATATCTAGTCGGAACTTCTCAGCCTCGCACACCAGCTCGAGCTCCTTCCCTGTCAGAGAGGTGACATTCCATGTCCCCAGAGCTAGCTTCAGTAGCCGGGGGTCGGACCGCCAAGGCCCGCGCCTTTGGCCGCCACCCAACTCACTGCGCACCCGACCCCTTTGGCCCCTTCCACCGGTGGTGAGCCAATGGGAAGGGGGACCCACGTTGCCTTTTCGGGCTGTGCCCGGCCGGGCCCCATGGGTATAGGCCCGGCCACCAGACGCTCGGCTTCGAGCCCCACCTCCAGGCCTAGCTCCAGAGGGGGGCCCCGGTGACCCGCGTCCGGGCAAGGGAAACGAGGATCCAAAGTTTGTGTTCATCATTGGGGTCGTTTGAGCCATGCTTTGTCTGGTCCCTCACCTAGGACCTGTTTGCCATGGGTGGCCCTACCAGGGGCATGAAGCCCCGGACAACATAGCTCCCAGGCTCATTGGGACACGCAAACCCCTCCACCACGTGATGACTCACGGAGGGGAACAGTGCTGTACTGATTACCTGAAACATTTCCTTGCCAAAAAACAAAACAAAAACATCGGCTATTTCCTACCTAACAACAAAGAGTGAGCTATTATTAAATGAAGCAAAAATGTGGAATGGCAATGACAATGGTATGGTGTTGTATGGTACGCGTATGGTACACACTGATTAATAAATTACTTCCATTATCCATATTAATTCATACCAGGTTGTATCACTAGTTGTGGCTACCTCTTTAGCTGATTAATGTTTGCATTATCCATACAAGTTACTTTGAAACAAAGTGTCATGGCAATGTTTGGAAGGGACACTATTAAGTTAACACACCAGATGCCCAAATCAGTCATGTTGTTTCAGAGCTTGCTGTGCACACCCTTCCAGGTTAATTTGTTTATTTACAAAGGGGAGCACTGGTGGCCAGGGAAGTCATGGTTTAATTGTGAGCAGCTGTAATATCACAGCTACATCATTAAAAGAGCAACATCTCAGCATATATATATATATATATATATATATATTCATATCACCAAGAATTGAAATAGGAAACACATTGACTAAAAATCCCAATTCCAATGAAATTGGGACATTGTGTAAAACAATTCTAATTGTTTTACAATTAGATTAATTAATTCTGGCCACTCATGCTCAGTAACTAGGATGTTAAATTGTGTTTTTCCGCTGAAAACACTTATCAGTGAGTGTTTTACGCCATGATTCTTGTATGGGGTAATAAGAGCCTAGCAAAGAATGAACTTCATTGTTTGCATCAACCGTTCAGAGTATATTATCTCAGTACCGTGAAGCATGACTTGCGGAAGTTAGATTTACATTTCACAGCGATTGTTTTTTCTTGATGTGCTTTGCTTTCATTTCATTGTTCATGGTTCTGTCAACCTGATGCAGACTAATCTTTGTGTAGCACTCGGAAAAATACCTATGAGATGAAATTTATATTCACATTCTTACCGATGAAATCTGCATTTAGAGCTTCTCCCACACCGTACGCCACACACTGTGGAAAATTCGACATAGAGCAGTGGTTCCCAATCACCGGGCCATGGATCGGGCCGTGGGCCACTTTGGACCAGGGCACGGCGGGCCGCACAGTTGAAAGAATAAAAAAAATGTACTGTACTTTCGGTTAATTGATAAGCCAAGGAAATATTTTATTTTGAAAAGTGATCGAATTCTCTCTGTTTACAAAGGACTCTTGACGCATGTCAAGATGTTAATTATCACAGTCGCGAAGCGCTGATGCTAATTGACAAGTTACCAAAATGAGTAAAAACAACTGACATATTTGGAAAGTTTCTTTGCAACGGAGAAAAGGCCCAGTGATGAGACAACACAGGAGCCTATGACCAAGAAGAAAAAGAAAGGTACATGGACTTACATCTTACTTATATCTACAAAATACCCCAGTTTTTGTGTTTATCCTATCATTCATAGGCATTACCAAAGTGACCTCACCATATTAAAGGTAGGGTATAGGTACATAAAAATATGTAGTTGATTTGCGTTTGTAGTTGTAACCTTTTATTAATCAGCCGCCGAAAAGCCAAGCACTATTGTCACTTTGTCGCTTCATTTTGACTTGAGTACTTGCACTCTTACTATGAAGCCGTCCATGGAAAACCCATTGTTTGAATGGCAGCACATGTTGCTCCAAAACCAGTATGTAGCTTTCTACTGAGCCCCTAAGGTGACATGATAGGGGGGGGGAATTGTGTTCTCTCGCAAAGATTGCGTTCTCTTGCAAAGATTGTGTTCCCTCGCAAAAACGTTTGGATTCCCTCGCAAAGATTGCGATGTAGAAGAGTTTTTTTTGCGAAAGGACGCAATTTTTTTTAAACGAGTTGCTGTACTTCCAGGTCATCTTCCGTGCAACCAAAAGTGAGGATGCAGCGTGTGTAGCGTTTGACAGGCTCCATCCTCGTCGCTTTTGCTCACATGGAAGATGACCTGAAAGTACATCAATTCGTTTTTAAAAAAAATTGCGCCTTCTCGCCCAAAAACTTTTGGGTTCTCGCAATCATTGTGAGGGAACGCAAATGTTTTTGCGAGGGAACGCAAATGTTTTTGCGAGGGAACACAATCTTTTCAAGAGACTGCAAAGTTTTTTTGTGAGGGAACTCAAAGTTGTTGTTTTTTCCCCTACCATGTCACCTTAGGGGTTTTCAGCATGAATCATGCCTTCACAGATGTGCAAATTATTTATGCCATGGGAACTGGCAGACCCCAAAATCGCCACAGATGGCGATTAAATTTTGTGCTAACAATAGATGGAGATTTTCCTCTTTAGCCTAGAGGACACGATGTTGATGATTTCCAAAAACAAATTAAAACATGGACTCGTCAGACCACATCACACTTTTCCACTTTCCGTCACTCCAGCCCAGAGCAGGCAGCGGTGTTTCAAGGTGTTGTTGATATATGGCTTTCACTTTCCATGGTACTGATGTTGCTTCTATTTATAGATGTAGCGACACACTTTGTTAACTGATGCTGGGACTGAGGCAGAGTCTCCATTCCATTCAATCGGGAGCGGCGACCCGCCATTCCTAAATCATCGCCACCACTTCTTCGAATTCCTATCTAAAGCAGTTGTAGGTTGGAGGGAAGGGAAGGGAAGCAAATGGAGCATGTACCATTACAGTGAAAAAAGATGACCAGACATCATAAGGAACTTTGTGAACGGACGGTCTGTTTTCGTCAGCCGCCACCCCTCCACCCGTCAACAAATATTAATCAGCACATTTCACCAGCCGCCGTGCACAGTTCACACGGCGTTGAACGAGACTAGTAATCGCTGAAAGCGGACAGGCACTTACATGTCGTTCAAATATCCAGGGCTTCACACAGTGACAAATGCTTGACTTGTCCTCTCCCGATGACCAAATCAACACAACGCCATCCCGAAAAACTTTTCAGTCGCTAATTAAGAAACCTCTAGTTAATTACGCCCTCATTGTAAAGATAGTGTAGAGCCCTGATTCACCCCCCAGCTTTTTTAGAATATGTTGCTGGCATTTAATTCAAAACAGGAGAATATTTTTCTCCCAAAATACCCAATAATGTTAATCAGTTTGATGACATATCTTATCTTTGTAATGTATTCAATTGAATATAGCTTGAAAAGGATGTGAAAATCAATGTATTCTGTTTTTATTTACGTTTTACACTAAGTCTACAGAATTGCCAGATTGCTAGTGTGTTGTAATCGTTCACACTTGGATCACATTTAAATGACATTAAGCACCCCGAACAGTGAATATTGTTCTAGAGGAGTAGTCTTGCTTTATATAAGTGGAAAACTTATGCCCATGTTGTTGAAGTACAATAAAGGTACATATGTGTTGTATTTAATACAAACTATAATTCTCCAAGAGCTAACAAAAGATAAACACTTGAATAACCTTAAAACCCTCATCATCGTTTAATCCTTGGAATTCCAACCGTTTACAGAACAAATCCAAAAATAGAATGACGAAACATGAATAACCTGTGATTCAGTGACCGTGGCTGTTAACACATGCTCACACACACACGCATGCATGCACGCACACACACAAACACACACACTGCACTTTAAGGGGCCTTTTGTCATATCTCCTTGTTGATATTCGAATTCATCACAGTTCCACAATGTTTTCATAATCTGGGTTTATTGTAAGCATCACTGGCCAATGTTGAAAAATGAAGTAAAAAATGCAGTCTCTTCCGCTTTGCAGGCCAGACCAAAATGGACCACACACAAAGTATCAGGAGAGCTTTGCACACGAAGATATTAAAATGCATGAAACTGCAAACAAATCTCACACTGCACTCGGCATTTGCAATAGTTTTCTTTGTAAGCAAAGGTTTGTTTAAAAGTATATGTGCACAAAATGACACAGCTCTTCTCTTTTGCAAATACCTCGGTGAATGAGAACCTGGGCATATTTTAAAATATAAGTGAATCAATTCCAGGGTCTGCTGTCAAACATTTGTTTCTCAGCATTTTAAAACAAAACAAAAAATCATATATATATATATATATATACACACTATATATATATATATATATATATATATATATATACACACATATATATATATATATATATATATACAGTATATATATATATATATATATATATACAGTATATATATATATATATATATATATATATATATATATATATATACACCAATGATGACACCAGGTAATATTTCAAATAAAATGCATCAATGTATGCTGAATTGATGAAGGAACTTCTAGAATGAGTTTCTTAAAGAATGTGGACTCTGTATGTCATAGAAAGCACAGTTGCGCTTAAAACGTGCATATCCTGATTTTCGTGGCAACTCAAGCTTCAGTGTGCTTATTTGGGAATTTTGTTCATTTCTCTGCACCATTCTGGGAGTTTCTGCTCTCGAGGACATTTCTTTTGACATTTGCCCCACAGCACCTGAAAATTAGTTGCTTGAAAGTAGACTAAACTTTACGCCTGCTGGAATCATGCCTATTAGCACAGGTAAAGTTATCACGATTTTTGGTGAATTGGCTCAAGATGCAGGCAGACACATTCTGAGCTCCACAGACCTTTGTAGTGGATGTCATCATATTTCATTTATAAATATGACAACATCAATCATGCATGGAACCCCTGAATCATTGGATAAATCAATTATTTCAATAAATCATGATAACCATCTACCTATCGTCTGCCCATGGAGGTCTGCTTGCCGCTCCTTATCAATTGTAATGTTCGCACCTCGACCTGCTGCAGGACTCAAGCAAATCATTGTCTTCTTCCGCAATGTCAAGGGCATTGCACCTCTCACACATGTTATTTAAAGAATGCGAGGAGCCACTATCTTTGATAGTGATGCAAGTCAGTTTGGTTTCATGGCCCTTCTTTAAATGCACCACGCTGCACCAGCTTTCACAGATCTTCGAAAAAATACCTACATATAGCCACACACACCCCTGCGCAGACTTTCACTGTGCTTTGTGCCAGACTTGCATGGACCATGAAAACAGTCCTTTGAGTTGAGGTCACATCTTTCTACTACTTAATCACTGCAGGTGTGTTTTTGTGTGTGTATTTAGATACTGCTTGCTTCAAATGTCGATCAAGGTCAAAAATCAAGAAGTTGTTGTGTCTATGGCAAAGTATTGCATGTGTTTGTGTGTCCCAAAGCTGAGCTAGACGGTTAGAGGGATTCCTTAGGATCATGCCGGCTCCGGTTGCCTGCACCGTGACCGCCGCAATAGAGGAGGCTAGCCACAGATCGATGGTCGCAGAGCTCCATCCCCGCGTAAGGGGGGCGATTGGATGCAGCGCACTGGGACTGAATGACATAAGCCCAGACGTCTAAGTGTCCCATTAGCAAGACAGCCGCACATGTCCAATGCTGGCATCATATGGAAACAGCTCAGGTGTTCCCCACAGCTGCATGAGAACAAATGCAAGACAGAGGGCAGCAACTTCATTCAGCCATCCTTTTTTTTTTTCCTTGGCCTCATTAGGGTCACTGTTGAGATAGAGCCTATAACAACTAACTTCTACTAACTACAACTTTCATTTTATGGCCTTCATAAATCGTTAGAGGAAGATCTTTCTAGTGTGTGTGTGTGTGCATGCAAATCGACTTATTTGTACATATATTTTTGGTGAGAGCTAAACAAAGTTGGACGTACCCAGGCCATGTCTGCACTTTCCCCTCACTAAAAACTAATACGACAGATTGTGGTCAGATTGTTGTGAAAAAGTCCTAAACACATTTTAAATGATGACAACACAAGGAGGCCACACACGTGGAAACTGCTGGGTTCAAAATTGAAGCAGAGCTAAGTGTTAATAAGTTTGTGGTGAATGTTGAAAGCATCCGTGGTCGACTCTTAAGTTCAATTAAAAATACATTTCAGACAGAAACTTATGCGTGTGTGCTTATCTAAACTGTGTTTTTTTTTTAATATATATATTTGTCTATTACTAGAGACTTTTTCAAGTATGCAGTTACAGACATTTGATGTGAGTTGCACTATTAATGGAGTGCGGCATGAATCAGTTACAGGAAATACTCTTTCAACTCTGCTTGAGGCCATAAGAAATGGCTATAAACATAGGTCCACTTTTTCACTTTTAAAATGTCCCAACAAATCATAAAAAAAAGAAGAAGAAAAATTACTCCAGTACCACAAAATATTCACATTGGGGGACCTCCACAGGCTTGAGTTAGAATGTGGGATATTCAAAGGAACAAAGTCAAAATAAGTTATGTCAGCATCTAAATTATTTAAACAATAAATATGTCGCAGAGCATGAACTCTAAACCCCAGAGCAACTGCAAATACCAACACTCTCAGGCAGCGCAGCTCTGATCTTGGGAGCAGATGTTCCGGAAGTTAGTCTTCTATTCTTCTCTTTGCTGTTCACAGACTTGGCTGTTAACTTGAAGAATGTATTATTAAGAGCTGCCAAACATAGATTAATTTTGTGCTGACGCTATTAAAAACCACTTCTGTCTTATTGTCTTTTAGGATACTGTACTGTGTTATATTGAAAAATATCCAATTTTTATGCAAATGTGCATTTGCATTATCACACTACAGTTCCTTCAGTGTTACCAAATTTTTGAGTTACTGGATTGTGGGCTCCAGCCGTCATAGTAGGCCTAATATAATACTGATATTCATATAAAGATGAATAAATCCAACTAAAGCAAATATTCAAACCCAGCTTCTAAACAAATCACAACATGCCTAAGGTTCAATGTTTTGAAATTTCTATCCATCCATTATACCTCTTGTCCTTATTCATGGCATGGGTGAATTGGAGCTTTTGTTAGTTGATTTGGGATGGACAAGAGGCAATGGTTGCCAGCCAATCAATGGTCATATATAGATAAACAACTATTCACGTTCACATTCAACTCAACTCAACTCGACTCAAATTCAAACTCAGTTTTCGGAAAGAGAAGGTGGCTAAAACTAAAGTATTCACGGACAACAAAGAAACGTTTTTGCATATCAATATGTGGGTGAAACTTTGGAATGGACTGAATACTGACCTGCAAGAATGTCCAAAAATACATCAGTTTAAAAAGAAATATAAAATAAGTATTTATGAGAAGTATAAGAAGGAAGAAGACCTTGATAAATAGGTGTGGAAATAATGGTTATATAATGGGAAACGCTTTGGTTGCACTATAATGGTGATAATAGGAATAATAATTATTATTGTTGTTGTTATCATTATTATATTATTATTATTGCTGTTATGTAAAAGCCAAGTATATATGGTATGTTACTTATAATGTAATCCTCATTAAGTCTAATAATATACCAGATAGCCTAAAAGTACACTATGTTTAGCAAAATTTACCAATTGTAAAAATATCTTGGATATTTTTATGTTGAAAAGGAGATAAAGGGGTAGAAATATAAAAGTTTATACTTCCTCCTACTCCTTTTGGAACATGTATGTCTAACTTATTACCAAAGACTGGTTGATGACTGTCTTACTAATATCTTTTGTTGCTTAATATTGTCATGTTTTGGTTCTGTGATGTTCAGTTTCTGCTTTCCTTGTGTGTTTTCCTTGTCTTGTTAATTGTGACCCTGCCCTTCCTTGTGTTGTCCAATCAGTGACCTCAGCCACTTGTGTCTGGTCCAGGTGTGTCTTGTTGCGTCATTAGTGTTGGTGTATTTAGTCTGCTGTCTCTCCTCTGTCTGTGTTGGTGCATTGTGGTATGTATGTTTGTCCTCATGTCATGCTGCCTGTTTTCTGTTCCCTCCCAAGTTCTAGTTCTAGTTCTAGTTCTAGTTCTAGTTCTAGTTCTAGTTCTAGTTCTAGTTCAAGTTCAAGTTCATGTTTTGTTGCTGTCTGTTTTTTGTTCCCTCTTTTGTTCAAGTTCAAGTTCAAGTTCATGCTTTGTTTTATGTTTTTGAACTTTGGAAACCTTTTTGTCAATAGAAATTAAATCTCTTTTTTTTGGACTACACCGCTGCCTCCTTGCTCTGCCTTCCCGCATCTGGGTCCTAAAGCCCCCCGTTTTGACAGAATGCACCAACCCAGACAGAGAAGGACCCAGCGGGAGTGCTGAAAGCCATGATGGGGAATCAGGAGGCGCGCCTGTCGCGCCAGGAGGAGCTACAGCACACCATGGCCGCCCAAATGGACCTGCTGTCCTCTTTGATTAAGGGAGTTGGGCGTCGTTGGGCTTCAGATGGTGGCGCTCGGAGTCGCCAGCCGCAACTTCCCGAGCCACGTCTGCCTCCGCAGCTCCAGGTCCCCGTGTCGGCTCCGCCGCAGCCCCAGGTCCCCGTGTCGGCTCAGCCGCAGCCTCAAGTCCCTGTCCTACCACGCCTGCCGCCGCTGCCTCAAGTCCTCTGCTAGGTCTGCCGCCACAGTTTCAAGCCTCTCTGCCAGGACTGCCGCCGCAGCCTCATGTCCCTTTCCCTGCCAGGACTGCCGCCGCAGCCTCAAGTCCCTATCCTGCCAGGTCTACCGTCGCAGCCTCAAGTCCCTATCGTGCCACGTCAGTCACGTCCGCCCCAAGTCCCTATCGTGCCACGTCTGCCACCGCTGTTCCCAGTTCCCGAACCACGTCTGCCGCTGTTCTCAGTCCCCGAACCACGTCTGCCACCACAGCCTCAAGTACTCTGCCAGGTCTGCCGCCACAGCTTCAAGCCTCTCTGCCAGGACTGCCGCCGCAGCCTCATGTCCCTATCCCTGCCAGGACTGCCGCCGCAGCCTCAAGTCCCTATCCTGCCAGGTCTACCGTCGCAGCCTCAAGTCCCTATCGTGTCACGTCAGCCACGTCCGCCCCAAGTCCCTATCGTGCCACCGCTGTTCCCAGTTCCCGAACCACGTCTGCCACCGCTGTTCTCAGTCCCCGAACCACGTCTGCCGCCGCAGCCTCAGATCCCTGAGCCACGTCGGCCGCCGCAGCCCCAGGTTCCCGTACCGACTCCGCGGCAGGTCCCGGACTCCGTGCCGGCTCTGTGGCAGCTCCCGGACTCCGTGCCGGCTCCGCGGCAGCCCCAAGTCCCCGAACCACGTCAGCCGAAGTCCAAAGTCCCCGAACCACGTCAGCCGAAGTCCAAAGTCCCCGAACCACGTCAGCCGAAGTCCAAAGTTCCCGAACCACGTCAGCCGAAGTCCAAAGTTCCCGAACCACGTCAGCCGAAGTCCAAAGTCCCCGAGCCACGTCAGCCGAAGTCCCATGTCCCCGAGCCACGTCGGCCCTCGGAGCCTCAGGTCCCCGAGCCACGTCGGCCCTCGGAGCCTCAGGTCCCCGAGCCACGTCGGCCCTCGGAGCCTCAGGTCCCCGAGCCACGTCGGCCCTCGGAGCCTCAGGTCCCCGAGCCACGTCGGCCCTCGGAGCCTCAGGTCCCCGTGCCGGCTCCGCGGCAGCTCCCGGACTCCGTGCCGGCTCCGCGGCAGCTCCCGGACTCCGTGCCGGCTCCGCGGCAGCTCCAAGTTCCCGTATCAGCTCCGCGGCAGCCCCCGGACTCCGTGCCGGCTCCGCGGCAGCCCCCGGACTCCGTGCCGGCTCCGCGGCAGCCTCAAGTCTTCGCGCCTCGTCGGCAGCCTCAAGTCTTCGCGCCTCGTCGGCAGCCTCAAGTCTTCGCGCCTCGTCGGCAGCCTCAAGTCTTCGCGCCTCGTCGGCAGCCTCAAGTCTTCGCGCCTCGTCGGCAGCCTCAAGTCTTCGCGCCTCGTCGGCAGCCTCAAGTCTTCGCGCCTCGTCGGCAGCCTCAAGTCTTCGCGCCTCGTCGGCAGCCTCAAGTCTTCGCGCCTCGTCGGCAGCCTCAAGTCTTCGCGCCTCGTCGGCAGCCTCAAGTCTTCGCGCCTCGTCGGCCGCCTCGTCGGCCGCCTCGTCGGCCGCCTCCGCGGCAGCCTCAAGCCCCCGCGCCTCGTCGGCCGCCTCCGCGGCAGCCTCCTGGTCCCGGCCGCTCTCGTGCGTGGTCTCTTCGCCTCTTCCTTGGTAGCGTCAGGTCCATGGGGGTGGACGGGGGTTGTGCGTCCCATGGCCGTTCTGCTCCGGTGTGGCGTGCGGGGCTCCCCCCGTCCGGCGTTCGGGACGCCCCCCGGACGGGCCCTGATGGATGTGCCAGGTTCCCGCCTCCGTGACCCCCCTCCGCCCACCCTGTTTTTGAAATTATTAAAGGGACGTCTGGAAGCCGTCCCTCGACGGAGGGGTTCTGTCATGTTTTGGTTCTGTCATGTTCAGTTTCTGCTTTCCTTGTGTGTTTTCCTTGCCTGCCCTTCCTTGTGTTGTCCAATCAGTGCCCTCAGCCACTTGTGTCTGGTCCAGGTGTGTCTTGTTGGTGTATTTAGTCTGCTGTCTCTCCTCTGTCTGTGTTGGTGCATTGTGGTATGTATGTTTGTCCTCATGTCATGCTGCCTGTTTTCTGTTCCCTCCCAAGTTCTAGTTCATGTTTTGTTGCTGTCTGTTTTTTTGTTCAAGTTCATGCTTTGTTTTATGTTTTTGAACTTTGGAAACCTTTTTGTCAATAGAAATTAAATCCCTTTTTTTTTGGACTACACCGCTGCCTCCTTGCTCTGCCTTCCCGCATCTGGGTCCTAAAGCCCCCCGTTTTGACAAATATGATGTTAAGTTTTGTTTCTTGTTTGCTTCAATTGTTTTTTTTTTCTTATTATTTTTTTGCTGTTTACAAGTTTGGGCTTCACAATTTTTATTTTTAACTGTTTTTTAAATGCATTTTTTAAATCAAAATTCAAATCAAATAAAAAAAACAACCATCCATACAAAGTGCTACAGGAGCAAAAATCAGTCGTACAAGAAACACAGGTAAACACCAAATACATTAAGTTTAACAAGTTGGCATTGGTAAGTGACTAAGTAAATAAATTAAATAACGCAAGAATTTGGTATGTGAATAAGTAAATAAAATAAATATCAATAAATTAATAACACAAAATACAGCAGGCACCATAAAACATTAAAACAACACCAGAGAGTCAAGAGCCAAAGAAAAAAAGATGGGGTTTAGGATAAGCTTTAAAAGTGGTTAGAGAGGGGGTTTGCTTAATGTTTAACGGAACATCATTCCAAAGGGAGGGACCGGCAACTGAAAAGGCTGAATCTGCTCTGAGCCTAGTGCTCTGTACCTCCAGTAGTGTCTGGTCCGCTGACCTGAGGCACCAGGCAAGTGGAGGAGCTCAAGAGGATAAGGTGCAGCAAGTCAAGTCAAATTTATTTATATAGCCTTTAATCACAAATATTGACATCTCCTGATCTTAACCACAAGAAGCCAAGGACAATTTCAAAAAACACATCAGAGGAAAAATAAGAAACACTGAGAAGGAGCTGCAAATGTGGGAATTCCCCTTCCAGGACAACTAGGTTGCATTAGATGCCGAGTGGGCAACAATTTATACAGTATCTGGTGCTGTACAATGTTAACTAGAATAGTGCGAGAGTCTATTTAATGAGTTGAAGCACTACAAGAAGACCGCCAGAGAAGTGGGTCCTCTTCCAAACCAGGCACATTTGGTCGATGCAGGAAGACCATTTAGAAATTTGAAGACAAATAAAATAATCTTAAAATAAACTAATTTGCATAGGCAGCCAGTGAAGAGACGCGTGAATGACTACTACTGCAAGTGCATTACAGTATTCTAGCCTGTTATGGATTGATATGGTTGAAGAACCAATTGCATGGAAGCAGAGACCAAGAGGCAGAGGTCAACTCCAACAAAAAGGAGTTTTCTTTAATTGAACAAACATGAGGTGGCAAACAGGGCAAAGTCCAGAAAAAAATAGGCATGGCAAGATGTGAGGGATTAACAAGGCATGACATCGACATACAGCAACAACAACAAACAATGGACCGACAAACCAAAACAGGAGACTAAATACACACTAATTACACCACAAGGTCACACCTGGACAAGACACACATGGCTGGGGACACCGATTGGCTAACACAAGAGGGAAAGTAGACAAGCATAGGTGGGCAAGTTCACACATGAGACAAGGAAGACAAGGAAACCACAACAAAACAGACCACAATTACAAAAGTAAACAAGAACATAAAAATGCTGCGAGTGCGAATAATAATTCAGCAAAAAGAATTCCCTACTACGCTGAAAGAAATCACTGATGCCGAAGGATATGCTCCTCAGCGGATTTTTAACTTTGACGAAACCATAGAAGAAAATGCCAACCCGCATCTACATCAGTTGAGAAGAGAAGAGTATGCCGGGATACAAGACAGCCAAGGATGGACTCACCCTGATGCTTGGCGGAAATGCGTCCGGAGATTTAAAGCTGAAGCGCTGCTAACCCGTGTGCCCTCAAGAATGGGGCAAAGAGTTTGTATACCCCTCATCTTGATGAGCAACAACAAGGCCTGGGTAACGCTTGTGGTATTTCAGGATTGGTTTTACCATCACTTAATCTTGGAAGTCAAGCTGTATTGTCATGAGAATGAGCTCCCCTTCAAGATTCTCTTGCTTCTCGACAATGCCCCTGGTCATCCACCTCACCTGGATGATTTCTACACAGATATTAAGGTGGACACCGAGACAACGCTGCATGAAATCTGGAAGGCCTACAACATCTACAACAGCATCAAGAACATTGATGTTTCATGGCGTGAGGTTCCACAGTCGACCAGTAATGGAGTGTGGAGCACTACACAGGGTGACATAAAAAAAAAGGTGAAATAGTGTCTATTGGCAGACATGAGCAAGTAAACACGCCACCATTTTAGTAACCATGGATCAGTGGAATGGGCAACAGTGTGCGTTAGGCAATTTAGGCTTAAAAAAAGTTTTATAAAAACAGTGATAGATTGGCAGCTATGCAGAAGGAGTTCTGACGTTTTTACAATTTAGGACGCCATAGTACTGTTCCATCAAAACACGAGAAAAAATTATGGATTAATAACTTTGACGAGACTGGATCTGCCCTAAAGAAGAAACCAACAATACTCCACCGTCGTATGGAGCCCACGGCATTCAATTCATAAGCAAGCAGCTGCGGTTGAAATGTCCCGGGAGAGTGTTTACAGAATTCTTACTTTAGATTTGAAATTTCATCCATACAACTATGGGAAAATCATTGGCCAGATGTGAATATAATTCTGTCAACAAATGATAACAAACACAAATCATGACGTTGAATTTCAAAACAAGTTAAGGATGTCAGATAAAGCCCATTTTCATCTCACAGGTTAAGTGAATAAGTAGAAATACCGTTACTGGGCAGACACAAATCCTAATTAAGTTCATGAGCGACCTTTACACGCTTGTAAGATGACAGTATGGTGTGCCGTTTCATTATATGGGATCATGGGACTTTTTTTTTTTTTTTTTTCAAATGAACAGGAGATCTCATTCACTGTCACTGCAAATAGTTATGTGTAGGTATTACAATCCTTTGTTACACCTGAATTGAACAATTTTCCACACGTTCAAGGAGGGAGCGACATCACACACTGCACGGCAATCATTGTAGGCTGTGCCAGAATTGTTTGGTAACCGTGTGATCTCAAGATTCAGTAATGTTCTCTGTCCGCCTAGATCACCACATTTGTCCGTTGTGATTTTTTCTCATAAGGCTATCTCAAGCTTAAAGTGTACACGACTCGACCAAGTACTCTGGATGAGTTAAAACTGAGAATTCAGGAAGAAATTCGCAGTATTCTAGCGGCCAATGAGGAATTTAAATCAGATTTCAAGAATACAATCATACAGGAGGACGCCACCTACAGGATGTAATTTTTAAGAAATGAAAATTCTATCATTAGCCGGGTTTACATGGAGCCATGTATTCCGATTAGAAAGAATCCGTACCGTCAAACAGAATGAAAACGCTCCATATAAACACCTCAAACAGAATGAAAAGGCTGAATCTAAATGGAATTTCATTCGGAATCACAAAGGTGTTATATTCCTTTTGTCAATCCGAACAAGCAGTCGGAATGCTGAGGGTTCGTGCGGAATGCGCATATGCTCTGTCTTGACGTAAATGTGTCATGAAGTCATCGTTTCCACCCAGTAAAATGGCGGATTATTTTTTTCAAGGTCCTTTTCAATGAATTTTTCACCCAACAAAAAGTTAATTAGAATAAACAACATTAAATCTATTATAGATTAAAGGATCTTAAGAGGCAAATTAAGCCTTAATATCAAATTTCTTTCTACTACAATTACAGTTACAGTTAAAATTTACCACTTCAACATATCCAACTTTTCATGTTGCATGAAACATGACATGTAAACACTGCACTTTTTAAACACTGCATTTATCAATAAATGAATTATAAAAACAGTACATATTACTAGCAGTAGTAGCATATAAATGGCAGATCAGAATGGATCACGTCACATGTAAACAGGTGACCACAGATATTCATTCGGAATGATTTAAATCCTAATGACTAAAAAGTCTCCATGTAAACCCGGCTATAGTTGCTTTATAGTGACACTATTGTTGGATCAAGACACAAATGTTGAGAGGTTTTTGAAAGTGGCAACAAGCATTTACAATGCTCTACAGTGCTATTAGATCAATTACGATGCAAAGAAGAGGAGGGCCACTCAGACATCCTTGGACCACTTCTTCAAACCTAAGTCATCAACCCCAGCCGCCCAGTCCTCTGCCTGCCCAACAATGCCTTCCACCTCAGCAGTTTTATTAACTCTCAACTCAATAACTCCTTGAGTATGTACAGTAGGCACATTTATTTTCTTTTTATTACAGTGATTACCGTGTACTGTGTAAAAATTTTATTTAATTTACTGTACAGTAGTTTTTATTTTATTTTTTTATTTTATATATGTACTGTATAGACCAGAGGTGGGCAATCTCGGTCCTCGAGGGGCGGGGTCCTGGTTTTGGAGGTTTCTCAACACAAGCTGATTCCAATCAACAGGATCGTAACAGGCTTATGCAGAGCTTGCTGATGAGCTGATCATATATCAGCGTGTTGGAGAAGGGCAACATGCTAAACCTGCAGGACTTCAGTGCTCGATGCTCACCTCTGGTATAGACAGTATATGTCTACAATATACAGTATACTGTATTGTACTGTATATAATTTAACATTATTTAATTTCTTTCATATTTTACAATTTTAAAGTATTATTCTATTATTTTTTTTAATTCATAGAATGTAATTTTCAATCAAAATTTAAAGCAACACTAAGGAACTTTCAGTTTTCGTTGTTTATGGCAGCGCCATATGGACTAAAGCGGTAATGTTATGTCTGAAGAAAGACCACATTTCCCATGAGGACAAGCGCATTGCCTCGTTTTTGAGCTCACGCCAGCGAGTGAAAACCAGACCAATGTTGATCCTTGATTGTCCATTTATCCAGGTAGCTTCCCTTTTACTTTTTTGTCTCCTCAGACAGTTGTTTTGCAGCTTTTGCCATGAAAGCAGTAATCGTGCGTCGACATTCAAACTGACCGTCTTTGTAACGAATGGTAAAAGGGGGACGTGATGCCTTACAGCACTCAGCACATTCATAGTTTTTTGTGTGGCAGTGTTCCTACCATCTTCCTCAAAGTTGCTTGGGGCCAGTAAAAATAATACAGACCCCCTCAAGCCCTGGCAAAGGTCCCATTCAATTACTTTTCAGTCGATGTTTCATCAGAAGAGTTATGAAAATATTTTGTTAAGGTTGAAAAGTTTCTTAGTGCTACTTTAATGTGATTCGACTTACGAACAAATATGACTTACAAACAATACTTGTAAGTTGAGGCCCCCTTGTATATTAATATCAAACCTATGGACTTATTTTTTTTCACAACAAGATAGCTTTATTATTGAGAACTTCAAGAAAATACAATAATGCAGCAGGTACTTAAAACCATGTCATTAAGCACCTATTGATGGGCTAACTAACTGAGTACTGACAAACACAAAGCTGCTTTTGAAGGGTGATAGCAGAAGTATATGTATACTGTATGTATGTACTATATGTGCTGTGTATTTTATGAGCAGGGTAGGGAGGGTTACTTTTCAAATGTATTCTGTTACAGTTACAAGTTACCTGCTAAAAAATATAGTTAGTATCGTAATCCAAGTACCATAATATTAAAGTAATGTAACGATTACTTTTGGATTACTCTAATACCAAGTATGCTCATGAAGTCAAAATACAAATAAATATCACCACAATTTATATTTCTATACAGTGTGCCCATGCTATTTGCAGGTGATAGGGACGCGGGCAGCCTACCAATAGCAAAAATCCTTGTATAATTGGCAACCTTTAAATGCATGTACAGTATAGATAGATAGATAGATAGATAGATAGATAGATAGAAGGCCATGTGCTGTTTTCGAATTGTCACTGAAAAACACCTTATAGATAGATAGCAGTGTTTCCCACACCATGTTAATACTTGGGTGGGCCACCCAAGTAAATTGGCAATGGGCTTTCGGGCGGTGGGGTGCCTTGTGGGCCTGCCGTCTTGGGGCGCGGGCTGTGTTGGGATGGGGGGGGGGGGGCGCTCCGGGCTCCTGGGTTTGCTCTCCGGCCGGTGGCCCCTGTAGGGCCCTGGGTTGTGCCTTTGTGCTGCCATGGCCTGGAGGGTTGTGCTTGGTCTGTCCTGGCCGGCGGTCGTCTTTGGTGGAGGTTTTCATGCATGCCAGATCTACCACACCAGCATTTACCGAAATTCAAACACAATCTGCTTCTTCCTCTTGAATCAGTGGAGGCTGATGTCTGTGGATCTCACTCTGCTTCATCTATCCTTCCTTCCTTTCCTCAGTCTTTCATTTTGGTCTCTTGAGGTCTCCCTAATTGGTTGAAATTTAGATGTTCCTGGGGTTGGTGAAATATTCTGTTTGGTAACTCGGTGGGTAGTAGGTGATGTCTGGTCAGTGCTGGATTTCACTTTTCTTTCTTTTCTTTGATCCTTCCTTGGGTCTCCTGACAACTTCACAACTCTAGCGGGATTCTGAAGTATTCGGTTTAGGTGAACGGTATGGTATTTTTGATAGGTTTTAGGTGAATTAATGAGTACACACTCACACGCACGCACATACACATAGCCATAGCACATACCCCCCAAAAAAGAAGAAAAAAAGAGAAAGAGCAATGATGATGACATGTCGAATCGGTAAGATTACCGAATGAACAATACTGAGCTCTCTCAAGAAAAAAACAAAACAAAAAAACAAAACTAACCAATGACTAGATATCTGAGTGGCATGTTTGCCTCATGCATCACCGGCCAAAGTGGCAGGTACATTTTTAATCACCAAATGCCAAAATTAACTTTAACTCACATTTGGCGGATGTTAATTTAGAACCTTGACTTGGACCAAAAATACAGGCTGATTGGTGCCTATACGACAAGTGTCAGAGTTCAGTCCACATTACCGTCAGTAAGTTAATTCGTTTCCAGTGGAGGTTTGACTTCGCTAAGGCATTGACGAGGTCCAATTTAGTAACCCATTAATGCGTCTACGTTTTTCAGATGATGTGGTTTTGTTGGCTTCATCAAAGCTGCTATCTTCAGCTCTAGCAGGAGCTGTTTGCAGCTAAGTATAGGGCAAATGGGGTAATAATCAGCACCTGATGCCATGGACCTTGGTCGGAAAAGGACGGAGTGCCCTCTCCTGGTCAGGGAGAAGATCCAGCCCCAAGAGGAGAAGTTCAAGTATCTTGGGGTTTTGTTCATGAGTGAGAGGAGAATGGAGGAGCAGGAGATCGCCGCACCAGTTTGCGGTGTTTAAGAATTTACCAGTCAATATAGACTCCCTTTGCTAAACTATGGCCACGAGCTGATGGTCATGGCAAAAATAACAAGCTACCATTGGCCAAAATGACTTTCCGCCACAGGATGTTCGGGCTCTCCCTTAAAGATAGGGTGAGAAGCTTGGTCATCTGGGAGAGGCACAGAGTAGAGTCCTCCTTTGCACTGAGGGGCATTTGCTGTCTGGGCTTCACTGCTTGCTACCTGTGCGGCCCGATACCAGATAAGAGAAAGAAAATGGAAGTGGAACGAAGCAAACATATCAGCAATAAACTATATTGGACAAAGCACAGAATGACTACATATTGAACAGTCAATGGACACAAGTGAATACAAAATTGTGTCTTTTGTCTAGCTAGGATAACTACACTACAACTAATCTGCCATGTAATTCACAAGCTAACGTTAGTGTACTTTTAATGAACTTTTCATGCTTGGCTTACCAGATAATTAATAGACACCAACACCCATAGAGACTAACATTATGTGGTCTCACTTCAAAACTTGATGTAGAGCACGATGACGTAAAACTTGTGACGCGGCAGGTCTCTCTCCCTCTCTCTCTCTCAATGTAATTGGAATGCATGATGTCAGCATAAGAGGTGAGACTGAATGTGAGACGTGAATAAGTTGCTGCCACAGTATCAGGAGCCCAACACGGATCTGAGACACTCTATGGGGTGTCAATTTAATCATGCTTCAACCAGGTATCATCTTGCTCAATGTGTTTGCCATTGACAAAAAATCTTTAATATTTGTTGGAATAAACAGTGTTTTTAAGATATTTTCTTTGACTGACACTCACTAACTTGGAAGAATTTGATAATAATTTTACAATTTAGACTTTTGTTATTTTGATGTATGG
This sequence comes from Vanacampus margaritifer, assembly GCF_051991255.1. Classification (NCBI taxonomy): domain Eukaryota; kingdom Metazoa; phylum Chordata; class Actinopteri; order Syngnathiformes; family Syngnathidae; genus Vanacampus; species Vanacampus margaritifer. The sequence goes on along the minus strand of NC_135440.1, from coordinate 6,680,554 downwards.
ACATACAGGTATGTGTCTGTATTCATCTTAATAATTGATCTAAGGAAGCACTGAACAAAGAGTATTGAGTTGTCAAAGTGACGCACAGCAAGTGGGTCACAGCATCGCTACCTTCCATTCATAACCTGCCCCATAGCCTGTCATTGACAGTCTGTGGGGAAACAAGAAATTATTCATACGGCTTACCACACAAGGAGTGGGTGTCGAGTTTCAATACTGTCTGCACCGCTGCCTGTCTGTTATCACCTGCAATTTAGGTAATCCTCAGGACGATCATACTGCAGCTTGAGTAGAATATAGCTGACTCCTCTCTAAAACAACAACTCCCACCATGTCCTAACAAGGCTGAATTAGACCTTTGGAAAATTGACACTTGCAAGACCAATCTAGTCTAATCAATGTGTGATAACATTGAAATATATACTCTTATGTAATGAATTGAAATTGAAAAATTAAAATTGAAAATGCTTAGTTGGAAAATCACAGGAATGGTCAATGCTCTCACAGAATCTCATGTTGCCAAATGCTAGCAAGTGCAATGTACAAGGAATTGTCAACATTCCCATGATGAATCTGCAGACATCCCTATAGTCCAGGGAGGTGTCACGATAAGGTGGGGGTGAAATTGATTGGAAATGCTGAATTATTCAGCTAAGACCTCTGCCTTTTGAGTGAGTTTCTACAGTTACATTCAGAAGAGCTTCCATTGCAGAACAGGCCAAGATTATCTTGCACAGCCCCCTGCGGACGATCCGGACACCTCTCATTAACAAGTCCAACCAAAGCATGGACACACAGATTCAGACATACTGACAAATTCTCGCGCACACACGCACGCACGCGCGCGCACGCACGCACGCACGCACGCACGCACACACACACACACACACACACACACACACACACACACACACACACACGCACACACACACACACACACACACACACACACACAGGTTTGCCTCTGTGTATTATGAGGACATTTTTTCCAAACCTGTTTAATTGTGTATTACGGGGACACCCCTTTCCGCTAATGCCAGAGAGATGGGACTTGCACCCCAAATTTTTTTTTGGGGTCGTCCAGGGAAATTTCACTTCAAAACTTGAAAAAACTCAACGCACAAAAAAAAGAAAAACCTGAAAAAACAGTAATTATGAGGACATAGATAATGAGCTAAATAAGCCACGCCCATGGCAAAAATGGTAATTATGAGGACCAACTCACATTACAAGGACAAAGTTTACACAACACACAGCAACCATGTCACTGAAGTGACTTGAAAGTTCTGGCATTCTGGCGTTACACAAACTGAAATGACATTGATGTGTAATGACTTACCTGATATAAGGTCGCATTGTTGTGCATAACAATACTGTGAAATGCAAAGTCATACCTGATCCTTGAGCACCATGTTACAACTTTAGGACAGACTGAAACTGGTATGTTAATAAAACAATGCTTCTTATGTGAACAGGTTATCTAGGTCAAGCACATCTTTGTAATGGATAAGTTAGACATGAAACCAGATGCAAAAGAGTCAGTGAACATTGAACATTTTATTCTTTAAAACATGACTACCTCTCATCTTAAAGATGAGCAGTTTTCTAATAGCTCATTACTGGAATACCTTCGGATTTCAGAATTTTTGAAACAGGTTCAATGTAGGAAGTGTCCGAAGTACTGTGAGAATCTGGAACATATTCCTCTGCTGATGAATCCTCACTTGAACTGGATACATCAGCAACCTAATTTTTTAAACAAAAACAATTATTACATACATACAGACATACATATACATATTGTCGCTGTCCTGTGAAAAACACTTCCACCATATTTTCCAGACTATAAAGCGCACCGTGATACAAGCCGTGCCGCCAAGAAGGATCGCTACCGGAGAGCAGCCCGCGACCTAAAAATGGAAACGTGTTTTTCACAGGACAGCAATGATATCCATATATACAGTAGACGCACACATACATGTGCATATATACAGCGGCTCTAAAATTGACACCTGCCGGATGCGGGTTAAAGTTCCTTTTGGCGGGTGGTCATAAATATTTACTAGCTTTACTTCGCTGTTACTTAGTGATGTTACACTCGAAGTAGAAGCTTGAGACAAGTGTCGAGCGCTCGCGGCAGAAGTAGCTCCCGCCATTGATGGGCTAATGTGCTAAAGTTCATTTACCAAAGATAGGTGGTCTTCATCATCAAGCAGTTTTGCATTTTTTTTTTTTTTGCAATCAACGGGATATGTGCCAGATGCTGGAGCAAACTAGAAAAGCATTTAGAACCTTAAGTTTGTGCATATAATGTACTAAAGATTATTATAAATCTAGTCACCACATTTATTCGAAAGATGAGATGAAGCATTTAACAAGAGGGATAGTTAATATGCTTAATCTATGGCATTGCCCCTAAAACGGGTCTTGTGTGATACAGTCCTTCAGTTACAGTAGACGTTTTCTATTTTACTGAGTCAGACAGTCGTTAAGATTGAGACAATTGCTCAACATTTAGCTGCTTGCAACTAAAGACAGCGGTATAAACATGGGTCATAATTTATCCTCTTGACTAAATTATATTCATTCAATGAAAATGCCTGCACTATTAATCCTGGTTGCGTGAAACAAAGATCCATTGCAGATACAAATAACACACAAGATAAAATACCCATCATGCCAGTCCATTCTAGTGCAGCGAAAGGTCCAAAACATAAAGCACATTTATCCAAGCTTGATACAAGTGAATAAACTACCTGATGTTTACACTTCTGTTTAAAAAAAAATAAAAAAATTATAGCGAGTTCACCTCTAAAATCCACCATAAATAAATTAATGGGAAAAAAAGATCACTACAGTGCATAATCTAAATCACCAAACTGCCAACAAATCTTCAATTTGAGATATTTTTAATGTTGACTTGTAGAAATTTTAGTCCCATACAAGCGTATTGTTGGATACAGTATTTTTAACGTCTTGGCAATACACATTGCATAAACAATTGTTGTGATTATATTTGTTAGTTATATAGTTTAGCCCTAGCATCTACTCTACACTCTTCACTCCTAACGTCTTGCTTCTGAAAACTGATTTCAACATCAATATTCAAAAAGAAATCTCGTCACCTGGTCAACTTTGTCTGTGACAGCTACGTCTTCAGCTATGTCTTCAGGTTGTGCGTCAGTTCAAACCTGGTACACATGAAGAAAAAAATACATATAAAATTCAATTCTTAGTAATACACAAGACTGTACCTGTGCATGTACACAGTTACAGTACATACAGAACAATGAATAGGTTAAAGTATTGTGAATGCAAACTCA